>NC_072389.2:47864351-48168390 GCF_028885625.2 Pongo pygmaeus
GCTGGGGAGGCCAAGGTAGGGAGATCGTTTGAGCCTAAGAGGTCGAGGCTGTGGTAAGCCAAGATTGTGCCACTGCCCTCCAGCCTGGGGGACAGAGCAAGACCCTGTCTCAATTAAAAAAAAAAAAAAAAAAAAAAAGAAGAAGAACAGGGAGTGTAGTCTTGAGTTAGCAGCTCCTATCTTTGTCCCTAATTAAGTGTATTACTTTGTTTAATCTTCACAACAAACCTGTATTACAGATACAAAAATAAACATTTTATACCTAAAGAAACTGAAGTAACTTGCCCAAGATCACACACAGCTTTGAAGTGTAAGAACACACTACACCTTGGAGTCATATCAGAGGAGTCACAGAATTGAAGGCAAAGTTGAAAAATGGGCAGGAAGGCATGGGATGCTAAGCAGCAGGGACCCCAGGCAGAACCATATCACAGAATCGTCTGATTTGAGCACACACTTGGCACTTCTACCACTGTATGCCCAACAGGCAGTGCTACTGGATCCTTGATGCCAGCATGGACAATTTATTAACTATTCTTTATTTTTATGTCTTTCTTTCAAAATTCAAATGATAATCTAGTTGTCAAGTGACATCTAGTTGTCCGGCCCCATTTCTTTCTTTTTTTTTTTCGAGATGGAGTCTCACTCTGTCACCTAGGCTGGAGTGTAATGGCACGATCTCAGCTCATTGCACTTCCGCTTCCTGGGTTCAAGCCATTCTGCCTCCGCTTCCCAAGTAGCTGGGATTATAGGCGCCCACCACCATGCCTGGGTAATTTTTTGTATTTTTAGTAGAGACAGGGTTTCGCCATGTTGGCCAGGCCTGTCTCGAACTCCTGACCTCAGGTGATCCACCCACCTCATCCTCCCAAAGTGCTGGAATTACAGGTGGAAGCCACTGCGCCCGGCCCTCTCTGGCCTCATTTCATGTGCTAGTGTTGTCCTAGGTGGAGAGGCATATCTGGCCTGTTTGGCTTCTATAGTAGAGCATTGAGCCATGCTTCCCACCAAGACTGACACAACCAAAGATTGAAAGGAAGAGTATTTTGATGGTGGGCAACAATACAAAAGGTAAATGTCCACTGTACCAGCCGTGGGTATGCAGATGCCCACGTAGCATTCTGCTGAAGACTGGCTGAACTAGGAGCTGTGCCTTCCCCATAAAGCTGGCTATTTTCTTCCTGAGATCAGAGTCTGCCTAACAGAGCTCAGTAGAACTTCCAAGCAGTATACCAAGTATAGGAGTTTTCACATGAGGACCTCTTCCTATTTCTGATTCACTAAAGCAGGGGTAAATGACCAGCAGAACCAGCTAGCTCTTAGGGTCAATCTGAGGAGGGAGTGTGTAGAAAATAAATGCACGTGGGAAACACCTCCCTAACTTCTAGTCTTACTGATCTTCAGTATGGTTTCCTAAGACCCTGAATTTGTATGTTATTGGGCAATATTTCACTGCAGCTTTACCTGATTAACCATATTAAACATTTTCTTACGAGAGATACAGAATTATTTTGCTTGCATATCTTTGCTCTTCTACACTCTCTTTGCCTTAAGTTTAGAGACCATATTACTTTTGTATCTTATCTTCAGAGTCTATATTGTGTCTAGATACAGTAGGCACTTAAAAAATTTGACGGGCTGAATGAATGAATTTTCCTTAGCTATCTTTTTATGAAGCTAAATTGATTCTTATGAAATGTTAGTGAATTAATAGTCATGGATGTTTGAAATATTTTATATATTTTTTAGATGAGAAAATAATTCTAAATCTGCTATGAGAAGAAGGACCATAGTGATATTTCCTCTGCTTTTGTTGTTACAGGTTTTCCAGGATTTAGGGATGGAAGTACTGTCTGCAGTTGCCAAAGGCTATAACATATGCCTTTTTGCTTATGGACAGACAGGCTCTGGGAAGACATATACCATGCTGGGGACCCCAGTGAGTATTACGATGATACATATTCCTAATGCCACAGCAAGCCTTAACCTTGCATTGTCCTTACTACTATGTGATAGAATATGATTTCAGTAGTCAGTCAACTTTAAAGAAGATTGAATGAGGCTTCTTCTGTTTTAAGAATGAGTTTGTGCTCGCTTCGGCAGCACATATACTAAAATTGGAACAATACAGAGAAGATTAGCATGGCCCCTGTGCAAGGATGACACGCAAATTCGTGAAGCGTTCCATATTTTTTGAACTTTGATGACATGGCTTCCAATATAAAAAAATTCACTCAGGAAACTACGAGATGAAAGCTATGAGATGAGAGGTGTAGTGTTGTGAGGAAAAGTCAGCCAAAACTATACTTTACTTAGGAAATGTGTCTTGGATTCCAAATCAAAATTCATTTAATATGAAATGGAATCATTTAGAAAGAATGGATGCTACCAGTCCTCCCAGCCATATAAAACCCTAAAGTGGCTGGAAATAGTGAAACTTTGTCAGGCCTATGACAAATATATGCTTTTATTCCAAGGCCTGAAAGAAAGGCTGAAATTAACTATATTTTGTGAAAATTACTCTTCTCATAAAGATTGTTTGTAAGAACACCTTTAAAAGGTTTAAAATGTAAAAACCTCTAAAACTCTAAAATATGTTGAAATATAAGCCTAAAGTATTAAACACTGCAAATTTTCTCAAATAAAAGAAAAAGAAGAATAGTACTTTCATTTGTGTTGAGAAGTAATATAAAAACATACTAAATAAAAAAAATCAATGGGTTAAAAAAAAAAAAAAAGAATGAGTTTTTTGGCTGAGCGCAGTGGCTCATGCCTGTAATCCCAGCACTTTGGGAGGACAAGGTGGGAACCCGGGAGGCGGAGCTTGCGGTGAACTGAGATCGTGCCATTACACTCCAGCCTGGGCAACAAGAGCGAAACTCCATCTCAAAAAAAAAAAAAAAAAAAAAGAATGAGTTTTTCAGCATTTAACTGGAAGGTAAACTTTGAATAATTAACCCCTATTTATTTATATATATATTTTTGAGACGCAGTCTCGCTCTGTCGCCCAGACTTGAGTGCAGTGGCACAATCTCAGTTCACTGCAAGCTCACCTCCTGGGTTCACGCTATTCTCCTGCCTCAGTCTCCCAAGTACCTGGGACTACAGGTACAGCCCGCCACCACGCTCAGCTAATTTTTTGTATTTTTAGTAGAGACAGGGTTTCACCGTGTTAGCCAGGATGGTCTCAATCTCCTGACCTCGTGATCCACCCGCCTCGGCCTCCCAAAGTGCTGGGATTACAGGTGTGAGCCACCGTGCCTGGCCTTAACCCCTCTTTATTAAACCCTGACAAGCCTTAGAATTTTACAGCTCCCTTTGACAAAGCAGTTCTCGTCAGTCCTGCTGAATTTCTCGTTATCTCCAGGTTCATTATTTGAATCTGTTTTGCACCTTTGTTGTAGACAAGACCTGGACTAAATCTTAAGTGCAGGCTAGAGCTGTGCAGAGATTTGATTATTGTGGCCAAGCTCGAAGCCTACATGTGTTAGATCTGTGTGTTGGAAGAGAGCAAGAGAACTAGCTCCTGAGCCAGGGGCTTTCAAAAGTATGTAGGATTTAATGAGAGCCTTCCTTTATCACAGAAAATCAGGAGGGCAGAGTTCCTTAAGAATACCTTTTTGTTTTGGGTTTAGAAATATCCTGGTTGGGGTGCCAGGTGCAGTGGCTCACACCTATAATCTCAACACTTTGGGGTGGCTGAGGCAGAAAGTTCTCTTAAGCCCAGGAATTTGAGAACAGTCTAGGCAACATAGGGAGACCCCATCTGTACAAAAAATACAAAAATGAGCTGGGTGTGGGGGCACATGCCTGTGGTCCCAGCTACTTAGGAGGCTGAGGTGGAAGGATGGCTTCGGCCTGGGAGGTTGAGACTGCAGTGAGCAGCCATGATCTTGCCACTGTACTCCAGCCTGGGCAACAAAGTAAGAGACCCTGTCTCAGCCGGGTGGGGTGGCTCATTCCTGTAATCTCAGCACTTTGGGAGGCTGAGGCGGGCGGATCACAAGGTCAGGAGTTTGAGGCCAGCCTGGCCAATATCGTGAAACCAAGTCTCTACTAAAAATACAAAAATTAGCCAGACATGGTGGCATGCGCCTGTAATCCCAGCTACTTAGGAGGCTGAGGCATGAGAATCACTTGAACCCAAGAGGCAGAGGTTGCAGTGAGCTGAGATTGTGCCATTACACTCCAGCCTGGGAAATGGGGCGAGACTTTGTCTCAAAATAAATAAATAAATAAAAAGAGACCCTGTCTCTAAAAGTATATATATTCTGTTAGGTGGGTAACAAATAAACACTACACAGGGACATTCTATAGGACATGATTCCTCTTAGATGATTATCCCTGATGCCTTGGGCCTAGCTCATTGTTCGCTTTGTCCTGTGTTTAGTGTGATTTCACAGTATTTGACATTAAAAGAAGAATTGGGGCTGGGCGTGTTGGCTCACACCTGTAATCCCAGTACTTTGGGAGGCTGAGGCAGGCGGATCACCTGAGCTCAGGAGTTCGAGACCAGCCTGGCCAACGTGGTGAAACCCCGTCTCTACTAAAAATACAAAAATTAGCCAGGTGTGGTGGCGGGCGCCTGTACTCCCAGCTACTGGAGAAGCTGAGGCAGGAGAATTGCTTGAACTTGGGAGATAGAGGTTGCAGTGAGCCGGAATCGTGCCATTGCACTCCAGCCTGGGCAACAAGAGTGAAACTCCATTTCAAAAGAATAATAATTAAAAAAAAAAAGAAATTGGCCACTAAACCAAAAGTATAAAGCCCTTAACCGAGTATAAGTTAGCACTGGATACAAGATGGGAAAAGAAACTACCTCTTTCTAAATGTGTTTTTTTTGTTGTTGTTGTTTTTGTTGTTTTGTTTTGTTTTTGAGATGGGGTCTCACTGTGTTACCCAAGTTGGAGTGCGGTGGCACGATCTCAGCTCACTGCAGCCTCTGCCTCCTGGGTTCAAGTGATCCTCCCACCTTAGCCTCCCGATTAGCTGAGACCATAGGCACACGCCACCATGCCTGGCTAATTTTTTTGTATTTTTAGTAGAGACGGGGTCTCCACAGGTTGCCCAGGCTTGTCTCTAACTTCTGAGCTCAAGTGATCCACCCACCTCGGCCTCCCAAAGTGCCGGATTACAGGGGTGAGCCACCACACCTGGTCTAAATGTGTATTTTGAATACTCATATACTCTAGTCCCCCTGTAAGGATTGGAGTTATAGGGGATCTAGGAGGAACATTGGTAAAGTGTTTTTATCCAAGAATAATGTTATCTTCATTGCATAAAAGCAGATATCTGGGTTTGCTGGCTTCTCCTCTTTTCCTTCTTATGGAGATACATATGCCTCTCATTTGGTACATTTCTCCCATGAGTGTCTCTCGGAGCACTGGCACATAAAAGTCTTCTGTATTCCCCAGTGAAACTGCCTGAAGTGAAGAGGCTAGCACAAGGAGTCCATGCACTCATCCCCCATGCTGAGGATGGTTCCTGGGTATTCTGTGGGGGAGAGCATCATCTTGAGTAAACAATAATGCTTTCCTTTCTTCTGTTCTCCAGGCCTCTGTTGGGTTGACACCACGGATATGTGAGGTATAGACTATCTTTTGGCTGGATCCTCTCAAAGTAGGTCTCTGTACAGTTCCTACAATGAAACCCCAACCCTCTGGTTTGTGCAGGGTCTCTTCGTCAGGGAGAAAGACTGTGCCTCACTGCCTTCCTCCTGTAGGATAAAAGTAAGGTAAGAACCTACCAAGCTCTGGGACCTATAGTAGTTCTCCTTCCACTCCAAATTCTACCATGTTCAGCTGTCGTCTCTTTGCTTCCAGAGTCACCACAGGGATGGAGAAAAGCCACAGAAGAAATATCTTGCAGTACAAGAGCTGAGAAAGATACTTAGGCCCTTGGTTGTAGAAAACTTAATTTCCTACCCATAGACTTAACAAGCAGGTCTTTCCTTCTGTGGCCCAACTTACCCTGGCTGTCTAGTAGCCCTTGAGATGCCTTCACAGAGCAATAGAGCTCAAGGGTCATGTTTGAAATTCACTCAAGAAACAACCTCTGTGCCCGGGTGCAGTGAATCTGGGAGGCGGAGGTTGCAGTGAGCCGAGATTGTGCCACTGCACTCCAGCCTGTGAGACAGAGCGAGACTCTGTCTCAAAAATAAAAAATACAAAAAACTCTATTGTATATGTATGGAAAGAGAATCAAGGGGGAACCTTGGCTTGATCAGTGCCTTAGAGTGTCAGAAGTGGAGCTGGAACAAGAACTAAGACCTCCTGATTTTTAGCTCAGTGTTGTTTCTACTTTTTTTCAAAATATAATTATGTTGCCTTTTTCTGCTTATCTCTAGTTTTCTAGAAATCTATAATGAACGGGTGCGGGATCTGTTGAAGCAATCTGGTCAAAAAAAGTCCTATACCCTGCGGGTCAGGGAGCATCCAGAGATGGGGCCCTATGTACAAGGTGAGCTACTGTGGTCCTGGAGATCTGAAACCAAACTGAAGCCTGGGAAGCTCTCCTAATGTTCACTAATTCATTGAACATAGGTGCAATGAACACTTATTTTGTGCCAGCTACTGTACTAGACACTGAATATGTATTGATAAATAGAGAAGATATGGTCCTGCCCTCAGGCAAGCTTACAGTCTAGTGGGTGTGAGTCAGGAAACAAACAATTACAAGTAGTGATAAAGGTTAATAAATAAATGGATGTCAGTGGCAAAGAACATTGGAAAGTGTTGGTGGCCCACCTGTATGGGGTGATCAGGAAGAGCTTCTCTGAGGAGGAAACATTTAAGCTGAGACCTGAAAGGAGTATAGTCATGTGAAGAATGATGTAACAAGGTGAGAAGTGTTTCAGGAAGAGGGAGTGGAATGGACTAGAGCCCTGGGAGAAGGCTTGGTGTTTTCAAGGGGCCAGTGTGGCTAAAGCATGGTGAATGAGAGGGAAAACTGTAGGGAATGTGGTGGGGTCTGCAGGCGCCTGATATGGCATGGCCTCTACTGGTTCCCTGGTAAACCAGTCCCCTTTCTCTTCCATTGGTGGTGGTAGTCAGTAGGTAGGAGAGATAGGCCGAAGTCAGACATCAGACATGGGGTAGGATTTGATGTGTTTCCTAACCAAGTACTGATGTTTGGTGCTTGGTACCATCTGTCTTATATCATTAAGGTAAGTCCTGCTATTAAGTAGCAACAGTTGGGTTCTTTTATAGGCGAAGTTTTTACCCTTCCAGGCCACTTATAAAAAGTAATATATGGCCCAGGCGCAGTGGCTTACGCCTGTAATTCCAATGCTTTGGGAGGCTGAGGTGGGTGAATTTGCTGGAGGTCAGGAGTTTGAGACCAGCCTGCCAACATGGTGAAACCTTGTCTCTACTAAAAATATAAAAGATTAGCTGGGTGTGGTGGCACGTACCTGTAATCCCAGCTACTCGGGAGGCTGAGGCAGGATAATTGCTTAAACCGGGGAGGCAGAGGTTGCAATGAGTCGAGATTGCACAACTGCACTTCAGCCTGTGCGACAGAGTGAGACGCCATCTCAAAAAAAAAAAAAAAGTAATATATACATTTTATGTTCCTATAGCAGTATGCTAGTTTATTTTTTATTTTTATTTTTTTAGCCACAAGGTCTTATTCTGTCACTCAAGCTGGAATGCAGTGATGCAATCATAGCTCACTGCAACCTGAACTCCTGGGCTCAAGTGATCCTTCCGCCCCAGTCTCCCAGGTAGCTAGGGCTACAGGCATGCTTCTAGGCAGCGGATTTTTAAATTTGCTGTAGAGATGGGATCTTACCGTGTTGCCCAAGCTGGTCTTGAACTCCTGGCCTCAAGTGATCTTCCCACCTCAGCTTCCTAAAGTGCTAGGATTATAGATGTGAGCCAGCGTGTCTGGCTGTAGTATGCTAATTTAACTCCTGATAAGGAGCGGGACATGAACCATCAAGAGCCGATCTTTTCTCTGGTCAGGGCATGGCAAATGGATGATACAGTAGGTATGCCAGTGACTGATTCTGCTACCTGTGTCTTTTCCCAAATGTTTAATCATAAATGGCAGCCTAGAAACAACAAAAAAAACACCATTTTCTTTGCTAGGAACCAGTTTAAGTTTGCTCTGTAAAACTCTGTGGGTATACATATCTGTGTAAAGCAATACTTTCAAGGCAGACCATGAGTTGATGCAGCGGTATCTAACTTCTCATCTTAAAAGTCTGTGTGTGGGCCGGGTGCAGTGGCTCACGCCTGTAATCCCAGCACTTTGGGAGGCTGAGGCGGGCAGATCATGAGGTCAGGAGATTGAGAGCATCCTGGCCAACATGGTGAAACCCTGTCTCTACTAAAAAGTCAAAAAAATTAGCCGGGCATGTGGTGCGCACCTGTGGTCCCAGCTACTCGCGAGGCTGAGGCAGGAGAATCGCTTGAACCTGGAGGTGGAGGTTGCAGTGAGCCAAGGTCGCACCACTGCACTCCAGCCTGGCGAAAGAGCAAGACTCCGTCTCAAAAAAAAAAAAAAAAGTCTGTGTGTGTATGTGTGGGAGGAGTAACCAGAGGAGACCTCAGACATAGTTCAGATATCCGCATTATACAGAAAACAATGAAATCTGTAGAAAGTTCAGGGTTGTTCCCAAAGTCACACAGCTAGAGTTGGGACAGAATTGAAACTGGGAAACTTGCATTGTACTGGAAGAGAGGAATGGAACAGAATCCTGTATATCAAGAACCTGGAAGGAGACCTAGGATCCTAGATGATTTGATTGGTATAGTACCTGCAACTCAAAAAATATGACTCTTACAAGGTCATACAGCTTGGGTCATATGTCCAATGTCAATGACAGGATCAGGACTCAAATCTCAGGGTTCATGGTGCAAAGTTCAGGATGCTTTTGGATACCTTTATGGAGTGAACCCTTGAGGGGAGGGAGGTAGGAAATACTACATTCTAAACCAGTAAAAAATCTCTTAGATTCTGTGTTACAAGTTTCTTGAAGCCACTCTGGACTTTCTTAAACCATTACAAATACAGGTGGACATTTCGCTTTGTTTTTTTTTTTAATTATACTTTAAGTTCTAGGGTACATGTGCACAACATGCAGTTTTGTTACATATGTATACGTGTGCCATGTTGGTGTGCTGCACCCACTAACTCTTCATTTACATAGGGTATATTGCTTAATGCTTTCCTTCCCCCCTCCCCCCTCAACAGGCCCTGGTGTGTGATGTTCCCCTTCCTGTGTCCAAGTGTCCTCATTGTTCAATTCACAGGTGGACATTTCTTTTCTTTTCTTTTCTTTTTTTTTTTGAGACAGGGTTTTGCACTTACTGCCCAGGCTGGAGTGCAATGGCACAATCTTGGCTCATCACAACCTCCACCTCCCAGGTTCAAGTGATTCTCCTGCCTCAGCCTCCCGAGTAGCTGGGATTACAGGCATGAGCCACCACACCTGGCTAATTTTTTATTTTTAGTAGAGATGGGGTTTCTTCCATCTTGGTCAGGCTGGTGTTGAACTCCTGACCTAGGTGATCTACCCGCTTCGGCCTCCCAAAGTGCTGAGATTACAGGCATGAGCCACTGCGCCGGGCCGACATTTCTTAATGAAGGAGCCATGAGCTGAAATAGTATAGAACCAGCCTTGGAAGCTAGGACCCTGAGTAGTCACAGTGAACTATGTTATTCCCATCATCACCCTAAGATGAAATCTTAGTAAACATTTTTTAAAAAATGTTTTCTTTCTTTATTGATATATGTATCTTATCTATCTGCCTGTCCATCTGTCTTAAGGCTCATCCATTCTGTGAATATGACTTTAAAGTGGTTTCTGGCATGAAACCAATTCTACAGAAATTTATTGAGTACGTACAAGATGCCTATACTATTCCAGGTGCCATGGGAAATATGAAAATATAAGCCCTTAAAGAACTTGCAGTTCCAGTTCAGAATTGTGAGATGGACCTTCATAGCTACCTAAATCCAAAGAAAGGAAAGGAGTAGCCTTTCCATTAAAAAGTTTATTAATTAGATGAGAGATTAAGTTGAAATCTGAAATGCACAAGGGCCTGCCCAAAGCACACATAAGAGGCCAGTGGTTATAGGATCTAAACTGATAACTAAGTGAGATAAAGACAGTATTGTATTTTTACTGTGGCCTTTATTTTAATATAAAGGCACAGGTGCAAACCAAGAGGTAGGTAGTTGGAACTTGAGAAAAATTCTGTATTTCCTATGTACTCAATCTATAAGTCACAGGAGTTTTCCCCCAACCCCAACCATTTAGTTCTTGTGCCTTTTTTTCTTGCCTTTCTGCATAAACTAGGACCTCTAGTACAATAGTAAATTAAAGTGGTGACAGTCTTGTTCTCAGAGGAAAGCTTCACTGTTTTACCATTAAGTAATATATTTGCAATAGTGATTGTTTTTAATAGATATTCTATATGCTTCTCAAACTGTGGTGAAGGACCATTTTTTTTTGTGGTGGTGTTTTTGTTTTTGGATCAGAGTCTCACACTGTCATCCAGGTTGGAGTGCAGTGGCACAATCGTTACTCACTGCAGCCTCAAACTCCTGGACTCAGGCAGTCCTCCTACCTCAGCCTCCCAAGTAGCTGATACTACAAACATGTGCCATCATGCCCAGCTAATTGTTTTTTATTTTTTCTTTTAGAGATGGAGTCTTGTTATGTTGCCCAGGCTAGAAGAACCAGTTTTTTTTTTTTAATTTTTTTAATTCCAATCTTTGGTATACTAATACATTTATAAAATAAAATAAGGATGAATTACTAGAAAAAATGAAAGCAATATCTTAATTACAAGCCCTAAATCATCTTTACTAGATTCAACAGATATAAAATTACTTTATCAAAGTTACCCTTTTATTGTTTTTGGTTTTGTTTTTTTGAGACGGAGTCTTGCTCTGTCACCCAGAGTGGAGTGCAGTGGTGGGATCTCGGCTCACTGCAACCTCCGCCTCCCAAGTTCAAGCAATTCTGCTGCCTCAGCCTTCTGAGTAGGTGGGATTACAGGCATGCACCACCATGCCTGGCTAATTTTTGTATTTTTAGTAGAGATGGGGTTTCACCATATTGGTCAGGCTGGTCTCGAACTCCTGACCTCAGGTGATCCACCTGCCTTGGCCTCCCAAAGTGCTGGGATTACAGACGTGAGCCACTGTGCCCGGCCCCTCGTTTTGTTTTTTTTTTTTAAAACAGAGTCTCGCTCTGTCGCCCAGGCTGGAGTGGCACGATCTTGGGTCACTGCAACCTCCACCTCCTGGGTTCAAGCGATTCTCCTGCCTCAGCCTCCCGAGTAGCTGGGACTACAGATGTGTGCCACCACACCCAGCTAATTTTTGTATTTTTAGTAGAGGTGGGGTTTCACCATGTTGGCCAAGATGTCAAACTCCTGACCTTGTGATCCGCCTGCCTTGGCCTCCTCTTTTCTAGTATATTTATTTATAGCTATAGATTTCCTTGTAAGCATGACTTTAGCTGTATTGCCCCAGTTTTAATGTGTAGTATTTTCATCATTAATCAGTTTACAATATGTATAATTTCCAATATGATTTCTTTTGACTCATGGATTTAGAAGTGTGTTTCTTTATTTTTTAACACTCAGGGATTTTCTAGTTGTATTTTTGTTATAGGTATCTAGTTTAATAGTATTGAGTTCAGAGAACATGCTCCACATAATTTCACCTAAAACAACATGTATACAGACATGCTTTGGATATATTGCAAGTTTGATTCCAGACCACCACAATAAAGTGAGTATCACAATAAAGCAAAAATCAAAATAAAAACACAAATTTTTGGTTTCCCAGTGCATATAAAAGTTATATTTATGCTATATTTTATTAAGTACGAAGTAGCAGTATGTATTAAAAATGTACATACTTGGCCGGGCACGGTGGCTCACGTCTGTAATCCCAGCACTTTGGGAGGCCGAGGCAGGCAGATCACAAGGTCAGGAGATTGAGACCATCCTGGCTAACATTGTGAAACCCCGTCTCTACTAAAAATACAAAAAATTAGCCGGGCGTGGTGGCGGGCACCTGTAGTCCCAGCTATTCGGGAGGCTGAGGCAGGAGAATGGCGTGAACCTGGGAGGCGGAGATTGCAGTGAGCCAAGATCACGCCACTGCACTCCAGCCTGGGTGACAGAGTGAGACTCCGTCTAAAAAAAAAAAATGTACATACCTTAGTTTAAAAATACTTTATTGCTAAAAAATGCTAGTGGTTACCTGAGCCTTCAGTGAATCATAATCTCTTTGCTGGTGCAGGATTTTTCCTTAATGATGATGGCTGCTGACTGATCAGGATAGTGATTGCTGAAGGTTGGGATGGCTATGGCAATTTCTTAAAACAACTTGTGGAGTTTGTTACGTCAATTGACTCTTCCTTTCATGAAAAATTTTTCTGTAGTGTGAAATGCTGTTTGATAGCATTTTACTCACAATAGAACTTATTTCAGAGTTGGAGTCAATCCTCTTAAATCCTGACACTCCTTTATCAACTAAGTTTATGTAATACTCTGTTTCATTTTTTTGTCATTTCACACAGCATCTTCACCAGGAGTAGATTCCATCTCAAGAAACCACTTTCTCTGCTCATCCATAAGAAGCAACTCATCATCCATTCAAATTTGATCCTGAGATTGTGGCAATTCAGTCACATCTTCATGCTCCACTTCTCATTCTACTTATCTTGATAGTTCCACCACTCTGGAATTACTTCCTCTACCAAAGTCTTGAACCCCTTAAAGTCATTCATGAGGGTTAGAACCAACTTATTCCAAACCCCTCAATGTTGATATTTTGAGCTCCTCTCATGAGTCATGAATGTCCTTAATGCCATCTAAAATGGTGAATTCTTTCTGGAAAGTTTTCAGTAGACTTTGCCCAGATCCATCAGAGGAATCACTATGACAACTATAGCTTTATGAAATGTATTTCTTAAATTATCAGACTTCAAAGCTGAAATGATTCCTTGGTCCATGGGCCATAGAACAGATGTTATGTTAGCAAGCATGAAAACAACATTAGCCTTCTTGTATGTCTCCATCAGAGACCTTGGGTGACCAGGCACACTGTCAATGAGCAGTAATATTTTGAAAATAATCTTTTTTTCTGAGCAGTAGTTCTCAACAGTGGGTTTACTGTAAGCAGATATGCTGTCATCCAGGCTTTATGGTTCCATTTATAGGGCACAGGCAGAGTAGATTTAACGTGATTCTTAAGGGTCCTAGGATTTTTTTTTTTTTTTTGAGAGAGGGAGGGTATTGCTCTGTCACCCAGTCTGGAGTGCAGTGGCATGATCACAGCTCACTTCAGCCTCAACTTCCCAGGCTCATGTGATTCATTTTCCCACCCATGCGCTACCATACCTGGCTAATTTTTTGTGTATTTTGTGGAGACATGGTTTCACCATGTTGCCCAGGCTGGTCTTGAACTTGTGGGCTCAAGAGATTCACCTGCCTTGGCCTCCCAAAGTTCTGGGATTACAGCTGTGAGCCACCACGCCCAGCCTGGCCTTAGGATTTTCAGAGTGATAATGGCTTCAATTTAAAGTCATGGTGGCTCATGCCTGTAATCCCAGCACTTTGGGAGGTTGAGATGAGTGGATCACCTGAGGTCAGGAGTTCGAGACCAGCCTGGCTAACATGGTGAAACCCCCATATCTACTAAAAATACAAAAATTAGCCAGACATGGTGGCATGTGCCTGTAATTCCAGCTACTCGGGAGGCTAAGGCAGGAGAATCACTTGAACCCGGAAGGCAGAGGTTGCAGTGAGCCGAGATTGTGCCACTGCACTCTAGCCTGGTGAACAAGAGTGAAACTCCGTCTCAATAATAATAATAATAATAATAATAATAATAATAATAATAATAATAAATAAAGTCACCAGCTACATTAGCCCCTAACAGGAGAATCAGCCTGTCCTTTGAAGCTTTGAAACCAGACATTGGCTGCTGCTTTCTAGCTATAAAAATCCTAGATGACACCTTTTTCCAATAGAAGCCTGATTTGTCTACATTGAAATTCTGTTGTAGCTACCTTCATTATCTTAGCTTTAGCTATATCTTTTGGATAACTTATTACAGCTTCTCCGTCAGCACTTGCTTGCTTTACCTTGCACTTAAGTGTTACTGAGAAGCTTCTTTCCTTAAACCTCATGAACCAACCTCTGCCAGCTCCAACTTTTCTTCTGCAGCTTCCTCACTTCTCTCGGACTTCATAGCATTGAAGGGAATCAGGACTTTGCTCTGGATTAGTCTCTGGCTTAGGAGAATGTTTTGATGGTTTGATCTTCTAACCATACTGTAAAAACTTTCTTCATAATCAGCAAGAAGGCTGTTTTGTTTTTTTATCATTCATGTGTTCACAGAGTAGCACTTTTAATTTCCTTCAAGAACTTTTCCTTTGCATTCACAGCCTGGCCAACTGTTGGGCGCAAGAGGCCTGGCTTTCAGCCTTTCTTGGCTTTCAACATGCCTTCCTTGCTAAACTTCAGCGTTTCTAGCTTCTGATTTAAAATGAGAGACTCTTTCACTTGGACACTTAAAGGCCATTGTAGGGTTATTAATTAGGCTAATTTCAATATTGTTGTGTCTCAGGGAATAGGGAGGCCTGAGTAGAGGGAGAAAGGTAGGGGAAAGGTTGGTTGGTGGAGCAGTCAGAACATATACATTTATCAATTAAGTTCGCTTTTCTATACAGTTCTTGGTGTACCGACACAATTATAATAGTAACATCAAAGATTACTGGTCACAGATCATCATAACAGATATAATAATAATGAAAAAGTTTCAAATATATATAGCACAGTTTGATTTGTAGCCTAGCACATTGGCCAGTTTTTGTAAATTTTCCATGTGTGCCTGAAGAGAATGTGTATTATGCAATTGTTGGGCATAGTGTTTATATATTACTATTTATCAGGTTTGATACTTGTTCAAATCTTCTGTACCCCTATTGATTTTATTTTTCCACTTGTTTTAACAGATACTAAGAAAGGCAAGTTAAACTTTCCTACTATGAGTATGGATGCCTTTTTCTCCTTTTAATCTGCCAATTTTTGTTTTATATATTTTGAGGCTTTATTATTACATGCATACAAAGTTAGAATTGTTAAAACTTCCTGGTTCATTGAACACTTTTTTCATTGTGAAGGATTTTTCTTTATCTCTAGTAATGCTTTTACTTTAAAGTCTACTTTGTCAGGCATTAACTAAACTAGCTTTCTTTGGGTTAGTGTTTGTATTTTTATCTTCTTTTCTACTTTTACTTTCAGTTTTCTGTGTATGTTTCAGATGTGTTATTTTAAAAAATTTTCCTTTTGCTTTGTTTTACCTTTGTTTCATCACAGTTTTGGTCTTTTAATTTGATAATGTGGTCTGCTTATATTTAATGTAACCACTAATTTTATTTGGGTTTAAATCTGTTATTTTGTGTTTTCTCTTTACTTTTCCTGTTTTATGTTCCTTTTTCTTTACTTTGTCTTTTGGTTTGATAACTTTAAAAAATTATTCCATATTCCTTCTCCACTAGCTTATTATTTACACATTGTCTTACTATTTTGGTGGTTACTCCAGAGATTACAACATAGACCATTGACTTATCAAAGTCTAATATTTACTGGTTGTTCTGCTTCTTCCCAGACAATAAACTTTATAAGACTTGAACTTAGTTTGTCCCTTCTTGACTTAAATGCCATTTTTATGGCTCTTAATTTTTAAAGAATATCCTACCTTTTATCTCTGACTTCCTTCTACTTCAAGAATAATCTTGTTTTCCCTCTAGTGTAGATCTGCTATTGACAAGTTCTCTTTTGGCTTTTTGTTTGTTTGTTTGAGATGGAGTCTTGCTCTGTCACCCAGGTTAGAGTGCAGTGGCGCGATCTCGGCTCACTGCAACCTCCACCTCCTGGGTTTGAGCAATTCTCCTGCCTCTGCTTCCCGAGCAGCTGGGATTACAGGCACCTGCTACCATGCCCAGCTAATTTTTGTAATCTTAGTACTTACTGAGATGGGGTTTCACCATGTTGGACAGGCTGATCTTGAACTCCTGACCTAAAGTAATCCACCGGCCTTGGCCTCCCAAAGTGCTGGGATTACAGGCATGAGCCCCCACACCTGGCCTGCTCTTCTTATTCTTGAAGGTAAAGTTCACTGAGTACAGAATTTTAAATTGATGGTTATTTTCTTTTAGTCGTTAAAAATTATACCATTCTCTTCTGCTTTCCACTGTTTTTGCTGAGAAGTCATCTCTTAGTCTAATTTTTTCAATATTTTTCCTTTTGTCTTTGAACAGTTTATTATAATCTACGTATGGGTAGATTTAGGTTTTTTAAAAATCATGCTGGGATTTTTGAATTGTGCTTTTGTATCTTTTTATCAGTTTTGGGAAGTTCCTGGCCATTACCTTTCCTTTTTTTCCCCCCTTCCCTCCACTACCATTACCTCTTATAATATTCCTTCTACCCCATTCTTTCAGGACTCTAATTACAGGTATGTTAGGCCTATTCCCTGTATACTCTGTGAGTCTCACCATTTCTTCTATAATTAATTAATTAATTAGACATGAAGTCTTGCTAATGTTGCCCAGACTGGTTTTGAACTCCTGGGCTCAAGGGATCCTCCTGCCTCAGCCTCCCAAGTAGCTGAGATTACAGGTGTGCACTACCACACCTAGCCTCCACTTTTTTTTTCTTTGAGATGGAGCCTCGCTCTGTCGCCCAGGCTGGAGTGCAATGGAGCAATCTCGGCTCACTGCAACCTCCACCTCCCGGGTTCAAACGATTCTCCTGCCTTAGCCTCCCTAGTAGCTGGGATTACAGTCGCGCGCCACCACACC
The DNA here is from genome assembly GCF_028885625.2 of Pongo pygmaeus. Classification (NCBI taxonomy): domain Eukaryota; kingdom Metazoa; phylum Chordata; class Mammalia; order Primates; family Hominidae; genus Pongo; species Pongo pygmaeus. Next base: position 47,881,192 of record NC_072389.2, read on the forward strand.
CGGCTGATTTTTGTGTTCTCATTAGAGACGGGGTTTCACCATGTTGGTCAGGCTGGTCTTGAACTCCTGATCTCGTGATCCACCCGCCTCGGCCTCCCAAAGTGTTGGGATTACAGGCTTGAGCCACTGCACCCGGCTGCCTCCATATTTTTAATCTTTTGTCTCTCTGTGCTTAATTTTGAGTATGTTTCTGATCTATCTTCCTGCTCACTCATTCTTTCTTCAGCTATGTCTAACCTGCTATTAAACTTTATATTGAGTTTTTATTTTCACTTAGAGTATTATTTCTCAGATATCCATTTTATTATTTCATTATAGTTTTCAAGTTTACAATCTTGTCTTTCAACTCCTTGAAAATAGTAAGCAGAGTTACTTTTTTTTTTTGAAATGAAGTTTTGCTCTTATCGCCTAGGCTGGAGTGCAATGGTGAGATCTCAGCTCACTACAACCTCTGCCTCCTAGGTCCAAGTGATTCTCCTGCCCCAGCCTCCCGAATAGCTTGGACTATAGCCTCCCGCCGCCACGTCCAGCTAATTTTTTGTATTTTTAGTCGAGGTGAGGTTTCACCATGTTGGCCAGGCTGGTCTTGGAACTCCTGACCTCATGATCCACCTGCCTTGGGCTCCCAAAGTACTGGGATACTGGGATTACAGGCGTGAGCCACCGAGCCTGGCCTTTTTTTTTTTTTTTTTTTTTGAGATGGAGTTTCGCTCTTGTTACTGAGGCTAGAGTGCAATGGCGTGATCTCGACTCTCCATAGCCTCTGCCTCCTGGGTTCAAGGGATTCTTCTGTCTCAGCCTCCCGAGTAGCTGGGATTACAGGCATGCGCCAACAAGCCCAGCTAATTTTTCATTTTTGGCAGAGACAGGGTTTCTCCATGTTCGCCAGGCTGGTCTCAAACTCCTGACCTCAGGCCCGCCCGCCTCAGCCTCCCAAAGTGCTGGGATTACAGGCATGAATCACAGTGCCCAGCCTTCAGAGTTAATTTAAGTCGGCCTGGTAGCTTCAGTATCTGGGTCTTTCTTGGATTGCTTTCTATTGACCATTATTTTTTTTGGTTTCATTTATGTTACTTTGTTATTTTTGGTGTAATTGTATTTAGCAATAAGCCCATGAAGTTACTTTGTTTTTGAATCTCTAATACAGGGATTCTCTAGAACAGTTGGGAAGGCCTTTGGGACTTGGTCAGTAACCAGCCATGAAGATTTACTTTCATGCCCGTAGGCTCCTCTTCACCTATCTAAAGCCTCCTCATTCTATAGTGGCTAAATTTAAGTCTCACTTCTTCTATGGAGCCTGCCCTGACCACGCCGCTGATCTCCTCATCATGTATCATCTTTCCCACTCCTGTAGCACTTGGCCATATTGTCTTGTATAGTGTAACTTATCATGATTGTAAACTGTGGGAGGACAGAGATGAGTGTACTTTGTATTTTGTATGCCAAACCGAGTCTGCCACCTTGTGGGGAAAACAACACTGGCCTACCTCAGGGACTTCGTGAGGGCCAAATGAGAACAGTTCTTATAACCTATATGGCAGAATTGTAAGGAATTATAGTTGTTGTTAGCATATGGTCTATATGACTTATAGACCATAATCTCTGTGAGGGCAGAGACCTATATTCCTAGAGCCTATCATATACCTGACAAGAGGTTTCCAATAAATATTTCTTGATTTAATTTATGATCTGAATGAATTTGGCCAGATTCCCTCATTTTTATCTATTAAATAATATGAAATAGGAATGATAAAGACTTACAAGAAAAGGTTAAAGTTTACCAAAAATTTCATTTAATTTCTTTTTTCTGTTTCACAAATCCGATAGGTTTATCTCAACATGTAGTTACCAATTATAAGCAAGTAATCCAACTCTTGGAGGAGGGAATTGCAAACAGGTAACAGGTTTGTTTGTTTCTATCATTCTTTTATCATCACACTCCTGTCCTGTGTTCCCATTTCCCTTTGGGGAGTGTATAATGACACTTAAAATTGTCTCTGTGTGTAGAGATGTTCACAACCAGGAGGCTCTTCCCAGAACAGTAATGTTCCCAGGGTAAGGGGTGGTGACTAAGATTTAGTCTCTTCTCACTAGTAATGAAGCTGGAATCTGTTCTGGACATAATAATATTAGGCAGTAAGCCCAAGGAAGTTACTCTATACTTTGTTTAGAGCTTCTAAATTTGGAAGAAAGGATTCTTACCTGCGTTGTCCTCTCCTCAGGTTTGATAGATATAAAGATGAATATAGTGTAAAAGTTTCAGAAAAACATTTTTTTCTAGTTTTGCATACTTATAAGGTAGCCCCTCAAAAGACTGTTTTGAATCTGCTATGAATAACTAGGTGCTGTAGATTCCCCTGAAAGCTATTGTAAATTGTAATAACATTCCATGTTGTAAGTTACTATGAAATACCTAGAATATTACAAGTAAATGTCCCTAAAAAAGGCTTTTTTTTTCTGGGGTAAAAAGATCTTTAGAACCTTCTATTTATCCTGTTAATAGCAGGACCAAGTTAATTGAACATAAAGGAAGAAATTTAAATTTAACATTCTCCTGAGCTTCATGGAACTCTCTTGGAGACACTTGCTTCTGGTCTTTAGGATACCCTGAGCTCTGTGATTTTTCAGTGTCAGGCTTGAATCATGAGACTAGCCTCTAGATTTTGGCCCTTTTCTTCAATTCTCCAGATCCTCTGAGAACACAGCTCAGTGAGATGCTCTTAGATAAAGGAAAACCTCTCCTGACTTTAAGGGTTAACACTGTAATGGATTTCTAAGGGAGATCGTGAATTCCACCTGGCTTAAGCATGATATTGATGTGATTTAAGATCTCATTTCCAAAATCTTTCTGACACTATAGAATTAATATTCTGTGTTTAATGAAAACTTACATTCTCTGTCTTTGAGATATCTTCTCTAGCAAGCTCTCTACATCCACTTGTCTTACTAAAATGACTCCAAGAATAAAATAAAGTGAAAGAATAAAATAAAATAAAATGGGTCTATCTTGGGCATGTTCTTCCAGGTTGATGACGCTCTAGTCTTCATTTCCCTTTTCACTCGAATTTTTGCTTCTATTGCTTAAAAAAAAAAAGTTTCAGTGTAGTTTAGTATGAAGCTACACTCTGTTTTATGCTCAGATATCAGCACCTGGAGTGCTGCTTCTGCCCTCTTTGGACTATTCTCTTCATGATACTGGACTAAATATGTGTGTTTTATGATTCTCATCTGTGAACCTCAGCACTAACATTTCTTGTATTCCCTATGGATCCTTAAGAATCCACCATGTGTAAACAATCCTCGTCCTAACAGTTTTTCCTTACATACACAGAATCACAGCAGCCACCCATGTTCATGAGGCCAGCAGCAGATCCCACGCCATTTTCACGATCCACTACACGCAGGTTGGTAACCCCTTACGTTTGGTGAGATTTATTCCTCTCCTTGTACCTTTAAACCACTTTCTTGTCTTCCTTCCTATTTCTTTTTTTGTTTGTTTGTTTTTGAGACAGGGTCTCACTCTGTTGCCCAGATTGGAGTGCAGTGGCACGATCTCAGTCACCTCAACCTCTGCCCCCCAGGCTCAAGCAATTCTCCTGCCTCAGCCTCCCAAATAGCTGGGATTACAGGATGCGCCACCACGCCCGGCTAATTTTTTTTTGTATTTTTAGTAAAGACGGGGTTTCACCATGTTGGCCAGACTGGTCTCAAACTCCTGACCTCAAATGATCCACCTGGCTTGGCCTGCCTAAGTGCTGGGATTACAGATGTGAGCCATCATCGCCCCTGGCCCTGTTTCTTTTCCTTTCCTCCTACTCTCACGTTTATAGGTGCTCTGATAGAACCTAATATTATAAACCAGATTTACACACAATCCATTAAGCTATACACCTAGAATGGGTAGAAGCATTTTATAAAGAGTAATCAAAATATCTTCTGTTTGTATTTATTTTTAACATTTTAAAACACTTTCACGTCTATGTGATCAGTATGGACATTTAAAACAAAAGGTTGAAAAGAAAATAAGCATTAAAATGAAATATTAGAAGATTCACTTCCATTATGATGGAATGAGGAGGTCAAGTCATATCCCCAAAAGCAACTATAAAGCTGGACAAAATCCTTTCTGTGGTCTGAAAATAGATTAAAGGAATGTAACAAAGTGAGAAGCACCACACCCAAAATAAAACAATGACCAAAAACTCCCTAAATTTGTTGAAAATCATTTATAGATCTAAGAAGCTCAAAGGACTCCAAGTAAAATAAACACAAAGAGACCGACACCTAGACATATCATATTTAAACTGTTGAAAGACAAAGAGAAAATCTTAAAAACAGGTAGAGAAAAGTGACTCATACAGGAGAACAATTACATGATGAATGACTGACTTCTCATCAGAACCATTGAACCCTAGAAGTCAGGGGGCTGAGATAATATAAAAAACTGGCAATAAGAACATCCCCAGATTGGAAAAAAAAAAAGTAGAATTTATTGCCAGCAGACTTACCTGACAAGAAAACTAAATGAAATCTTCTAGGCTGAAAGAAAGTGATATTAGAAAGTATGTTAAATCTATAGGAGACAATGAGATATCTGGGAATGGTAAATGTGTGAGTAAATATTAAAAAACCTACATTCTTTCTCATTTCTTCTCCTAATGTCAATAAAAGAATAAGATTACATAAAACCACAATTATAACAATACATTTTTGTACATCGTCGTATATGAAAATAACAGCACAAGGGAAGTGAAAGGAGATATATTTAAGTAGAGTTTCTACATTTTACAGGAGTTAAGTTGGTATTATTTTGAAGTAGATCATAAATAAAGATATGTATTGTAATCTGTAGAGCAACTACTAAGAAAATAGCTCAAAAATATAATTTTAAAAATCAACATTTCTTCTGCCTCCTCTGGGCAGAAAAAACAACAGAAATTAAAATGGTACATATTAATAAAAATACCTAACAGTTAAAGGCAGTGGAGGAAGAACAGAGGAACAAAGGAGATATGAGACATAGAAAAAAGAAAAATCAGACATGGATGGTTCTGAGCACATCAATAATTATTAAATACATTAAGTGTGAATTGCATAAGGTACAAATTTTCAGATTGCATAAAAGCGAGACCCAACTATATGCTGTCTATAAGAAACACACCTTAGAACCACAGACACAGGTTGAAAGTAAAAGGATGGAAAAAGATATACTGTAATAATAGTAACGATAAGTCCTAGCCAGAGTAATAAGACAAGAGAAAGAAATAAAGGGCATCCAGATCAGTAAAGAGGAAGTCAAACTGTTGCTGTTCGCTGACAACATGATTGTATACCTAGAAAACCCTAAAGACTTATCCAAAGAGCTCCTGGAACTGGTAAATGAATTCAGCGAAGTTTCAAGGTACAAAATTAATGTACATAAATCAGTAGCCCTGCTATACACCAACAGCAAGCAAGCCGAGAATCAAATCAGGAACTCAACATTTTTTGCAATAGCTGCAAAAAAAATAAAATACTTAGGAATATACTTAACTAAGGAGGTGAAAGACCTCTACAAGAAGAACTACAAAGCACTGTTGAAACACAGACAAATGGAAACATGTCTCATGCTCATGGATGGGTAGAATCAGTACTGTGAAAATGGCCATACTGCCTAAAGCCGTCTACAAATTCAATGCAATCCCCATCAAAATACCACCATCATTCTTCACAGAACTAGAAAAGACAGTCCTAAAATTCTTATGGAACCAAAAAAGAGCCCACATAGCCAAAGCAAGACTAAGCAAAAAGAACAAATCTGGGCCAGGCGCAGTGGCTCATGCCTGTAATCCCAGCACTTTGGGAGGCTGAGGCGGGCAGATCACTTGAGGTCAGGAGTTTGAGACCAGCCTGGCCAATATGGTGAAACCCCTCTCTACTAAAAATAGAAAAAATTAGCTGGGCGTGATGGCGGGTGCCTGTAATCCCAGCTACTCGGGAGGCTGAGGCAGGAGAATCGCTTGAACCTGGGAGGCAGAGGTTGCAGTGAGCTGAGATCACGCCGCTGCACTCCAGCCTGGGCAACAGAGTGAGACTTCGTCTCAAAAACAACAACAAAACCAAATCTGGATGCATTACATTACCCAATTCAAACTATACGATAAGGCTAATAGTTACCAAAACAGCATGGTACTGGGACAAAAGCAGGCATATAGACCAATGGAACAGTTTAGAAAATGCAGAAATAAAGCCAAATACTTACAGCCAACCAATCTTCGACAAAGCAAACAGAAATGTTAAGTGGGGAAAGGACACCCTGTTCAACAAATGGTGCTGGGATAATTGGGAAGCCACGTGTAGGAGAATGACAGTGGATCCTCATCTCTCACATTATACAAAAATCAACTCAAGGTGGATCAAAGGCTTAAATAAAAGACCTGAAACCATAAAAATTCTAGAAGATAACATTGGAAAAATCCTTCTAGACATTGGCTTAGGCAAAGACTTCATGAGCAAGAATCCAAAAGCAAATGCAACAAAAACAAAGATAAATAGATGGGACTTAAAACAAAAATCTTCTGCACAGCAGAAGAAATAATCAGCAAACAGCCCACAGAGTGGGAGAAAATCTCTGCAGTCTATGCATCCTACAAAGGACTAATATCCAGACTCTACAAGGAACTCAAACAAATCAGCATGAAAAAAAGTCCCATCAAAAAGTGGGCTAAGGACATGAATAAACAGTTCCCAAAAGAAGATATACAAATGGCAACAAACATAGGAAAAAAAAATGCTCAGCATCACTGAGGGAAATGCAAGTCAAAATCACAATGCAATACCACCTTACTCCTGCAAGAATGGCCATAATCAAAAAAATCAAAAAAGAGGCTGGGTCGGTGGCTCACACCTGTAATCCCAGCACTTTGGGAGCCTGAGCCAGGTGGATCACCTGAGGTCAGGCATTCAAGACCAGCCTGGCCAACATGGTGAAATGCTGTATCTACTGAAAATACAAAAATAAGCTGTGTCTGGTGTCGCGCTCCTGTAGTCCCAGCTACTCACGAGGCTGAAGCCGGAGAATTGCTTGAACCTGGGAGGCAGAGGTTGCAGTGAGCCAAGATCGCGCCACTGCACTCCAGCCATCTCCAAAAAAAATAGATGTTGGCCTGGATGTGGTGAAAAGGGAACGCTTTTACACTGTTGGTGGGAATATAAACTAGTATCACTATTATGGAAAACAGTGTGGAGATTCCTTAAAGAACTACAAGTAGATTTACCCAGAGGAAAAGAAGTCGTTATATGAAAAAGACACTTGCACATGCATGTTTTAGCAGCACAATTCACATTTGCAAAAATATAGAACCAGCCCAAATGTCCATCAGTCAATGAGTGGATAAAGAAAATGTGGTGTATATATACCGTGGAATACTACTCAGCCATGAAAAGGCACGAAATAATGGCATTTGCAGCAACCTGGGTGGAATTGGAGACCATTATTCTAAGTACCGCAGGAATGGAAAACCAAACATATCTTCTCACTTATAAATGAGAGCTAAGCTGTGAGGACACAAAGGCATAAGAATGATACAAAGGCATAAGGACACATAGGCATAAGGATGCAATGGCATTCTTATGCTAGGCATAAGAATGATAATGGACTTTGGGGACTTGTGGGAAAGGGGGGTGAGGGATAAAAGACTATACGTTGGGTACAGGGTACACTGGGTGATGGGTGCACCAAAATCTCAGAAATCACCACTAAAGAATTTATTCATGTAACCAGACACCATCTGTTCCTCCAAAACCTATTGAAATTTTTTAAAAAGTAAGCATAAGAGAGCTGGAGTGGTATTTTAATGTCAGGCAAAAAATAGGTTTTAAGGCTGGGCATGGTGGCTCAAGCCTGTAATCCCAGCACTTTGGGAAGCCGAGGTGGATGGATCGCCTGATGTCAGGAGTTTGAGACCAGCCTGGCCAACATGGTGAAACCCCGTCTCTTCTAAAAATACAAAAAAAAAAATTAGCCGGGCATGGTGGTGAGTGCCTGTAGTCCCAGCTACTCAGAAGGCTGAGGCAGGAGAATCACTTGAATCCAAGAGGCAGAGGTTGCAGTGGGCCGAGATCGCACCATTGCACTCCAGCCTGGCCAACAAGAGTGAGATTCCGTCTCAAAAAAAAAAAAAAAAAAAATAGGTTTTAAGACAAATACTAGAGACAGGACTGTTTCATAATGATAAAGGGTCAGTCAGTACATTGAAGAAATATAACATTTATAAATGTATGCACCCTGAACAACCAAACCTCAAAATACATGAAAACACTGATGGAATTGAAAGATTAAAATAGACAGTTCAACAATGGTTGGATATTTCAGTATCTAATTTCCAATAGTAGGTAGATAACCAAACAGAAATCAGTGAGGAAATAGAAGATTTGAGCAACATTATCAAACTATGTGACCTAACTGACATTTTCAGTACACTTCATCCAACATCACAGAATACACATATTTTCAAGTGCACCTGGAGCATTCTCTGAGATAAACCCTGTGCTTCCTAAAGCTAAAGTAACCAAGATAGTGTGGTGTTAGTGTTAAGATAAATAGATTACTGGAACAGAATAGAGTCTAAAATAGACTCACACATATATAGGCAACTGATTTTTAATAAAGTTGCGAAGGCAATTCGGTGGAGAAAATATCTTTTCGGCAAATGGTGGGAGAACAATTGGATGTCTATATGAAAAAAAGGAACTTTGATCTATGTTTTGCACTTTATCGGAAAGTTAACTCATATTGAATCATGGCTCTAAATAGGAAACCTGAAACTATTAAACTTTAGAAGATAACTTAGGAGAACCTTTGTGATTTTTGATTAGGCAAAGGTTTTATAGATATGGCACTAAAACCACAAATTGAACAAAAGTACAAATTGAAATTTGGAGTTAATCACAATTTCAAACTTTTGTACTTTTATAATTTTTTTTGAGATGAGGTCAGACTCTGTCACCCAGGCAAGAGTGCGGTGGCACAATCATGGCTCACTGCAGCCTCAACCTCCCGGGCTCAAGTGATCCTCCCACCTCAGCCTCCCAAGTAGCTGGGACTTACAGGTGTGTGTGTGTGTGTGTACACTTACAATGTATAAAATACCTTTTGTATTTTTTTTTTTGTAGAGACAAGGTCTCATTATGTTGCCCAGGCTGGTCTTAAATCCCTAGGCCTCAAGTGATCCTCCTGCCTCAGCCTCCCAAAATGCTGGGATTACAGGCATGACCCACCACGTCTGGCCTTTTGCACCTTTTTTTTTTTTTTTTTTTTTAATGAGACTGAGTCTTGCTCTGTTGCCCAGGCTGGAGCACAGTGGCATGATCTTGACTTATTGCAGCCTCCATCTCCCAGGTTCAAGTGATTTTTCTGCCTCAGCCACCCAAGTAGCTGGGATTACAGGCACACATTACCATGGCTGGCTAATTTCTGTATTTTTAGTAGAGATGGGGTTTCACCATGTTGGCCAGGCTGGTTTCGAACTCCTGACCTCAAGTGATCCAGCTTGCCTCTGCCTCTCAAAGTGCTGGGATTACAGGCATAAGCCACCGTGCCTGGCCCCTTTTGCACTTTTAAAGACACTGTTAGAATAAAAAGAAAAGCAGGCCAGGTGCAGTGGTTCATGCCTGTAATCCCACCACTTTGGGAGGCCTAGGCGGGCGGATCACTTGAGGTCAGGGGGTCGAGACTAGCCTGGCCAAGATGGTGAAAACCCTGTCTCTACGAAAAATACAAAAATTAGCCGGCTTGGTGGCATGCACCTGTAATCCCAGCTACTCGGGAGGCTGAGGCAGGAGAATTGCTTGAACCCAGTAGGCAAAGGTTGCAGTGAGCCAAGATCATGCCACTGCACTTCAGCCTGGGTGACAGAGCAACACTCCCTCGAAAGAAAGAAAGAGAGAGAAAAGAAGAAGGAAAGAAGGAAAAGCAACAGATAGGTAGAGCTTATTTGCTAAACATACATCTGATGAAGGAATTATATCCGGAATATATAAAGAACTCTCTAAACACCATGAGAAAACAACTCAAAACAATGGCAAAAATTTTGAACTGACATTTCACTAAACAAAATATGCTAGTGACAATTAAGTACTTGAAAAAATTCTCAACATCCTTATTCATTAGGGAAATACAAATTAGAACCAAATGAGATACCACTACCCACCTTTTAACATGGCTAAAATTATACTAAATATCAGCAAGTTGCGTAGGAGCAGGAGTTTTCATACACTGCTCTACTGGTGGGAATATAAATGGTATAACAACTTGGGAAAAGAGTTTGGCAGGTTTTTCTTGGGGGGGGGGGAGTGTGTGTGTGTGTGTGTGTGTGTGTGTCACTCTATTGCCCAGGCTGGAGTGCAGTGGCGTGATCTTGGCTCATTGCAACCTCCGCCTCCCGGGTTCGTGCGATTTTCCTGCCTCAGCCTCCTGAGTAGCTGGGACTACAGGTGCCCACCACCGTGCTCGGCTAATTTTTGTATTTTTAGTAGAGACGAGGTTTCACCATTTTGGCCAGGATGGTCTCGATTTCCTGACCCTATGATCCACCCGCCTCGGCCTCCCAAAGTGCTGGGATTACAGGCATGAGTCATTGTGCCCAGCCTAGCAGTTTCTTAAAAAGTTAAATATATACCTATCATATGACCCAGTAATTCTACTCTTAGGTGTTTATCCAAAAGAAATGTCCATAGAAAGATGTGCACAAATGTCCATAACTGTTATTTGTAATTACCCTAAAATGGAAACAACCTGCACATCCATCAAAAGGCAAATGGATAACTGTGGTATATCCACACAATGGAATAATAGCAGTAAAAATGAATGAACTGTTGATGCATGTCTTAACATGGATGAATCTCAAAATAATTATGTACAATGAAAAGAGCCAGACATTGTATAATTCTATTTATATGAAACATTCTGAAAAGGCAGACTTACAGACATAGAAAGTTAAGTGATTGCTTCAAGCTGGGGATGGGAACAGAGATTGACTGCAAAGACTTGAGGGATTTGGGGATTATTTGAAATGTTCTAAAACTACATTTGGTTGATGATGTATAACATTAACAATTTCTGGTCAGTGCAGTGGCTCATGCCTGTAATCCCAACACTTTGGGAGGCCGAGGCAGGCAGATCACCTGAGGTCAGGAGTTCCAGACCAGCCTGGCCAACATGGTGAAACCCTGTCTCTGCTAAAAATACAAAATTAGCCGGGCCTGGTGGTGTATGCCTGTAATCTCAGCTACTTGGGAGGCTGAGGCAGGAGAATCACTTGAACTTGATAGGCCAGAGGTTGCAGTGAGCTGAGATCATGCCATTGCACTCCAGCCTGGGTAACAAGAGCAAAACTCAGTCTCAAAAAAAAAAAAAAATTTAACAATTTCTAAAACAAAATAACAAAACCCACATTGAATCAGGGTGGAGGGCAGAATAGTTTCTTTTTGGGGGCTGGATGGCACTAAATAGAACTTACAGGGCAGAGTTTCTGCCCTGGCAAATTAAGGTGCTGTGACTGAGGTTAGGAAGAGACCATCAGAGGCCACCCACATGCTGTGGCTCTCTGCTAATAAGAGTCAGAGCCCCCTGGGAGGGAGTTGAGCATTTGTGTGGTAAATTGTACTGAAATTCCTGATGCCACTGAAAGTTGTGCTCAGCAAAACTTCATGGAAGTTTGTCTGCTTTGTCTGTAAGTTCTGCTGGTGTTTTTTGTTTTGTTTTTTTAAAGTGATGATCCAGGGCCCTGTTGATTTTATCTGTCAGATATTGAGAGCTCACCTAGTTTGAATCACATTAGAATACAGATTTGTTGAGTGAATTGGATAAAAATCCAAAATATCACCTTGGTTGGAAGAATGTCTAAGGGGAAAACAATACAAATCATTCCAAATGGCAGGCTTTAAATGTGTTTTCTCCTCTAGGCAATCCTGGAGAACAGCCTCCCTTCTGAAATGGCTAGCAAGATCAACCTTGTGGACCTAGCAGGCAGGTAATGAGGATTTCAAAACTAAGGGGGATTACTCTTGTTCTTGCGTGTTTTACAGTAAATAAGCTGTTCCAATCTTTTTCATATTTCAGTCATCCTGAGAATATTACAAAAGAAATAAGCTCTTCGAATGCTAGGTTAAGAAGTTATTTTCTAGGGGCTGAAAAGTTCCTCTACATCAGGGATTCTCAATCTTGGTTGCACATTAAATCACCTGAGGACCTTTTCTTTTTTGAGACAGTCTTACTCTGTTGCCCAGGCTCCAGGCTGGAGTGCAGTGGTATGGTCATGGCTCATTGTAATCCTGAACAACTGGGCTCAAGTGACCCTCCTGCCTCAGCCTCTGGAGTAGCTGGGACTATAGCCACGTGACACCACATCTGGCTTTTTTTTTTTTTTTTTTTGGAGGGACAACATCTCATTACGTTGCCCTGGCTGGCCTCACACTCCTGGCCTTGGGCAATTCATCTGCCTCAGTCTCCCAAAGTGCTGGGATTACAAGCGTAAGCCACTGCACCTGGCCACCTGAGGACCTTTTAAAACTCCCCATACCTATACCCCAGATCAGATAAATCAGATTATTAGTGAGGTTGGTGGGAGTGCAAGCATCAGGATATTGTTAAAGCTGCCCAAGTGATTCTAATGTATAGGAAAGATTAAAAAAACACTGCTTTCAGTGAACTGAATTAGTACAACTTTTCTCTTTGATTTAATATTGATTTTATTTTTTCTTTAATATTGATTTTTATGCAGTTCTTTACTTAAAAAAAAAGTTTTACTTGGTGGTGCACATCTATAGTCCCAGCTATTCAGGAGGCTGAGGTGGGAGGATCACTTGAGCCCAGGAGTTTGAAGCCAGCCTGGGCAACATAACAACATAGCTCAACCCAATCTCTAAAGAAAAAAAAGTTTAAAAAATCTTGAAAGGTTGAGAAGATACTGCCTTGTGGGTATTAGAAGGAAGCATGAATTATAGTTACATATATATTTAGAAAGAGGTAGTCTTGAGGGGGATAATGTGATCACAAGAAAGGGTAAGATGAAATAAGGCAAATTTTCTTATTTTAAAACAATATGGTACAGTATTCCCTTAAGAACTAAGTGCTGTTTGAAAGAAACTATTATCAGCCAATTGGAAGTGTGAATTTTTAATATTTCCCATTTACTTAAAAAAGAAATTCAAAACTGTTGTCAGCTAATGGCACAAATACCATAAAGGTATAAATACAGGAATTTGAAACAATAGAGAAGTGAATATACCAAAAAGCCGTGCTAATATCATTACTGTAAATGAGCATTACATTTAGCATAAAGTGTTCTGACAGTCAAAATAAAAACAGAAACATAATGAGTTATTTGATTTTTGTTGCCTGAGAAGCAGAAAAAGTCCAGTTCATTACAAGATGGTAACATTTTCTTCTGGAACTGAATTCTAAAAGGAATTTATTATGTGAGTCTTTTACAGCATGATATACAGAATAAAGGATAGTATTTTTCAACAGCATTGTAAAGATAGTGTCTTATTTGCTTTTGTTTTTGTTTTCCATTGACTGTGTTTTAGTGAAAGAGCAGATCCCAGTTACTGTAAGGACCGCATTACTGAAGGAGCCAATATCAACAAGTCCCTTGTGACTCTGGGAATTGTCATCTCCACCTTAGGTATTTTGCTGATAGATAATGGGAGTGGGAGGGAGACTTTGGAAAATAACTCATGTTTTCATTTTGTCACAATAGGGTAGACACAGGGTTCCTTTTGATAAGGTTACCTTCTGGTTTGGGGCATGAAAAATTGATATTTGTCCTTGGTTTTAGAGTAGAATGCTATCCTACTACTATAATTTCTAAAAGAGGGGAGTCTAAAAAATTATGTGGCTCAAACATTCCATATCATGAGTCTAAAGTCTTTAGGAACACCTAAAATACCTTATTGTATGCAGAAAGGGATTAGGAAATATGATACTTAAGTCTGTGTTCTCCAACCATTGTTTTGTTTTAATATATTTGCTTTATAATTCCTTCTTCCATTTTCTTTTTTCATCTTTTAAGCCCAGAACTCCCAAGTTTTCAGCAGCTGCCAGAGCCTCAACAGCTCAGTCAGCAATGGTGGTGACAGTGGGATCCTTAGCTCTCCTTCTGGGACCAGCAGTGGAGGGGCACCCTCCCGAAGGCAGTCTTATATCCCATACCGAGACTCTGTGTTGACCTGGCTGCTGAAGGACAGCCTTGGAGGCAACTCTAAAACCATCATGGTTGCCAGTGAGTGGGATGCCAGAGCTGGATCTGTGTTGGGACTGTACTCTATCTCAGAGAAAGGGCCATGGCCCCAGTGAGTGGGGTGCCAGAGCTGGATCTGTGTTGGGACTGGTACTCTATCTCAGAGAAAGGGCCATGACCACCAAGGTTTCTCATTTCATCAGGGGTCTTATACAGCATGGGCAGTAGTAGCAAGGCAAGTGATTAAGGGCTGGGATGGATGGGCTGGCATGTTTTTAAACTTTCTCCTTCTACCTCAGCGGTGTCTCCTGCACACACTAGCTACAGTGAGACCATGAGCACACTGAGATATGCATCCAGTGCCAAAAACATTATCAACAAGCCACGAGTAAATGAGGTGAGACCTTTTCAGAAGTCCTGGTCTGGTATAGTTTACACAAAGCTTTCCTTATTTTTTTTTTCTCTCATTGATTTCTTTCTCTTTGTACTCACCTCAACTTTCCAGGCTTGTCCTCCAAATGATGAGGGAGTAGAATTCATTCTTGTACTGTCATCTCCTTCTTTCCTATCTCTACTGCCTTCATTCAGTAACCTTTTATGAATAACTTATTTTAGATACTTCTCTAAGGCCATTCCTCTTAAGATTTCTTAGTTTACCATTACTACTCTAAGAAAGGTCATTTATTTTTTATTTTATTATTTTATTTTTAGAGACAGGGTCTCACTGTCACCCAGGCTGGAGTGCAGTGGTGCAATAATTGCTCACTCTAAGAAAGTTCATTTAAAAAGTTTGTGTTTACTGCTTTTATTTTGAATTTATGTTGATTTATTCCTGTGTTTTTGTATTTGTTTGCCTGTTTTGAGAAGGGGTCTTGCTCTGTTGCCCAGGCTAGAGTGCAGTGGCACTATTGTGGCTCACTGCAGCTTCAACCTCCAGGGCTTAAGTGATTCTCCCACCTCAGCCTCCTGAGTAGCTGGGACCACAGGTGCATGCCACCATGTTAGGCTAATTTTTTAAAAAAATTTGGTAGAAAGAAGGTCCCACGATATTGCCCAGGCTGGTCTCAAACTCCTGGACTCAAATGATCCTCCCACCTCAGCCTGCCAAAGTGCTGGGGTTACAGGTGTGGGCTAAGGTGCCCAGTCTTATGCCTGTGTTTTTTTATGCAAGTTGTGTTTTATTTTTCTCTACGCAAATTGCAGTGACTTCTCTGTTTAGATTAAAAAGAGAGTGTAGGAATTCATTGGTTTTTGTTTATCCTTTAATGTTTTTTCTTTCTATTGTTTTTCTCCTCTGCCCACGCAGAACTATTCATTGGTTTTTGAAAGCTAAATGAGAATTTTCCAAACGTTCCTTCACAATTTCAGTGAGAAGTTCCAGAGCACAGATCATAGCTGGTGGCCAGACACACACTACATACACACATACACACACACACACACACCCCCCCATATGTAGACTGTTTTAAAAAGGCAATGTAATTAGGCAGTATTAGGCTTAGTCACAATACTGGAAGGTTAGTACTTACTACCTATACATGCCCTGGCTTTTGTGTTACCTGCTTGACCTCTAGGGAAATGATTCTCAAACTTTAGTGTGTATCAGAAATCACCTGGAGGGTTTGTTAGAACACTGCTGGGCCCTAGTCCTTCAGAGTTTCTGATTTAGTAGGTCTGGGGTGGGCCAAAGTGTGCATTTCTAACAGGTTCTTAGGTGAAGTGGATGCTGCAGGTCCTGGGACCACAACTTGAGAATGATTGACTGCTGTAGAGGCTACTCCAAAGGAGTACTCTACCTCTTCCAAGCCAATTGCAAATAGCATTTCACAGCTGAGTGGGACTTGATAACAATCAGTGGTGATGGAGTTCTCTGTGTTTCAGGATGCAAACGTAAAGCTGATAAGAGAACTCAGAGAAGAGATTGAAAGACTGAAAGCCCTGCTGCTGAGCTTTGAACTGGTATGCAGACAGTCAGAACCTTTCCATACTTAAGTGAAATTCTCCTTCTGAGCCTCTTTTCTTCTCCATAGAGTCTGGGCCCTGCTGCATTCTATGTTCTCAGTTGACTCTTATGAGGCAGAGATAGGAGCAAAGACAAAACAGAGATGTCTCTGATTTCTCGGTGTAGCTTCAGATGGTGTGGGCATTTTTTCACTTTATCATCTCTTGTCTTGTGCCTGAATGGTCCTTGCCCTGTGTGGGCAGGTACGGAGAATGGGGCCCTCCAGGAAAATTTCTTTGTATTTTCCATCTTTGTACCAATATGAACCCAAATACTTAGGCTCCTGATTTATTTCTCATTTTAATGATAAAGTCTTTCCTTTATCTGCACCTTATCTTCCTTCACAAGTGTAAGGGTGGGACCTACCTGAGGGTCAGACCAGGAAAATATCAAAGCATATCTCTATCTTTGTGCAGAGAAACTTCGGTTCAATGAATGATGAAAAGGATGAAAACCTGAAGGAGCTGGTTCTCCTAAATGAATTGAAGGTGGGTGTGTTGGGTGGACTCAGTTGTGCTTTACATCACCCTGGGAGCTCCCTCCATTATTCCTGAGCTAGGTAGGGTTGCTCCCTTGGCAGGACAGAGAAGAGCTGTCTAATTTAAAGACAGTGTTTGTTTCCTTTAAGCCTTGACCAGGGGATGTGTTTGCCTGGGGGACTGTTAATGACTTTCTGACTTTCTGTATTCTCTCAGGGATTCATAAGTCCTTTGGATAGTGAGAGTAGCCTGTGGGGAAAAGACTGTTTTCTTGTCTGTAAATCAGTCAACCAAGATGTATTCATTGTTTGAGGATCAAATAGGTGCTCAGCATGATGCTGCAAGAGGTACAGAGAGGTCCCTGCCCTCAAATGGTTTGCAGTCTAGTTGGAAACACATTTAGAGAATGGTGTGTTTCATGAACCATGTGATTTAGATGAAAGAGTCTAGGGAAGGAAGAAATCATTATGGTTTGGGATTTTCAGAGCAGACATCATATGTTGGTGCTGGAAGGCAGAGAACTGACCTTGAACTAGCCCTTGAAGGTTTGCTAGGGTTGCTACATAGGGAGAAGGGGTAAGGCATTGGGTGAGGGAGGGATAACATAAGCAAAGCCTTGAAACTGGGAGAAGGAAGGGGTGTGAGAGGCCATGTGGAAGCACACACTGTGAGGAAGACTAAGCTGGTTAGAATGGGTGTTCATGGTAGAGGGTAGTGCAGGTAAGGTTAGGGCAAGTTTAGAAGGTTTGAACTTGGTGTAAACAGGATTAATAGCTTCTTGAATCAGGTTGGTGACATAATAAAGGAGTATCTTTGGAAAATTAATATGATAGTTGTATGCAGGATGAATTGAAAGGTGGGAAGACTGGAAGCGGGGGACCAACCAGGAAAGAGACTGCTGTAACCCAGTGAGGGCAAGGACAAGACATTTTGGAAAAGTAGAATAGTGATTCCCAGAGACATTTTTTTAAAAATTAATTTTATTTTTTTGAGAGGGAGTCTCACTCTATCACCCAGGCTGGAGTGCAGTGTTGTGATTTCAGCTCACTGCAACCTCCGCTTTCCAGGTTCAAGTGATTCTCCTGCCTAAGCCTCCCGAGTAACTGGGACTACAGGTGTGTACCACCACACCTGCCTAATTTTTGCGTTTTTAGTAGAGACAGGGTTTTACCATATTGGCCAGGCTGGTCTCGAACTCCTGGCCTCAGGTAATCCACCCGCCTTGGCGTCCCAAAGTGCCGGGATTACAGGCATGAACCTCTGTACCTGGCCCCCAGAGATATTTAAAAGGAAGAAATGGTGGGCAGTTTTTTTTGTTGACAGATTAGATTTATTTTTATTTTTTTATTTTATTTTTTTTTTTGAGATGGAGTCTCACCCTGTCACCCAGGCTGGAGTGCAATGGTATGATCTCAGCTCACTGCAACCTCTGCCTCCCAGGTTCAAGCAATTCTCCTGCCTCAGCCTCCTGATTAGCTGGGATTACAGGCTCACGCCACCACGCCCGACTAATTTTCGTATCTTTAGTAGAGATGGGGTTTCACCATGTTGGCCAGGCTGGTCTCGAACTCCTGACCTCGTGATCCACCCACCTCGGCCTCTCAAAGTGCTGGGATTACAGGCGTGAGCCACCGCACTTGGCCTATTTTTTATTATTTTGGGATGGAGTTTCACTCTTGTCATCCAGGCTGGAGTGCAGTGGTGTGATCTCAGCTCACTGTAACCTCCGCCTGCTGGGTTCAAGCAATTCTCCAGCCTCAGCCTCCCGAGTTGGGATTACAGGTGCCCACTGCCACGCCAGGCTAATTTTTTGTATTTTTAGTAGAGAAGGGGTTTCACCATGTTGGCCAGGCTGGTCTTAAACTCCTGATCTCAGGTGATCCGCTCACCTCAGCCTCCCAAAGTGCTGGGATTACAGGCATGAGCCACCACACCCGGCAGACAGGTTAGATTTAAATCCTACAACCAAATGTTTCAATTTCCAATATTCTGTTGCATCATCCTTATATGTTATTAAAGTATCCTGGCCATGTTAACGTTTTGTCACCCTTAGTAAACCTCAAGACTAAATCACACATCTAGAAGTTTCTCTAAAAAATTTTTCCTTCAGTCATGTATTCTGATTTTTGGTTCAGAAAATATCATCCCTCTATACTAAGGGATGAAGTGTAGGGGAGCTAAAATCATTCCAAACTCATTAGCATTCTTACATTATGCAGGCCAGCTGAGCTGGACTTGAACCTGCCCCTTGTTGGCTGTATGATCTTAGGCAGTGTAGGAGTAGGTGATGAAAGCTGGCCAGAGGGGCAGCTGTGCCAGGTTGGCTGAACTGTAAGCCACAGTGCCCTGCCACTCACCAATGCCAGGGGTCCCTATCCAACCCAGCCCTTTACAGGTACCCTGTAGTTTCCTGGTTTCCAAACTTCAATCAATGATTATTAAAATAATGTTTCTAGGGCACATAAAGCACTTGTACCTAAACCTGGCATAATTTTTTTTAAGTATTCCCTTTATGAGAGAAGCACTTAGCTAAATCTAGTTTGTTTGTTTTTTTCTGAGCTTCCTCAGTTCTTCCATTCCCAGGATAAGCTCAATGCTTAGGCATCAGTTTCCACTAAAAGAAGAAAAAGTACCCTACATTTATCACTGTGCATGTCCCTAAGGTGGTCTTAGCTTAAGGCCTCTAAGCCTGGGTATATTTACTTTTAAAACTCTGTTCCTGGTACACAGTAAGCACTCAGTATTTTACTGTTATTATTGTTTTTATTGTCTTATTACATGATCTTCCAGACAAGTTCCATATAGTCTTAGTTCCACCTGGGGAGATTCCTCTCAGTGCTTTGTGGTTCTGTGAGCCGTGTGCAAACTTATATGATAACTCAAAGTACTGTACTTTGGGAAAGAAGTGTGTAGGTCATAAAAAGTTCCCAAGTATGGATCATATGAAACGGGTGGGGAAAGGGAAATTATAAACATAGATGTCTAACATCCCAATTAATTTTTTAAAAAAACTTGAAAATAACATGTTTTTTTCTAATTATAAAAACAATACATGCTCATTGCAGAAAACTTTAAAAATAACATTTATTGAGGGGGCTTCTGTTTATACAAGTAACACTTGCTTGTTGAAGAAAACTTGGAAAACACAGCTTGCAGTTGGAGGAGGTACAAGGGCTTCTGTGGGGCTTTGAATAGTATTGGGGAGGATCATAAGAAAGCAGTACCCTGGGAAAATAGGAATAGATTGTAATGACTTCTGACCTTTAGTCTGTTCCCCATGCTGAGTGTCTCAGATCACCTCCTATACCTCTGCAGATAGACCAGCTGACTAAAGACTGGACACAGAAGTGGAATGATTGGCAGGCCCTCATGGAGCATTACAGTGTGGACGTCAACAGGAGGAGGGCTGGGGTGGTCATCGACTCCAGCCTGCCACACTTGATGGCCTTGGAGGATGACGTGCTCAGCACAGGTGTTGTGCTCTATCATCTCAAGGTGAGGAGGCTGGTGTATCCTTTTTTTCCTAAGCCACTGGCCCCAGAGGTCAAGGAGGGAAGAGCTAGGAGCAGCAGCCATGTTTCTGTGAATTGAAATCAAGACAGATGCTACAGAGCTGCCTTCAGGTTTGCTCTCAGGAAATGTCTACCTGACAAATTGTGATCTGTTTTGCCTTTGTATGTATAGAGCAGAAGACTGGAAATCAGAACAATTGTTTTTCAACTGCTGCTACTATTGTTCTTATGTAACTTACTTTTGTTCTCTTTGCCTTAATTTCCTCATTTTAAAGTAAGAATGATGCTTATCATATTCGTTTTCTGGCTTACTGAAGCATAGGGGTACAGTCATGGAGAGTGAAACCCTAACCTCAAGATAACCATTAGTGCTCCTAAACTCTACAAATACAGACTGCTCACAGGTGGCTTTCAGGCTGGGTGTGGTGGCTCACACCTGTAATCCCAGCACTTTGGGAGGCCGAGGCGGGCAGATCACTTGAGGTCAGGAGTTCGAGACCATCCTGGCCAACATGGCGAAACCCCACCTCTACTAAAAATACAAAAATTAGCCGGGCGTGATGGTGGGCGCCTGTAATCCCAGCTACTCGGGAGGCTGAGGCAGGAGAATCACTTGAACCTGGGAGGTGGAGGTTGCAGTGAGCCGAGATCATGCCACTGCACTCCAGTCTGGGTGACAAAGTAAGACTGTGTCTCAAAAATAAATAAATAAAATAAATAAAAATAATGTTAAAAAAAAAGGTGGTTTTCAGAGACTAAAGGGGGAATTCAGAAGATTTGAAAGTTTTCTTCTGACAATTCCCCACTTCATTCGACCCCAAATAAACAGTACACTTCCCACTTCTCCATCACTACATTTACCTGGAAAAGGAGACAGAGAAAGTAGGTAAAGGAAGCTTAAAATATAGGGAGGGTCCAAAGAGCTAGAGTGGTGTGATGGTGGGGGAAGTGGGAATGACAGGCATCCATCTAGAAAAAGATTAAAGTTAAAGCTGCCAAACAGCACCTGGCCCACCTTGCTCTGTGTCACCTGGAGGCCAGTCCTTGTTTCTGATTGAAGTGGTTTTGAGAGTTCGTGACCTATTGTAGATAGAGTCTTTTATCTTCTTCTCATCAATGTGTTCTACTGTGGGAGGACAGTTCCTATGGACAGCAGAATGTACTTCCCATGCTCAAAATCCCTGTGCTCACTGAAAATCTAGTTTTCATTCTCATAATTATCCCCAGCTGACGTTTAAAAAGAACAAAGAGTTTCTGGGGAGTATGTAATGCTGTTGTTATCCCTGGAGAAATTGGACTCCTTCCTAGTGCTGCAGAGCATATGGAAGTGAGATGTTAGCAAAGCTCATCGGTGTTCTTAGGATAAGCCCTTTGGGAAGTTGTCAGAGACTGAGCTGCTCAGACAGAAAATTTAAAGTAGTTTATTTTCTGGTATACGGGGTATAAATTTTCTTAGTGAAAGTGCCTGAGGCAGAAGTGGCTGGCAACTTTTACCTTAGCAAGAAAACTAAACACCAAATGGCTGTATAGATCCTCCCATTAGTCAGAAGCACAGAGAGAGGTTGGAGTTCAGGAAGAGACCAGATTGATTAAAATGGTCACTATTTGAGTAGAACTGATCTGATATATGGATTGGATGTAGAGTGAATAGATGAAGCTAGAAATCAAGTAGTAGAGCTTAGGGTCGCAGCAGAGGGTTAAAGGACATAACTATTAGATTGAATCATAGACATGGAGATGAATGATGAACTCATCTGAAGATAGGTTTGCTGAATTTTTTTTTTTTTTTTTTTTTTTTTTTTGAGACGGAGTCTTGCTGTGTCACCCAGGCTGGAGTGCAGTGGCGCAATCTCCGCTCACTGCAACCTCAGCCTCCTGGGCTCAAGTGATTCTCCTGCCTAAGCCTCCTTGCGTAGCTGGGATTACAGGCGTGCACAACTGTTGGGAATAATGCTTAAAATTTTAAGGAAATTGAACACTTTACACTTAAAGGATTTTTAGTAAAGCAATTTTACTTTTGTGCAGAGGGGTGCTTCTCCTTGGCCAGTTGCCATGAGAACACATCTGAACAAAGGGGCATGAGAGCCTTTATTTCTGACACAAGTCCTGCTCCTGTACCCTTTCTCCTTCCCCATTGGCCAGGGTTGGGTCGTACATTCTAAACTAATCCTGGTTGGCTAAACATTTGAACCTTTTTAGATAAGGTGGGCACATAAGGGAGAGAGGGGGAAGGGGTGTCTGCAATGAGTTAGAGAGCTAGTTTTTTTTTAAAATAAGGAAAGGAATGTGAGCTGGTACTGATAACACCTGGTACTGTGGCATGTCTGGGCATTTAATAAAGGCAGAAAGGAAGAAAAAAGAGAAAAAGGAAAAAAAGGGGTGGGGGGTTAGTATGTATTGAAGAATAAAGGATTGATCAGGCTATTTGAAGAGAAACTTCGTCATATCCCACAACCACCATGCCCGGCTAATTTTTGTGTTTTTGGTAGAGACGGGGATTCACCATGTTGGCCAGGCTGGTCTTGAACTCCTGACCTCAAGTGATCCACCTACCTTGGTCTCCTAAAGTTCTGGGACTACAGGCATGAGCCCTCACGCCCCACTGGATTGCTGATTTTCATTGCTTAGTCAGTACATAGTGAGGATTTTACTCCCTTCCTGGTGCATTTCCAGTGGACCTGGGTGATAAGATTTTAGTCTACTTCTAATCCTGGCATTTCTGCATTTTGTGTACTTTCCCCACCTTTTGTTTGTTTAGCTATTGACTTAGGTAATAGTACTAACAGTAATGGCCCAAGATTCTGTTTGTTGTTGTTTGTTTGTTTGTTTTTTGCTAAGTTGGTTACAGACCTAGAACTAGTCCCTGGCAACCCGGAAGCTGTTTTTCCCTGGGTCACTTGGGGAAGTGTCTTGGGTGGGAAGAGGACAGAGGGAAGGACAGGGAGAGCCCAGGTTACTGATATGCTGGACTTCATCCTCATAATTGCCTTTGTGCCACTAACTCTCCCTACATAAAGAGGCAGGGTGGGCAGTGAACACATATGCCAGCCAGCTCAGTCCTCATCTGAGATGCCATCACCTTTTGTTGGTAATTTCTACCCTGCAAATCTAGAAGTTATGATGTGCCGTAGCCTTTATCTTTTTGGAAGGGCTGTCCCTGAATATGCATGAAAAGTTTCCACCTTTTTCCCTTGAACTGCCCTCTGATTCTGTTTGACAGTGTTTGTGGAGGCTAGCATCTGTTGACTTCTGTGGTCCTCAGTGCCTGAGCAGGAAAGGCTGGCTCTGGCTGTTTGTGTGTTTGCAGAGAGGAGGGACAGAGGGGGATGCAGTGAGGACAGAGCCTCATTCATTATAGCTAGGATTCTTCCTTCTCGCAAGCTATTTTGGAGGAGTGTCAGGGACCTCCCTGCTCTGGCTGCTGACAGTGAAGCCTAGTGGGGAATTCTCTGGTCTCCTTAAAAACAGTACTGGGCCAGACGTGGTGGCTCATGCCTATAATCCCAGCACTTTAGGAGGCTGAGGCAGGCAGATCACCTGAGGTCAGGAGTTCGAGACAACCATGGACAACATGGCGAAACCCTGTCTCTACTAAAAATACAAAAATTAGCCAGGCATGGTGGCACACACCTGTATTCCCAGCTACTCGGGAGGCTGAGGCAGGAGAATCGCTTGAACCTGGGAGGCAGAGGTTGCAGTGAGCTGAGATGCTGCCACTGCACTCCAGCCTGGGTAACAGAGTGAGACTCCATCTCAAAAAAAAAAAAAATTACTGGTCGGGTGCGGTGGCTCACGCTTATAATCCCAGCACTTTGGGAGGCCAAGGCTAGCGGATTGCCTGAGGTCAGGAGTTCAAGACCAGCCTGGCCAACATGGTGAAACCCTGTCTCTACTAAAAATATAAAAATTAGCCGGGCATGGTGGCAGGCACCTGTAGTCCCAGCTAGTTGGGAGGCTGAGGCAAGGGAATCGCTTGAACCTGGGAGGCGAAGGTTGCAGTGAGCTGAGATTGCACCACTGCACTCCAGCCTGGGCATCAAAGCGAGACTCCATCTCAAAAAAACAAAACAAAATAAACAAAAAGACATTCATTACTGGGGAGGTGTTATGGTGAAGTCGGAAAAGCTGCAGGGGCTTAGGATCCAGAGAGACCTGATTTCTAGTCATAGCTCTTCTATTTGGTATGTGGGTTTCTCAGGCAGTTTATCCCCTGTGAGCTTCAGATTCCTCATCAATAAAAAGGAGATGTTAATACCTATATTTTGAGTTGTTAAAGGATAAAGTAATATGAGTTGTATAAAGTACTCAGCATAATGCCTAGGACATATTGAATAGTCAATAAATGATAAAGATATGTCTAAAATTTAGCATCCCGGTTGCCATGTTGCTGCCTTTTCCTAACAGAGCTATGTGGGTCTTAAGCAAATTTGCCATAATCCAAGGTCTAAAAGGCCTTGTCTTCAACTAATCCACTGATTCATTTGTACTAACTCCAGTTTCCCCCTCCTCTCTTACACTCTCTTCCAGTTCTTTTTTATTCTAGAGGTGCTTTTCTCCTATTTGTGCTTTTACCCTTCTTAGAATCTGGTGTCTGTTAAACTTCATCTGCGGACCAAGAAGGTAAAAATCCTGTGTTTCCATAAATCTTCACAAGATGCTTGTTTGATTGAGACTTACTGGATCAAACTTGGACCACACCAACCTTTGCCCCTTAGGGAAAAGCCATACTTTTGCGTGTACTTTCTCAGACTAGAGAATTTTTCTGACCAATGGCTGTAACTATTCCCTAACTTTAGGCTAGGACAGAAAGGAGTTTGCCCACACTTGTTGGACTTTGCAAATAGCTTGGGCTGCTTTGTGGTATATTTTTTAGCTCTACCATCTCAGGGGCTTCCTGGGCTGTAGAGTGAGTGGGCAGAGGGTCAGAACAGCCTGGACCAAAGTTGAGAAGTGGTACAGACCAGGCTGGGATGGGATGAGAAGTGGTACAGATGAGGCTGGGAAGACAGTGAGAACGTTCTCATGTGGACTCTCCTGTAGGGCAAGGCTCTGTCCCTTTTAATTCTCATTAAAATGGCTTTTTTCCCCCTTTAGGAAGGGACAACAAAAATAGGAAGGATTGACTCAGACCAGGAACAGGACATTGGTAAGTGACAGAGTATATGAGTCCAACATTTTGGGGCAAGTATTTGTGCCTGAAAGATTTCTTCAGAGGACTCTGATGATGCTCTGAGAAGAAGGGAATCATTGGCGTATTCAGGGCCTGCTTCTCTTTCTGCTGCTAGGTTTCAGGTCTGGGATGTGATAGCGGGAGACCCACACAGTGGGAGGATTTCAGGTCTGAGTGGTTTCAGGTCAGCTCTTCCTCTTTTATTATGGTATGAGGTCTCCCAGATTTTGGATTCTGATCTCACAGAAAGAAATGGAGAGGGTGTTTCCCTGGATCGTCCTCCCACCTAAGTGACCACCACCTCTTTTGTAGTCCTGCAGGGTCAGTGGATCGAGAGAGACCACTGCACTATCACCAGTGCCTGTGGTGTGGTTGTTCTCCGACCTGCCCGTGGGGCCCGCTGTACAGTCAATGGCCGGGAGGTCACTGCCTCCTGCCGTCTGACCCAAGGTAGGACTGTCTGCAGCCCTGTTTATCCCAAGATGAGTGATGGACCAGCTCTAGTCTCATGGGCCCAAAGAGCTCAGTGAAGCAGGCTTTAAAAATGGATCACCCCAGCCTCTGCACCCTGAAGTCTGAAGATTTTCTAATATGATCTTATTCCCATAAACAAGCCTTAATTCCAAAGTCTTGGAGTGAAGAATGACCCTATGAAATTTGTACCTGTGTTCATTAGCTCTGTCTCTCTAGGAAAGTCTCTGAGCCTCAACTTGCCTGATCTATAAAATGGGGATAATTATAGGATCATTGTGAGGATTGAATGAACCTTATAGTTCTTAACAGTGTGCTTGGCACTCCATAAACACTCATTATCATTATTACTTTAATTACCGCTACTGTTATTAATCTATGCAAATTGTCTGTCCTTTGAGACTGAACTGAGATTCCTCCTCTTCCATCAAGTGTTCCCTGACTACTCCACCTGGAACTCAACTTCCTTTCCCTTGGAGTAGTAGAGTTCTTCCTGTCTGTCTTATTAATTCAAGATGTATGCTGTGAGATACAGAATTAATACATATCTTATCAACTCAGCAAAATTAGCAGTTATTGAGGGCACGACTTTGTCTCACAGAGCAGTGCCCTACACATAGTATGTACTCCAAAACATGAGCTGTTGATTGAATTCTCATTTGTCTCTGTGCTGCAGGAGCTGTCATAACCCTGGGGAAGGCACAGAAGTTCCGATTCAACCACCCAGCAGAGGCTGCTGTCTTGCGGCAGCGAAGGCAGGTTAGCAGGGCTGTGTTTTCTAGGTTACTGCTGGCCTCCCTGTTTACACTTTTTAGATGAAAAGCCAAGCTGGGAGGGGTGGAGGTGATGACAGCAGCCTCACTGTGCTTTCTTCCTTGTTCAAGGTTGGAGAGGCTGCTGCTGGTGGTGGCTCTTTGGAGTGGCTGGATTTGGATGGAGATCTCACTGCCTCCCGGCTGGGTCTCTCCCCTTTGCTTTGGAAGGAAAGGTAAGAAATAGCTGCTTATACTGATGTGGAACCTACTGGGTTTGCTTCTTAGTCTATGACAGCATAGATCAGGGTGGGGGTGGGGGGTGATTAATGTAGCAGCCAAGGTCTGAATGAGCCCTTGTCTGAATCGACTTGGGCAAGTCGTTTAATGATGCTGAACTAGCTGCTAAGTTCGTAGTTGGCAGGGAAGTGGTCTTGGCCCTTGTTCATTTCCTCTTTGGTATTTCAACTTTTTTCATCACTGAAAGAGGTATATTATTTGATGTTCCTATGGCCACTTTTCTCTCCCCACAAAATTTAGCTGTGATGTGTTTGTGGACATCTTTGTTCTGAGCTTACCTTCCTATATACTCCTTTAAGTTCTGGCCTGTCTGTGTGTGAGCTCATAGTATATGTCACGTAGTGTATGTGAGCTCATAGCTTCCAGAACATATGGCTTTCTCTGAGTTTTTAAAGATAGTGTGTGACTGAGAAGCCTTTCTTTCTCATAACCAAGAATCCAGAACTGTGCATAGAGGGGCAGAAACTATAGGAACAATATGAAAATATCTTTTGGTTCTACCCTCTCATACCCACTTTGTGCAACTGCATTGTAACTATGAAACATTGAGTCAGAGTTTTATATGGGATTGATGGCAACTACTTTTCTACTTCATACTTCATCCATTTCTACATAAAACACCCTTCCCAGATCTAGAAGCCTTGCAGATTTGGTACTGGGAGTCCTTCTATTCCTGTACGTCAAAGTGACCTCTGCCTTAGAGATTTCCTTTAGAAAATTTCAGCAGGGGACTTGGTGCCTGTGACATCACTGGTGTTGGGAGGCTGCCAAGCACCTTGAGCACAGGGTCTCAGTAGAGTTATGATGGCCCATAGTTTCTTCAGAAGGATCCAGCAGTTCTTTCCTCAGGCCAGCAGCATTTGATGGCAGATGAAGACAATCTTATGTCTGACCTTGGCAGTGAGGAATGTTGGATACAGGCGCAGAAGTGCTCTGATCAGGGCCGGGCACAGTGGCTCATGCCTGTAATCCCAGCACTTTGGGAGGCCGAGGTGGGCGGATCACAAGGTTAGGAGATCAAGACCATCTTGGCTAACACAGTGAAACCCCATCTCTACTAAAAATACAAAAAAAAAAAAAAAAATTAGCTGGGCATGGTAGCACACGCCTGTAGTCCCAGCCACTCGGGAAGCTGAGGCAGGAGGATCACTTGAACCCGGGAGGCAGAGGTTGCAGTGAGTCGAGATTGCGCCACTGCACTCCAGCCTGGGTGACAGAGCGAGACTCCATCTCAAAAAAAGAAAAACAAACAATGCTCTGATTCAGGAAACATGAACAGCAGGCAAGTCCTCATAGGAAAGCTGCTCAGTGAAGGATGCTACAACAGAAATTTAATGAAGGATGACCCTAGTGTTGAGTAACTGAGAGCTGTATGGGATGGAGAATAAGGTAGAAGAGGTGACACAAGGTGGACTCAGGACTTAGGCTAGAGCTTTTGCTTTGTCAGAGTGACTTTCCTTTTTTGTAGTGAAGTCATGAAAGTGGCTCCTGTTTTAGGTAAGGTTTGTGTTGGGAAGACTCTTTGAAGATCTGTTTTTCCTAGAGTTCAGAGGTTTACAGAAAATAACACTGCAACTTAAATAGCTGAGAATGGAAGAGATGCATTGCAGCAGACAAAACTGGTTCACCTCCTGGCTGTACTACAGAAAAGCTATGTGACCTTAGGCAAGTCAATGAACCTCTGAGCCTGTTTCCCTACCTCTAAATAGACGGTGCTGCCATCTGTTTTCCAGGGATGATTGAAAGAGAGAGTATATATGCACGGTGCGGACACACCCCACAACTGGTATTGCTGCCAGCAAGGCTGCCTCCCTTTCTCTTTCCTGTCGTCTTGTCTCAACCCAGCTGACCTGTCCACCCCAGAGTACGTTGTGGTGTTGTGCTCTTCTCTTGCCTTTTTAAAGTCTTCTATGGCTCTCTAGCCCACAGGCACTGACATGACCTTTCAGACACACAAGAATGTGTCCTTTCATTCAGAGAAGACAGGAATTTCAGAATCCCACCCACTGTCTCCACTCTTGAGCACCAGCTCTAGGAGCCTGTAGGCTGGGCTGGTCCTGCCCAGCTACTGTAGCCAGCATCTGTACCAATCCCTGGTGGAGGTGGTGTGGTGTGGTGCTCAAGTCTGTGATTGGGCAAAGGGACCAGGGAGAGGAACCTGCACGACTAGAGAAAAATATAAATTGTCAGCTGGGCTCCCAGTCTGGATTTGTGGTTATGTGTCTATGAGTCTGTCCCTCTGCTCTTGGATGTGGTTGGCTCCAAAGCCTCTCTTTATTCCAGGCTTCCTTTCCCTCATTTATCTCTGGAGCAGCATTCATGAGGAGCCTGCAAAGCTGGAGCTGGCTCCAGAGCCAGGGGAAATTGGCCAGTCTGCCTTCCTTTTCTCCTTGCAGCAGTAATCTGGACCAGAGAGGAATTTGTCTTTGAATACCATTGTCTGTGTTCTTGGCATTTTCTCATTTGGAATTTTAGGGGGTTAACCTTAAGTGCCTAGAGCCTGGGAGACACTGTTGCTGCTGCCGCTGCCACCACTGCTGCCACTGCGGCTTTAGTAAGTAGATGCTGCTGCAATCTGCTGCAGAAGCTGCCAGACCCCGAGGCTGGGGGACGGCTGTGAGAGAAGAAGCAGGAGAGTGCAGTGGAGTCCTCACAAGCAGGTGTCTAGGCAGCAGCTGGGGGATACTGGAGCCACCAGAGATGAAGGGCAATTACCTGATAAAGACAGAGGTCCCTTGGCTGGCAGGTGAATGAAGACTTGCCCTTTGTAATCTACCCAGACATGTAGCATAAGGTTGCTATTTTCTTTTTCACCTGCTTTCTGGGAACTTGACAAAATGTGCTTAGCAGAGGGGCCATTCTGTGCGGCCTCTTGGGTGAATGTGCTGTATCTATAGAGATGACAGCAGACAGCCTCTCCTTGCAGGTCCTATGGCTATGCAGGAAACAATATCATAGCTGTCACTTTCTTAGGTGAAGGGTAAGGAGCACCCCTTCTAGGGAGAAGCAGATTGTAAATCTGAAGGTTGAGGAGAAAGCCAGACAAGGAAACTGAGTAATCTCAGGGAGTTCAGATAAAGATCCTGTCTCAGCCTCTTGCATCTGGTGGTCTGTGGGTCTTAGTTGGGTTTGTCTAGGATGGGCTCATGTTTGTAATTCAGCCATTTCTATAGTCAGACAAAATTTGGAGAAGTAATACAAGCATGATACATATAGATGTATGTTTCCTGTTAACTGCTTTCTCTGTTTGTTTGGCATTAACAGGTTTCTATTCCAGTTGCTATCCTGAGCCTTCGCGTAACAGAGAGTAACCTTCCTCTTTCTGTATGCTCGACCGTATATATTTGGCCTTTTGCCTACAGCAATCAGTGTCAGTCTTCTGAGCACACTCACTCAAGTGTCTGGACCTGTCCTAGTCCTTGGACCTGTTGCAGATTGAATGACCTCATAGCCTTCTTCCCTGGGAAGAGACTGTGGTTGTGTCAGCTCCCACTCCCATTCCCCCGGGATATTCCACCTATCACTCTTCACCCATCCATCTTTTACTGTCCTCCAAAGGCTGGGTTATGAAATCTTAATTTCTTCCAAGGCAGGGGCGGCCAACTTTTTCTGTAAAAGGCCAGATAGTATTTTAGGCTTTGTGGGCCATATGGTCTGTGCTGCAGCTACTCAATTTTGCCAGGGTGGTGCAAAAGCAGCCCTAGACAGTACATAAATAAATGGGTGTGGTTGTGTTCTAATAAAACTTTATTAATAAAAACAGGCAGCAGACCAAATTTGGACTCATAGGCTTTCATTCGTGGACCTCTTCTGTGATACCCGTGTGATTTCATTCTGCTCTACAAAGTGGTAGATCTCCTAAAAAGTGGTTCCCTTACAGCGTATGGGTCATACCGCCTGAGATATGGTTCCAGCATCAAACCAATAAGCTTCTCCAAGCTTCCAAGTCATGACATCCTGGGATTGTGGGGAAGGCTAGATAAAGCAGGCTTGATTCTAACTTTTTTGTTAGCCTCTGGCAGAATCTGACTCTTCCCAGCCACTCCCGTTCTGTGCCCATCCTGGGGTGCCCATACAGTTGGCTCCTTTAAAAACCTAAATGACAGGCATGAAGATACCCTGCAGAAAAAGCATTTGAGGTCCTTATGTGACCCCAGGGAAAGGTCAGCAAGTAGGTAGAAGCTGTCAGTTTTCAGAGTAAGCCTCTGAGTCATCTGTGGTCATATAGGAACCTGGTGGCAGAGTAAGGCATGACTAAAATCTAGAATTTTTTAGGCCGGGCGCGGTGGCTCATGCCTGTAGTCCCAGCACTTTGGGAGGCTGAGGCGGGGAGATCACTTGAGGTGAGGAGTTCGAGACCAGCCTGGCCAACATGGTAAAACCCTGTCTCTACTAAAAATACAAAAATTAGCCGGGCATGGTGGCATATGTCTGTAATCCCAGCTACTTGGGAGGCTGAGGCAGGAGAATCGCTTGAACCCAGGAGGCGGAGGTTGCAGTCAGCCAAGATCATGCCACTGCACTCCAGTCTGGGTGACAGAGTGAGACCGTGTCTCGAAAAAAGAAAAAATCTAAAATTTTTTGTAAGCTTTTTATTATGGAAGACTTCAAATACAACACAAATTATCAACTCATGGCTAATCTTAGTTCATTTATGTCCACACTCACTCTCCCTCAGTCCCTGTCACTGGATCTAGACAAATTCTTGACGTATTTCACCAGTAAATGCTTCAGTATATATCTCTGAAGAGTGGTAGAGTCTAAAACTCTTGAATCCTATTCCAGGGCTCATTCACTGAAAACAGCTCTCGAGTGGAGACCAGCTCTCCTTTGGGTCACACGCACAGGCGTGGTGTGTGTATAAATTATCAGCTGCCTTTTGCTACCAGATCACAGAGGATTCTGTTTCAGGGAGTGGAGGTGCAGTAACAATCTCTGAATATGTAGGAGAGAGTTTTATGCCCACGGTGTTTCTGGAGCTTCTGCTTTACTGAGTATTTCCAACATATTTTTAGCGGACACCTTTTTATTCTTTTTGAAGGACCAAACTTCTGAATTTAGCTAAAATGTTTTTGTGTCTTTTTAAAAAGAACAACTTTCCTGGTGATTTTCCTTAACTAAAATGGATTTGTGTTTCTGCTAACCCCACAACTCTAAGAATATGCCAGTTTAATGACCATTCTCCCCTCCTGCACTGTGACATCATGACCTGCTTGTGACACTAGGCCTGTTTGTCCAAGGTTGCCAGAAGTCCAAAGCACTCTCTACCCTGTTGATTGCAGGGGCTCTCTTGGAAGGCCTTACACTGCTATCAGTTTGTCCTGAGCTTGGTTTGCATTTCCCCTTGGGTAACCTCAGCCACTTCTGTGACAGGAGAGCGCTTGAAGAGCAATGTGACGAGGACTATCAGCCACCGAGGGATGGAGAGACATCCCACAGGGCCCAGATTCAGCAGCAGCAGAGCTACGTAGAGGATTTGAGGCATCAAATCCTAGCAGAAGAGATTCGAGCTGAGAAGGAACTGGAATTTGACCAAGCTTGGATTAGCCAGCAGATTAAAGAAAGTAGGTGTCCACCACTTAATGTGTCTGCCTCACCTCCTTATTCTTTCATTTTCATGCTTCCTTAGCCTTCTGTATTCTATCGTTTTCTTTGTGATATGATGGAATCTTTGGTATTAGGTGTTCTCTTTTCTTTTAGACACCAGAGATTCTTATAAGAAGAGGGCTGGAAACAAGAATAAGGAAGCTAATTTCCTTATTGTCCTCAGAATTATGGACCTCCTACTTACGGCTCCTCATTTGCTCATGTATCCATACCGTACCGCCTGCCCTAGCATGTGCCCACTGCTGTGCTGAGTCCTGAGGGTCTTCATTCCCTTACCTTGTGGTAAGGGAGCCCTGTAGCCCTGCAGCCCTCAACCTGCCACATCACCTTGGCCAGCTCTTTCACTCCACACAGGTCCAGCCATGGCTGGAGGTGTCTGAGTCCAGGCAGCCACAAGCAGGAAAGGAGATGCTGAAATTCTCTCTGGGTGTGTTTGGTTCCCAGACCAGCAGTGTCTGCTCAGAGAAGAAACCTGGCTGGCCAGCTTGCAACAGCAGCAGCAAGAAGACCATGTAGCAGAGAAAGAACTTGAGGCATCTGTGGCACTTGATGCTTGGCTTCAGACAGATCCTGAGATTCAGCCATCCCCATTTGTCCAAAGTCAGAAAAGGGTGGTGCAACTGCAGCTCCTGCGGAGACACACTCTTCGGGCAGCAGAGCGGAATGTCCGGCGGAAAAAGGTCTCATTCCAGCTAGAGAGAATCATCAAAAAGCAGAGGCTGCTGGAGGCCCAGAAGAGACTGGAGAAGCTCACGACATTGTGCTGGCTGCAGGATGACAGCACCCAGGAGCCCCCATACCAGGTCCCCAGCCCTGATGCCACAGTCCCACAGCCTCAATGTAGAAGCAAATTGATGAGTTGCAGTTCTTTGAGCCCCCAAAGACTCTGCAGCAAGCACGTGCCCCAGCTACACAGGTACAGCCAGTAGTTGTCACTGGGAAGCACTCTGTTAAAGTTTACAACCTTCTTGCCCAGGTAGTGTTCTGTTTT
Organism: Pongo pygmaeus; assembly: GCF_028885625.2. Classification (NCBI taxonomy): domain Eukaryota; kingdom Metazoa; phylum Chordata; class Mammalia; order Primates; family Hominidae; genus Pongo; species Pongo pygmaeus. The sequence goes on from NC_072389.2 coordinate 47,914,698, forward strand.
TCCCCATGCCTCATTTCCTCAGTCTGTGAAATGGAAGAACGTGTATATTCCTCTCTTCCTCATGACTTTTTCCATCTTTTGGCTACTCTTCTTCTTTCTGTGTATATCGTTTTAGATTCAGGCCTTTCCCATCTTCCTTAACCCCCGAGTAACAATTCTTGCTTCTTTGGTAATATCTTAGGAGTGAGGATCGGCCTCATTTTTCATCTGTTCCTTAGATCTGGACTATCCATATACATTTCCTTGTATGTCACACCTCAATCTTGTCATGCCTGTAACCAGACTTCTTGACTCCTACACCACCTCCCTCCCTCTCCCTCCCCGACCCACCACATCAAGTGAGCTTTCTAACTCCACCTCCCACCTGGTGAGTGAGCTATCTTTTTGACTCCCAGGTTCAAGTTGGGACCTTCCTTGTTTCTTTTCTCCATTACTTCTTACATGCCATCAAGGCAGGGCTGTATTATCTCCCAGACTCCTTGGAGCAAGGGTTTGTGTCTTATACCTCTTTATATCCTCAGGACCTAGCACAGGTTCTTATCCATAGGATGTTCACAATTAACGTCCGTTAGTGTTATGTTTGCTCACCTCTCTGGTCTTCAAAGTACTAGGTGGGCTTTTTAAAAAAACTTTATTATGAAAAAATTTTAAACATATGCCAAGTTGGAAGAATAGTATATGTATCACTGATATTATTCAGCAATTATTAGGCTTTACACACTTGCCTACCTTCCCATTTTCTGAAGTTTTTTAAAGCAATTTCTAGACACCATGTCACTTTAATTCTACATTTCTAAGTATATACTTCTAAAAAAAAATGGACTTTTCTTGTAACCACAATGTTATTGTGACAGCTACCAAAATTAAGATTATTTGATATATTCTAAAACCTAGGCCATATTCAAATTTCTCTGCTTGCCCAAAACTATTTACAGTTTTCTTTTTTCTCTCTCTTTTTTCTCTAACATGGTTCAGCATTGAAACCGTTGGTTTTTCAAATCAAGATCCAAGTAGGATTTACACGCTATATTTGTTTGTTGTTTTTCAGGTTTCTTTTAATCATTCTTCTTGCTTTGTTTGTAATCATTATTTTTATTTCTTCATATTATTGATAATTATAGTTCTGTAGAATGTGTATCACTCTATAGATTTATCTTTTGGTTCCTCATAATACCATTTAAATTGTTCCTCTATTCCTCATATTGCCTATTAATAGGAAGCTTTCCCAACAAGTGTGATTAGCTTCAGTTCGGTTTTTTAACAAGATGAAGAAATTGAGGAACAGAGTGGGCCTGGAGTCTCTTGGAGAGCTAGGACTAGAGTCCACAATTTCCTTTTATACCTAGAGAGCTTTTCTGTGGCTCTGAAGTCAATAGGAGACAGTGACATTGCCCTTGTTTTTAACCTCCTTCTGTCCACAGGAAGTAGTACCTCTCACGTCTTCTGAAATAGCTTTCCTTGTCTTCACAGCATTTTCCTAAGTTGGGATCCCTCTACCACATTACCACCTATGCCTGACCCTACTCACCAAACATCAGAGAAAACATCATCAGAAGAGCGTTTGCCGCAGGCTGCTTCCTACCCTCGAAGGACAGGGTGTCTCCACAAGAACAGCCTGCATTCCTCAGGCCATGGGCAGCCCTGCACAGCCAGAGCAGCCTTGGCCATGAAGGCAGCCTCAGCTCCAGACACTTGCCTCACCATGAGTCCCAACTCTGTTGGCATCCAGGAAATGGAGATGGGGGTTAAGCAGCCCCATCAGATGGTGAGCCAGGGCTTAGCATCTCTGAGGAAATCGGCTAACAAACTAAAGCCAAGGCATGAGCCAAAGATCCTCACCTCTGCTACCCAGACCAGAGGGGCAAAGGGACTAGCAGACCCTAGCCACACACAAGCTGGGTGGCGAAAAGAAGGGAACCTTGGGACCCACAAGGCTGCTAAGGGAGCCAGTTGCAATTCCTTGTATCCTCATGGACCCAGGCAGACTGTTGGGCACGGAAAGGCAGTCAAGACTTTTTGGACAGAATACAAACCACCTTCTCCAAGCAGGGCATCAAAAAGGCATCAGAGGGTTCTGGCAGCTAGGGTCAGAAATATTACCAAAAAGTCCTCTCACTTGCCTCTTGGCATTCCTTCGAAGAGACAACAAAATACAAGAGACCCAGACACCATGGCCCCACTCACAGATTTCAGCCCAGTAGTGGATCATTCAAGAGAAAAAGACAATGATTTATCTGACACAGATAGCAACTACTCAGTGGATTCTCTCTCTTGTGTCTATGCCAAAGCCCTGATAGAGCCACTGAAGCCAGAGGACCCTCAGGAGAGGAAGTGGGATTTCCCAGAGCCAGAGAACTCTGAAAGTGATGACAGCCAACTATCTGAGGACTCACTGGCTGAGAAGAGGTACCAAAGCCCCAAAAACAGGCTAGGGGGCAATCATCCCACCAACAATCATGGCCAACCCAGGACCAGAACTAGAGCTGTGAGGGGCTTCACTGCACCCTCAGACAGTGACCTACTTGCTCAAACTCACAGGAGCTTCTCCTTGGATAGCCTGATTGATGCTGAGGAAGAACTAGGGGAAGATCAGCAAGAAGAACCTTTCCCTGGTTCAGCTGATGAGATACCCACAGAGACTTTTTGGCACCTGGAGGACTCCAGTCTGCCTGTAATGGACCAAGAGGCAATATGCAGGCTTGGTCCCATCAACTACAGAACAGCAGCTAGGCTGGATGCCGTCCTGCCAATGAGCAGTTCGTTTTACCTTGATCCTCAGTTCCAACCCTGTTGTGAGCTCCAACCCCATTGTGAGCAGGCTGAGTCACAGGTAGAGCCAAGCTACTCTGAACAAGCTGACTCTCTCCAAGGCATGCAGCTTTCAAGAGAGAGCCCACTGATGTCCATGGATTCCTGGTTTTCCTGTGACTCTAAGATCAACCCCAGCAGCCCCCCAGGAATAGTGGGTTCTTTATGTCCAAGTCCTGATGTGCAGGAATTCCACCCCTGTAAGGGGGAGAAGCCTGGATACTGGCCAAATACTGAGGAACTAAAGCCATCAGATGCAGAAACGGTTCTGCCATATAACTCCAAACTGCACCAAGGCAGTACTGAGCTCCTCTGCAATGCAAGAGATGAGCACACAGCCTCTGCTTCTGATATGTCTAGGCTGTCTCTCTGGGGAATTAAAAGGCGTATTCAACCAGGAGCCGATGGCACCTTTCAGGGCAGATGTATCCCTGACACATCCCAGCAGGGCAGCTGTGAAGCATCCCACAATTCTAGTGTGTCAAACATGCTGGCTGCCTCTGCCACCACATTGCCTCATGTAGACAGCACCCATGAAAGGGATTGGTCTGCCCTTCAGCAAAAGTACCTCCTTGAACTCTCTTGCCCTGTTTTGGAGGCCATAGGAGTGCCCAGGCCAGCTTTCCCCTACCTTGAGGAAGACTCTGGTTCCCTGGCCCAATCTTCTAGCAAAGGAAGAGATACTCTATTGCCAGTTGGCCCTAGGGTATCTAGCAATCTGAATCTCAACAACTTTCCAATCCATCTGTCCAGAATCAGGCGTTTGAGGGCAGAGAAAGAACAGGACAGTTTAAATGCCAAATTAGAAAGTGTTTCAGATTTCTTTGGCACTAGTGAGAAAGAGGCGAGTTATGACGAAACTTATTCGGCAGACTTAGAATCATTGTCTGCTTCTCGATCTACAAATGCACAGGTCTTTGCAGCAGAGAACATGATACCAGATTCCATGACAGAAGCATGTGAAGTCAAGCAGAACAACTTGGAAGAATGCCTTCAGAGTTGCAGGAAACATGGACTGATGACTTCCTCTCATGAATGTTTTTTCCAGAAGAACGCTTGTCACAGTAATATCACTACAGCCACCAAAGCAGACCATTGGCCCCAAGGCTGGGCTGCTCTCAGGAAAAATAGTGCAGTCCAGCCAGGGCAATTAAGTCCCGACAGCCCCTACCCACTAGAGGAAGAGAAGACAGATTGCCAGGAGAGCTCTAAGGAAGCAGTTAGAAGACACATAAATGTTTCCTTTGCCTTTCCTTCAGGTCCAGAGCTATACCTTCACTCTGCTCCCTGGAATCCATTGTCATCTTCCCTGCAGCCCCCCCTCTTGGAAACATTCTATGTGACCAAAAGCAGGGATGCCCTGACAGAAACTGCCTTAGAGATTCCAGCTTGCAGAGAAGTAAGGGTAACTTCCCCACCCCCCAGGGAAGCCTGGGGCTTTGGTCACAACCACCAAGCTCTCCAAGATGCTTATTTGACGAATCATTTGCCAGTGCTGTTACAAAACCAGAATTCTAAGATTGCCTCATCTCAGCAGGTCACAGCTGAGATACCAGTTGATCTGAATACCAAGGAAGTCATCAGAGAATCAGGTAAATGCCCTGGAAATATTACAGAAGAAAGCCATGATTCAGTTTATTTTTCTGTTACTCAGAACAGACATTTTCTCCCCTCTACCAGCACAAAAGTATGTGAATTTGAGAATCAAGTTGGAATTTTAAATAAAAAACACAGTTTTCCAGCACTTGAGGGAGGAGAGGTCACTGCTCAGTCCCATTGCAGTGTTTCCTCAGACAGCACTGAGTCTGGGAAGCCTCTCCTCCTCTTTTGCGAATCTGAGGCACGCAAGGAAGAAGAGCTGGATCAGAATACAGTTCTGAGGCAGACCATCAATGTAAGCCTTGAGAAAGACATGCCAGGGGAAAGTGCTGTTTTTTTGAAGTCCAGATCAGTATATCATAGAGTAAGAAGCCCAGTGATGGTGGCCCAGGATGAGAGTCCAACCCCTAAGTGGGAAGGGAAAAATGAAACTGGGCTTCTTGAAAAAGCTCTTCATCCCAAAGATAGCTCAGAAGAGTTTAAGCTTCCAGGTACAAAGCCTGCTTATGAAAGTTTCCAGTTAGTTACATGCCCTCAGGAAAGAAACCCCAGTGAATGCAAGGGCCCTGGAAAGTCACAAGAAATGTTAAATCCCAACGGAGAACCTTCTGGAAAGAAACAGAATAAAAGAGTTAATAATACTGATGAAATGGCTAGGCTAATTAGGAGTGTAATGCAGCTGGAAAATGGCATCTTAGAAATTGAATCTAAGCAGAATAAGCAGGTTCATGCTTCCCACACACCAGGTATTGATAAGGAGTTGGTGTTCCAGGACCAGAAGGAACAGGAGAAGACTGACCATGCCCTTAGGCCAGACAGCTCTGGAAACCCTTTGCCCTCTAAGGATCAGCCATCTTCTCCAAGACAGACAGATGATACTGTCTTTAGGGATAGTGAAGCTGGAGAGATGGAGGTTAACAGCATTGGGAACCATCCCCAGGTCCAGAAAATCACCGTGAACCCCTTCAGGTCAAGGGAAGGTGTACAAGAGAGTGAATCTGTGAGAGAGCACACCCACCCAGCTGGATCGGGCAGACCTGCCAGGGATATTTGTGATTCTTTAGGGAAACACACAACTTGCAGAGAGTTCACCAATACTTCTCTTCACTCACAGAGAATGAAAGCATTGGCTAGAGCTCTGCCATTGCAGCCCAGGCTAGAGAGGTCTTCTGAGAATAATGGCCAGTTTGTAAAAGCATCAGCAAGTCTCAAAGGGCAGCCTTGGGGCTTAGGAAGTCTTCAGGAATTGGAGACTGTGAAAGGTTTTCAGGAAAGCCAAGTAGCTGAACACGTAAGTAGTTCCAACCAAGAAGAGCCAAAAGCTCAAGGTAAAGTTGAAGAAATGCCTATGCAAAGGGGAGGCAGCCTACAGGAAGAAAATAAAGTGACTCAGAAATTTCCTAGTCTCAGCCAGCTTTGTAGGGACACATTTTTTAGCCAGGAAACTGTCAGCCCGTTACTAAGCCGGACAGAATTCTCTACAGCTCCTCTTCACCAAGACCTGAGTAATACCTTGCCCTTGAATTCTCCAAGGTGGCCAAGAAGGTGTCTTCATGTACCTGTTGCTCTAGGCATCTCTTCACTTGACTGTGTGCTGGATCTCACAATGTTGAAAATTCATAACAGTCCCTTGGTAACTGGAGTAGAGCATCAGGATCAGAGTACAGAGACCAGAAGCCACAGCCCTGAAGGAAACGTTAGAGAGTGTTCCTCTGAGGCACACACTGCCTGGTGTGGGTCTGTGCGATCTATGGCCGTGGGATCTCATAGTCAATCTGGTGTACCAGAGAGCATTCCTCTGGGGACAGAGGACAGGATCTCAGCAAGCACCAGCCCCCAAGACCATGGAAAAGACCTCAGAATCACCTTGCTGGGTTTCAGTACCAGCGAAGATTTTGCTTCTGAAGCCGAGGTGGCTGTACAAAAAGAAACAGGAGTCAGTTCACTGAACAAGGTCTCTAGCCAGCCTGAAAAGAGGGTCAGCTTCTCCTTGGAAGAGGATAATGACCAAGCCAGCAAGCCAAGGCAGAAGGCAGAGGAGACCTCGGACCTTGGAATGACCAGCAGTGTTTCCTTAGCACCTGTTTCCCTGCCGAGGGTGCCCAGTCCAGAGCCTAGGCTGTTGGAGCCCTCTGATCATGCATCCATGTGCCTGGCCATCTTGGAGGAGATCAGACAGGCAAAGGCCCAGAGAAAGCAGCTTAATGACTTTGTGGCCAGGGGCACGGTCCTTTCTTACTGTGAAACTTTACTAGAACCTGAATGTTCTTCAAGGGTTGCTGGCAGGCCTCAGTGTAAACAAATAGACCAGTCATCATCAGACCAGACCAGGAATGAGGGTGAAGCACCGGGATTTCATGTGGCATCTCTGTCTGCTGAAGCAGGGCAGATAGATCTGTTACCTGATGAGAGGAAAGTCCAGGCCACATCTCTGTCTGCAGACAGCTTTCAATCTCTGCCCAATACAGAAACTGACAGAGAGCTGTGGGATCCTGTGCAGGCTTTCTCCCATGCTGCTCCTGCTCTAGACAGAAAACATCGTACTGGAGAACTGAAGCAGTTTGCGGGAGCAAGTGAACCATTTATATGTCACTCTAGTTCTTCTGAAATCATAGAGAAAAAGAAAGATGCAACCAGAACACCTTCCTCGGCTGATCCTTTGGCCCCAGACAGTCCTCGTTCTTCAGCACCTGTGGAGGAGGTCAGGAGGATAGTATCAAAGAAGGTAGTGGCTGCCTTATCTTCTCAGGCCCCTTGCGATGATCCTAGAGTGACTCTGCATGAGCTAAGTCAGTCAGTTCTGCAGGAGACTGCAGAGGGCATACCCCCTGGCAGTCAGGACAGCAGCCCAGAGCATCAGGAACCCAGAACTCTAGACACCACATACGGAGAAGTTTCAGATAATTTGTTAGTGACTGCACAGGGAGAAAAAACAGCCCATTTTGAAAGTCAGTCTGTGACCTGTGATGTTCAGAATTCTACAAGTGCTTCAGGGCCTAAGCAAGACCATGTCCAATGCCCTGAGGCTTCTACTGGCTTTGAAGAAGGTAGGGCAAGTCCCAAACAAGATACCATTCTGCCTGGAGCTCTGACAAGGGTTGAACGAGAAGCTCCCACACAGCAGTGTGTGAAGTGGAAGGAGAGTGTTGGGTCTGGGTTGACAGAAGTCTGCAGGGCTGGCAGCAAACATTCCAGGCCAACTCCACTGCCAGATCAAAGACCAAGCCCAAATCCTGAGGGAATTGGGGAGGGAGCCCCGTGCAGACACCCAAGGGAAGCTTTAGATGGCCCTGTCTTCTCAAGGAACCCTGAAGGCAGCAGGACTCTCAGCCCATCTAGAGGAAAAGAGAGCAGAACTCTTCCTTGCCGACAGCCATGCAGTTCTCAGCCTGTTGCTACTCATGCTTATTCCTCCCATTCCTCTACTTTACTGTGTTTTAGAGATGGTGACCTAGGGAAGGAGCCTTTCAAGGCTGCCCCACATACTATCCACCCACCCTGTGTAGTACCTTCCAGGGCCTATGAAATGGATGAGACAGGCGAGATCTCCTCTAGGGGACCTGATGTGCACTTGACACATGGCCTTGAGCCCAAAGATGTTAATAGGGAATTTAGGCTAACAGAGAGCAGCACTTGTGAGCCTTCTACTGTGGCTGCTGTCCTATCTCGAACTCCAGGCTGCAGATCCCCTTCTGCCCCTGATGTGAGGACAAGTTCCTTCAGCCACTCAGCTACTGATGGAAGCATAGGATTAATAGGGATTCCTGAGAAAAAGGTTGCTGAGAAGCAAGCAAGCACAGAGCTTGAGGCTGCCTCTTTCCCTGCAGGCATGTACTCTGAGCCACTGAGGCAGTTTAGGGACAGCTCTGTAGGTGACCAGAATGCACAGGTGTGTCAAACCAATCCAGAACCACCTGCAACAACTCAGGGACCACACACCCTGGATTTAAGTGAAGGTTCTGCTGAGAGCAAGTTGGTGGCAGAGCCACAGCATGAATGTTTAGAAAATACCACCAGATGTTTTTTGGAAAAGCCGCAATTTTCCACTGAGTTGAGGGATCACAATTGCTTGGATTCCCAAGCCAAGTTTGTAGCAAGGTTAAAACATACCTGCAGCCCCCAGGAAGACAGTCTCTGGCAGGAAGAAGAGCAGCACAGAGAGCAGGCTTCAGGTGGTGGTGAAGCCTTCGCCCAGGGTGTCAATCCCCCTCCTTCTGGTGAAGATGGCTTAGATCGCTGTCAGATTTTAGATGCTGGGAGAGAGGAGGTGGCTATGGCCAAGCCTCCTGTATCCAAGATTTTATCACAGGGCTTCAAAGACCCAGCCACTGTGTTCTTGAGGCAAAATGAAACACCACAGCCTGCTGCTCAGAGGCCTGGCCACCTCTACACTGGCAGAGAGCAGCCAGCGCCCAACCACAGGGGCTCACTTCCTGTGACTGCAGTCTTCTCTGGCCCCAAGCACTCCAGGTCCTCCCCCACACCACAGTTCTCAGTTGTCAGCTCTTCTCGTTCTCTTCAGGAGCTGAACTTGAGTGTGGAGCCTCCTTCCCCTACAGACGAAGATACACAGGGGCCTAACAAATTGTGGAACTCACATCTCAGGGGCTATTCCTCAGGAAAGTCAGTGGCAAGAACATCTCTGCAGGCTGAGGACAGCAGTCAGAAAGCCTCATCTCGCTTGGATGATGGCACTACCGATCACAGGCCCCTGAAGCCTGCCACCCCTCCTTATCCAATGCCTTCCACTCTCACACACATGCCAACCCCTGATTTCATGACCAGCTGGATGTCTGGTACTTTGGAACAAGCCCAACAGGGAAAGCCAGAGAAACTGGGTGTCCAGGTGAGGCCAGAAAATTGGCGCTCTCAGATGGACAAAGGAATGCTGCAGTTCGGCTCCAGTGACATCAATCCCTATGCGCTGCCCTGGCGTCCAGAGGAGCCTGCACGTATCAGCTGGAAGCAATATGTGTCTGGCAGTGCAGTCGATGTTTCTTGCAGCCAGAAGCCCCAGGGGCTGACACCATCAAATGTGGCCCGGTGCTCCAGCATGGACAATGGCCTAGAAGACCAGAACTCCCCTTTCCACTCCCACCTCAGCACTTATGCCAATATTTGTGATCTGTCAACCACACACAGCAGCACTGAGAATGCCCAAGGTTCAAATGAGGCCTGGGAAGTGTTCCGAGGGAGTTCTTCGATTGCCTTAGGAGACCCACACATCCTGATGAGCCCTGAAGGAGTAGCCCCGACTTTGGGTCATGACAGAAGACCTCAGTTCAGGGGCCCTTCTGGTGAAGCAGACTGTCTGAGGAGTAAGCCCCCCTTGGCTGAAGGACGTGCTGCGGGTCCAGTGGATGAGATTATGCTGTTGTATCCATCAGAGGCAGGCTGCCCTGTGGGACAGACCAGGACGAACACATTCGAACAGGGCACACAGACCGTCGGCAGCAGGTGCCACTGGAGCAGCACTGACATCTCCTTTGCTCAGCCTGAAGCCAGTGTAGTATCAGCCTCTGATCTGGCCTCATGGACCAGCATGCACAATCTGTCTCTCCACCTCTCACAGCTCCTGCACAGTACCTCAGAGCTGCTTGGGAGTCTCTCCCATCCAGGTGTGGCCAGAAGGGAGCAGAACACCAAGAGGGACATCCCAGATAAAGCCCCACAGGCCCTGATGATGGATGGCTCTACTCAGACCACTGTGGATGAGGGCAGCCAGACTGACCTCGTCTCACCCACCCTGTGCCTCCAGACTTCAGAGGCCGAATCTCAGGGAGCCAATGTGATCCTTGAAGGGCTGGGCTCAGATACCTCGACTGTGTCTCAAGAAGAGGGAGATTTGCCAGGGGTACCTCAGAAGAGAGAGGCAGAGGAAACAGCACAGAAAATGGCTCAGCTCCTGTGTCTTCAGGAAGAAGGCACTCCCTACAAGCCCCAGAGCCCTTCAATACCCTCATCCCACTTGAGGTTTCAGAAAGCCCCCCTTGGGCAGCATCTTCCTTCTGTGAGCCCCTCAGTTTCTGATGCTTTCCTGCCTCCCAGCTCCCAGCCAGAGGAGTCATATTGCTTAGTTGTCAGCAGTCCCAGTCCCAGCTCCCCTCATTCCCCAGGGCTCTTTCCCAGTACTTCCGAGTACCCTGGGGACTCCAGAGTCCAGAAGAAGCTGAGCCCCACAAGTGCTTTGTTGGTGGACAGGGCCTCCTCCCCAATCCTCACTCTTAGTGCTAGCACCCAAGAGCCGGGTCTTTCCCCAGGCTCTTTGACCCTCTCAGCCCCTTTAGCTCACCCTGTTGAAGGCCACCAGAAGCTTGACTCTAGCCCAGACCCTGTTGGTGCCCCAAGGACTCCAATGGATAATTATTCCCAAACCATTGATGAGTTAGGTGGCTCCCAGAGAGGTAGAAGTTCCTTACAAAGGAGTAATGGGAGGTCCTTCCTTGAGTTGCACTCCCCGCACAGCCCACAACAGAGTCCAAAACTCCAATTTAGTTTCTTAGGGCAGCACCCTCAGCAGCTTCAGCCCAGGACCACTATCGGGGTCCAAAGCAGACTGCTGCTACCACCGCTGAGGCACAGGAGCCAAAGGCTAGGCGACAGCTTTGTGCCTGAGGAGGTGGCTTCCCCGGAGCATGGCCCACTGAGCGGTAGGGAGCCAAGTCAGTGGCGGAGCAGGACAGAAAATGGAAGTGAGAGTTCAGCATCTCCAGGGGAACCACAACGCACTCTGGACCGACCTTCATGGGGAGGCCTCCAGCACCTCAGCCCCTGCCCTGTCTCTGAGTTGACTGATACTGCAGGGCTCCAAGGTTCCGCCTTGGGCCTCCCTCAGGCCTGCCAACCTGAGGGGTTACTGTGCTCCAGTTGCCAGATGTGCATGGCCCCTGAGCACCAGCACCACAGTCTGAGGGACCTCCCAGTGCATAACAAATTTAGTAACTGGTGTGGGGTTCAGAAGGGCTCACCTGGGGGGTTGGACATGACTGAGGAGGAGCTGGGGGCCAGCGGTGATCTCAGCTCTGAAAAGCAGGAACAGAGCCCTCCACAACCTCCTAATGACCACAGCCAGGATCCTAAGTGGTCTAAAAGGGAGCAGATCCCCCTGCAAGTTGGGGCCCAGAACCTCTCACTCAGCGTGGAACTCACAGAAGCGAAACTGCACCACGGCTTTGGGGAGGCCGATGCCTTGCTCCAGGTACTGCAGAGTGGGACAGGGGAGGCGCTTGCTGCTGATGAACCTGTGATATCCACCTGGAAGGAGCTCTATGCACGGTAAGGACCCCCAGCCTGGAGTCGGGAGGGGAGGAGGTGGGCTGTGAGGAAAGAGAACCCAAGAAAGCTAATGGCTTGATGTTTCCTCTGCCCTGGTTCATCTCTGGGATCTTCCAGGGGTCAGAGATAGATCTTAATGTGAAGGACATTCAGGGCCAGCTTCAGCGAATCATGTTTTGCCTCAGGCAAAAAAAGGCCATTGAGACCCTCAGGAGAGAGCGGGCTGAGCGACTTGGGAACTTCTGCCGGACGCGAAGCCTTAGCCCTCAGAAACAACTGAGTCTCCTGCCCAACAAAGATCTCTTCATCTGGGATCTTGACTTGCCCAGCAGACGCCGAGAATACCTGCAGCAACTGAGGAAGGATGTTGTGGCGACCACCAGGTAGGGTGGACCGAGAACCCTGCTGGGAGCAGGCTCTGCTGGGGGAGGGGATTATGGGGAGCAGGAGCTGAAGTTTTAGTGTCCTGGAGGGTTTTCTATGGGAGACAGGGTAAATAGAAAGAGGACATAGAAGGGAATGGAGTGAGGGAGGGGGTGGGCAGAGATAAGGCACAGGAAACGATGGACAGAAGGGCTCTGACATGCTATGCAGGTTTGCAGGCCTGGGTCTCAAGGTGGCTTGGTTCTCTCTGTCCAGCAACCTCTCCTGAGGCTAAAAAATCAAACTTTAAAACCCTGTGGGCAAATGGAGGATGGGTCTTTTAAGAAGATGGTATCACCCAAGCTAGCCTTGGATGGACAGACCAGGACTGTCACCCACCGACCATGTTTTTTCCACCCTGTGATCTTCGTCAGGAGCCCAGAGTCAGTGTCAAGGTCGGCTCACACACCCTCTGACGTAGAGTTGATGCTGCAAGACTACCAGCAGGCCCACGAGGAGGCCAAGGTGGAGATTGCCCGGGCCCGAGACCAACTGCGGGAGCGGACTGAACAAGAGAAGCTGAGAATCCACCAGCAGATCATTTCCCAGCTATTGAAGGTGTGGAGTAGGGCATGCCTCTGATTTCAGGATAGGCCTGGACCTCAGACTGGTCTACCTTCACCGTGGCCGCCTCTGAGTCTTGGGACATACATAACATTTGGAGGAGGCTGTGGGACCCCTGTTGTCAACTCAAAGCTGGGCTCACTGTCTTTACATCATCACACCAGCTCCTTTCCCCAGGCCACGGCCTGGGAGGAAGAGGCTTTGGTGTGAGGTGCAGGGTGTGGGGAAATACGAGCAGTGGTGGCTTTAAGGAAGCCAGGGCATGTGAGGCTAAGTCAGAGAGGCCCTGGGAGGTGGGTGAAGGAGCAGTAGAGGTGAGCAGGGAAGGGGTGGCTTTGGGTAGGAGAAGGCATGGCCTGGGGAAAGTGAGGGTGCATCAGAAGCTGGTTAATGGTGATTTGTCCTTCCCAGGAAGAGGATAAACTACATACCTTGGCCAACTCCAGCTCCCTGTGCGCCAGCTCTAATGGAAGCCTCTCGTCTGGCATGACCTCTGGCTATAATAGCAGCCCAGCCTTGTCAGGCCAGCTCCAGTCCCCAGAGAATGTGGTAAGTAGGCAGATGTTGGGAATGAGCCAGGGGCCTGGACTGCCGAGGCAAGAGTTTGAGCAGGACGCTGTGCCTCCTGGAGGCCACTGCTGACATGAGCCCTTCTTATGTGCAGGCCTTTGGTTTTCCATTTAGTTCTGCCCCCTGCTCCTTCTGTTCATTCATTTAACAAATGTTTATTCCGTGGGTATTATTTTAGGATACAGCGGTGAGCAAAACTGTTCTTGTCCTTAGACTGTTTGAGGGATAAATATTAAACAACTGATTTTATTGTTTAGTTATTGTTGCAGTAAATTGTTTGAAGGAGGGTTGCTAAACCAGCATAAAACCAGGGGTCTGATTTAGTCTAGAAGGTCATAGAGATACTCCAAAGAGAATGTGTTTAAACTGAGACTAAAAGGATAAGAGGTAGTTAATGCAGTAAAAGCTTAGTGGTGCTGTTATTGGGAGAGATGTGGACCTAGCAACTGAGGCCTTGAGGACGAAGAGTTTGAGGAACTCAATGAAGGTTAGTGTGGTTGGAATGTAAAGAGCGAGACGGGAAAATGAGAAAATCATGTGGACTAAAATGAGAGTTCTGGCCCCTTTCTAATCCATCTCATTGTGTTACTTCCCAAAAGTGAAAAGGCTGCTGAAAGTAATAGAAAACTTCTAAGTAGGGGAGTAGAATGACTGGATAGTAAGAAAAGGAGGCAGGAGCAGCTGTGGGAGACTAGATGACCACGGCAGTGCTGAGAGACGATTGCTTGCTTTAGGGCACTGCTAGTGAAGACGAACAGAGGTGGATGTGATGGAGAGAGAGATCTACAGGACTTGGTGACTGGTTGGGTGTTAGAGGAAGGAAAAGCGGGGAGTTGAGAACAGCACACACTTTTGACTTGAGCAGCTGAAAGGTGATCATGTGAACAATGACAAGGAACACTGGAGGGAGAACCAGGTTTTGTGTGGAAGATGATGAGTTCAGGTTTGTACTTACTGAGTTGAAGGTGTCTGTGAGAAATCCAGATGGAGCAGCTGGAAATATAGAGCTCGTAGGTAAGATCTGGATGGGGATGAACATTTGAAATTCATTTTACAAATACAACGTCATTTAACAAAATAATGTTTAAACAGTAGCAAAGGACATCCAATGTCAGGCACATGTTTGAGTCTCCTATTTGCTTTCCCCAGAAGCAGTCATTTACCCCAGTTTGGTGTATATTTCCAGGGATGATATATATACATCTTTTTGTAAAGCAGATGAGTAGGAGTATACTGTACTCACTTTCTCACTTTGCTTTTCCTTTTAAAAATATCTTTGGGATATCATTGCATATCAGTAAATCTAGTGCTGACTTCTTTTATTTAGTTATTTTAAGAGCCAGGGTTTTGCCATGTTGCCCAGGTTAGTCTCAAACTCCTGGGCTCAAGCTATCTGCCCACCTCTGCCTCCTAAAACGCTGGGATTACAGGTGTTAGCTACCATGCCTGGCCTTCTTTTTAACAGCTGAATAGTGTTTCTTTTTTTCTCTTTTATTGCATGTTTTTAAGTTTGATGTTTTATATAGATAATATATTCATATAGTAGAAAGGGCACAAACATATACACATACAGGTTGAGCATCCCTAATCCAAATATCAGAAATTCAAAATACTCCAAAATCTAAAACGTTTTGAGCACTGTGACACCAGAAGTGGAAAATTCTATACCTGACCTCCTGTGACACGTTGAGTTGAAACACAGTCAAAACTTGGTTTCATGCACAAAATTATTTAAAACACTATATGAAATTACCTTCAGGTCATGTGTATAAGGTATATATCCAACATAAATTTTGTATTTTGACATGGATCCTGTCCCCTCATATCTCCTTATGCATATGCAAATTTTCCAAAATCCAAAAAAATTCGAAGTCCAAAACACTTCTGGTCCCACGCATTTTGGAGAAGGGTTACTCAACCTGTAAAAGGGATACAGGGAAATACCCGTCCCCGCCCTCAGTGTACCTAGTTCCTCTCCCTCACCCCACCCAAGGAAAGCAGTGTTGTTTCTTGGAAGGTATCCTCCTAGGGATCTTTATACATACAAAATAAAGCATATTATGCCAGTGTCCTATACCTTATATATTTTTTTCACTCAGTATAATTTGGAACTCTATTTGAATATGCAGAGAACTTTCTCATTTTTTTTCATTGCTGCATAGCATTCCATTGTAGAGTTGCACCGTCATTTAACCAGTATTCTAACTGGGGTTGCTTTCAGACTTTTGCTGTTATCAACAATACTACAGTGAATAACTTTATTCACGTATCATTTTGTACATAGGCAAATATATTTGTGGGATAAATTCCCAGAAGAGCACTTGTACAAAGAGTATATACATTTAAATTTTTGATAGGTACTATTTTCTCTCACAGATGAGCTAATTTATACTCCCACCAATAATAGCTGAGAGTTTACCTTTTCCCACACTCTCACCAACATGTTATCAAATGTTTGGATTTTTTGCTGAAAATTGTATCTCATTTTTCTCATATGCTTAAATATTTGTATTTCCTTTTTCATGAGCCATCTGTTCATATCCTTTGCTCATTTATCTTTTTCTGTTACCAATTTCGAGAGTTCTTTATATTTTAGCAAGAATAGCCCTTTGACTGATATGAACTAGAAATATTTTTTTCCCAGTGCTTCCTTCTCTTTTGACTTTGCTTATTTTGTTTGAGGCCATGCAGGCAGATATATTTGTCAGTTTTCCTTTTATGGTATCTAGGTTATAAATAATAACTAGAAACACATTCTTCAATCCAAAATTATAAAGAATTTCTTCCATGGTTTCTTCTAGAACTTCTGTGATTTTATTTTTCATATTTAAGTCTTTGTTCCTTTTGGAGTCATTTTCATATGAGGTATGGATCCGATTGTGTTCTTTCCAGATGGCTATCCAGTTGTCCCTGTAATGCTTGTTAGACAGTTTATCTTTGCCTCACCAGTTTAAGGGGTCCCCTTTCCTTATACCAAGGCTTAGAATAGATTCTACCCCGCGGTAGTGTTAGTCCACCACTACCCTCATTGCTCTTCTCTTTCTGAGTTTACCAGAGTATTCTTTCTTGTTTATTAAAAAAAGTTGTCTTATTTTATTATAATTGACACGTAATGTAAATATTTATGAGGTACACTGTGATGTTTCAATACACGTATGCATTGCATAATGATCAAATCAGGCAATTAGCACATCCATCACTTTAAACATTTATCATTTCTTTGTGGTGATAACATAAAACCCTTTCTAGCCAACTTGAAATATACATTACATTGTTATTAGCTATAGTCACCCTATTGTGTAATAGAACACCAGAACTTATTCTTCCTTTCTAACTTTGTACCTGTTGACCAACCACTCCCCATTCCCTCTTCCTGATCCCCTCCCCAGCCTCTGGTAACCACTATTTTACTTTCTTCTTCTATGAGATCAACTTTTTTCTTTTTCTTTTTTTTTTTTTTTGAGATGGAGTCCTGCTCTGTCACCAGGCTGGAGTGCAGTGGTGCAATCTCGGCTCACTGCAAGCTCCGCCTCCCGGGTTCACGCCATTCTCCTGCCTCAGCCTCCTGAGTAGCTGGGACTACAGGTGCCCGCCACCACGCCCAGCTAATTTTTTGTAGTTTTAGTGGAGATGGGGTTTCACCATGTTAGCCAGGATGGTCTCGATCTCCTGACCTCGTGATCTGCCTGCCTTGGCCTCCCAAAATGCTGGGATTACAGACATGAGCCACTGCGCCTGGCTAACTTTTTTATTTTCATTATTTATTTATTTTTGAGGCAGAGTCTCACTCTGTTGCCCAAGCTGGAGTGCAATGGTGCAATCTTGGCTCACTGCAACCTCCGTCTCCCAGGTTCAAGCGATTCTCATGCCTCAGCTTCCCGAGTAGCTAGAATTACAAGCGCCCACCACCAAACCCAACTAATTTTTGTATTTTTAGGAGAGATGGGTTTTCACCATGTTAGCTAGGCTGGTCTCAAACTCCCGACCTCAGGTGATCCACCTGCCACAGCCTCTCAAAGCGCTGGGGTTACAGGCGTGAGAGATCAACTTTTTTAGATTCCACATATGAGTAAGATCACATGGTGGTTGTCTGTCTATGCCTGGTGTCTTTCACTTAGTATAATGTCCCTGGGTTCATCCATGTTGCCACAAATGACAATTTTATTCTGTTTTATGACTGAATAGTATTCCATTGTGTATATATGCCACATTTTCTTTGCCCATTCATCCGTAAACATTTAGGTTGATTTCATCTCTTGGTTATTGTGAGTAGTGCTGCAATAAATATGGGAGTGTAGATATCTCTTTGACATACTGATTTCATTTTCACTGGCTATATACCTAGCGGTGGAATTGCTGGATCATATGGTAGTTCTGCTTTAGTTTTTTGAGAAACCTTCATACTGTTTGCCATAATGGCTGTATTAATTTACATTTCTACCAACAGTGTATAAGAGTTCCCCTTTGTCTACATCCTTACCAGCATTTGTTGTTTTTTGTCTTTTTATTATAGTCATTTAGATGGAGCGAAGTGATATTTCATTGTAGTTTTGATTTGGATTTCCCTAAAAACTAGTGATGTTGAGCATTTTTTTCATACACCTGTTGGCCATTTGAATGTCTTTTTTGGAGAAATGTGAAATCAGGTTTTTGCCCATTTTAAAGTTGGATTCTTTGGGATTTTTTGCTATTATTTGAATTCCTTATATATTCTGGATATTAACCTTTGTCATATGCATAGTTTGCAAATACATTCTCCCATTCTGTGGGGTGTCTCTTCACTCTTTTTTCCTTAGCTGTGCAGAATCTTTTTAGTTTGATGTAACCTCATTTGTCTATTTTTGCTTTTGTTACTTGTGCTCTTGAGGTCTTATCCAAAAATTCTTTGCCCAATCCAATGTCATAAAGCATTTCTCCTATGTTTTCTTCTTGTAGTTTCATATTTTCTGGTGTAAGATTTAAGTTTTTGATCCTTTTTGTATATGGTAAGAGATAGGGGTCTAGTTTCATGCTTCTGTATGTGGATATCCAGTTTTCTCAGCATCATTTATCACAGAGATTGTGCTTTCTCCTTTGTGTGTTCTTAGTGTCTTTGTCAAAAATCACTTGGCTGTAAATGTGTGGATTTCTGTGTTCTCTGTTCTGTTCCTTTAGTCTATGTGTCAGTTTTTATGCCAGTGCCATGCTGTTTTGATTACTATAGCTTGGTAGTATTTTTTGAAGTCAGGTACTGTGATGCCTCCAGCTTTGTTTTGCTCAGAATTTCTTTGGCTCTTTGGGGTCTTTTGTGGGTCCATATGAATTTTAGGATTGTTTTTTCTGTGAAGAATGTTATTAGTATTTTGATAGAGATTGCATTGAATCTGTAGATTGCTTTGGGTGATATGGACATTTTAACAATATTCTTCCAATCCATGAACATGGGATATCTTTCCACTGATTCATGTCATCTTTAATTTCTTTCATCCGTGTTTTACAGTTTTCGTTGTAGAGATCTTTCACCTCTTTGGTTAAGTTTATTCCTAGGGACTTTATTTTTTTGTAGCTATTATAAATGGGATTGTGTTCTTGCTTTCCTTTTCAGATAGTTTGCTTTTGGTCTATAGAAACACTACTGATTTTTGTATGTTGATTGATAAATAAAAGTAAAATTCTAAGCCTCCAACTGACTGAACAGACCTCCTCTCAGCCAGGGAGACCCCAGAGAAACCTTAAAAGCTGAGCGCATGACCAACAGAAGATGTTGAAATAAATGCCCTGGCCAGGCACGGTGGCTCACGCCTGTAATCCCAGCACTTTGGGAGGCTGAGGCAGGCGAATCACAAAGTCAGGAGTTCGAGACCAGCTTGCCTGACATAGTGAAACCCCATCTCTACTAAAAATACAAAAAATTAGCCAGGCGTGGCGGCATGCACCTGTAATCCCAGCTTCCTGGGAGGCTGAGGCAGGAGAATTGCTTGGACCCGGGAGGGTGGAGGTTGGAGTGACCCGAGATCGTCATTGCACTCCAGTGCAGGTGACAGTGTGAGACTCTGACTCAAAAAAAAAAAAAAAAAAAAAAAAAAAAGCTGAATGCATGACCATGACCTGATGGGAGGTTGGACACACCTCCTTATATCCCCTTCCTCGCTAACAGATATTAGGCGTTCTTCCCTAAGGGCTAAACAGAAACCAGCCCTTTCAGCAGACTCCACAATGATAATGTCAGTTACTAGTTTATCTTCCCAGTTACAGAACAAATACGATTAAATTTTTTTTTTTTTTTTTTCAGTCAGAGTCTTGCTCTGTCACCCAAGCTGGAGTACAGTGGCACGATCTCGGTTCACTGCAAACTCTGCCTCCCGGGTTCAAATGATTCTCCTGCCTCAGCCTCCTGAGTAGCTGGGATTACAGGCGTGCACCACCATGCCTGGCTAATTTTTGTATTTTTAGTAGAAAATAGAGACGGAATTTCGCTATGTTGGCCAGGCTGGTCTCCAACTCCTGACCTCTTGATCTGCCTACCTCGGCCTCCCAAAGTGTTGGGATTACAGGCATGAGCCACCGCGCCCGGCCTGTTGTTATTATTTTTAATTGTTTTGTCTTTTATTCTTCATAGCAAAGATAGGAGTGGTCTATCTATCACAGTTATAATATTAGAGTATTCTGAATTTGTCTGTGTACTTAGTTTTACCAGTGAGTTTTATACTTTCAGATGTTTGCTTGTTACACATAAGCATCCTTTTCTTTCAGATTGAAGAACTGCCTTTAGCAGTTGTTTTTTTTTTCTTTTTTTTTTTTTTTTTTTAGTTTTTTTAAATTATTATTATTATACTTTTAAGTTTTAGGGTACATGTGCACAATGTGCAGGTTAGTTACATATGTATACATGTGCCATGCTGGTGTGCTGCACCCATTAACTTGCCATTTAGCATTAGGTATATCTCCTAATGCCATCCGTCCCCCCTCCCCCCACTCCACAACAGTCCCCAGAGTGTGATGTTCCCCTTCCTGTGTCCATGTGTTCTCATTGTTCAATTCCCATCTATGAGTGAGAACGTGCGGTGTTTGGTTTTTTGTCCTTGCGATAGTTTACTGAGAATGATGATTTCCAATTTCATCCATGTCCCTACAAAGGACATGAACTCATCATTTTTTATGGTTGCATAGTATTCCATGGTATATATGTGCCACATTTTCTTAATCCAGTCTATCATTGTTGGACATTTGGGTTTGTTCCAAGTCTTTGCTATTGTGAATAGTGCTGCAATAAACATGCATGTGCATGTGTCTTTATAGCAGCATGATTTATAGTCCTTTGGGTATATACCCAGTAATGGGATGGCTGGATCAAATGGTATTTCTAGTTCTAGATCCTTGAGGAATTGCCATACTGACTTCCACAATGGTTGAACTAGTTTACAGTCCCACCAACAGTGTAAAAGTGTTCCTATTTCTCCACATCCTCTCCAGCACCTGTTGTTTCCTGACTTTTTAATGATCGCCATTCTAACTGGTATGAGATGGTATCTCATTGTGGTTTTGATTTGCATTTCTCTGATGGCCAGTGATGATGAGCATTTTTTCATGTGTCTTTTGGCTGCATAAATGTCTTCTTTTGAGAAGTGTCTGTTCATATCCTTCGCCCACTTTTTGATGGGGTTGTTTGTTTTTTTCTTGTAAATTTGTTTGAGTTCATTGTCGATTCTGGATATTAGCCCTTTGTCAGATGAGTAGGTTGCAAAAATTTTCTCCCAATTTGTAGGTTGCCTGTTCACTCTGCTGGTAGTTTCTTTTGCTGTGCAGAAGCTCTTTAGTTTAATTAGATCCCATTTGTCAATTTTGGCTTTTGTTGCCATTGCTTTTGGTGTTTTAGACATGAAGTCCTTGCCTATGCCTATGTCCTGAATGGTAATGCCTAGGTTTTCTTCTAGGGTTTTTATGGTTTTAGGTCTAACGTTTAAGTCTTTAATCCATCTTGAATTAATTTTTGTATAAGGTGTAAGGAAGGGATCCAGTTTCAGCTTTCTACATATGGCTAGCCAGTTTTCCCAGCACCATTTATTAAATAGGGAATCCTTTCCCCATTGCTTGTTTTTCTCAGGTTTGTCAAAGATCAGGTAGTTGTAGATATGTGGCATTATTTCTGAGGGCTCTGTTCTGTTCCATTGATCTAGATCTCTGTTTTGGTACCAGTACCATGCTGTTTTGGTTACTGTAGCCTTGTAGTATAGTTTGCAGTCAGGTAGAGTGATGCCTCCAGCTTTGTTCTTTTGGCTTAGGATTGACTTGGCAATGTGGGCTCTTTTTTGGTTCCATATGAACTTTAAGGTAGTTTTTTCCAATTCTGTGAAGAAAGTCATTGGTAGCTTGATGGGGATGGCATTGAATCTATAAATTACCTTGGGAAGTATGGCCATTTTCACAATATTGATTCTTCCTACCCATGAGCATGGAATGTTCTTCCATTTGTTTGTATCCTCTTTTATTTCATTGAGCAGTGGTTTGTAGTTCTCCTTGAAGAAGTCCTTCACATCCCTTGTAAGTTGGATTCCTAAGTATTTTATTCTCTTTGAAGCAATTGTGAATGGGAGTTCACTCATGATTTGGCTCTCTGTTTGTCTGTTATTGGTGTATAAGAATGCTTGTGATTTTTGTACATTGATTTTGTATCCTGAGACTTTGCTGAAGTTGCTTATCAGCTTAAGGAGATTTTGGGCTGAGACAATGGGGTTTTCTAGATATACAATCATGTCATCTGCAAACAAGGACAATTTGACTTCCTCTTTTCCTAATTGAATACCCTTTATTTCCTTCTCCTGCCTAATTGCCCTGGCCAGAGCTTCCAACACTATGTTGAATAGGAGTGGTGAGAGAGGGCATCCCTGTCTTGTGCCAGTTTTCATAGGGAAGGCTTCCAGTTTTTGCCCATTCAGTATGATATTGGCTGTGGGTTTCTCATAGATAGCTCTTATTATTTTGAGATACATCCCATCAATACCTAATTTATTGAGAGTTTTTAGCATGAAGGGTTGTGGAATTTTGTCAAAGGCCTTTTCTGCATCTGTTGAGATAATCATGTGGTTTTTGTCTTTGGTTCTGTTTATATGCTGGATTACATTTATTGATTTGCATATATTGAACCAGGCTTGCATCCCAGGGATGAAGCCCACTTGATCATGGTGGATAAGCTTTTTGATGTGCCGCTGGATTCGGTTTGCCAGTATTTTATTGAGGATTTTTGCATCAATGTTCATCAAGGATATTGGTCTAAAATTCTCCTTTTTGGTTGTGTCTCTGCCAGGCTTTGGTATCAGGATGATGCTGGCCTTATAAAATGAGTTAGGGAGGATTCCCTCTTTTTCTATTGTTTGGAATAGTTTCAGAAGGAATGATACCAGTTCCTCCTTGTACCTCTGGTAGAATTCGGCTGTGAATCCATCTGGTCCTGGACTCTTTTTGGTTGGTAAGCTATTGATTATTGCCACAATTTCAGAGCCTGTTATTGGTCTATTCAGTGATTCAACTTCTTCCTGTTTTAGTCTTGGGAGAGTGTATGTGTCCAGGAATTTATCCATTTTCTCTAGATTTTCTAGTTTATTTGCATAGAGGTGTTTGTAGTATTCTCTGATGGTAGTTTGTATTTCTGTGGGATCAGTGGTGATATCCCCTTTATCATTTTTTATTGCGTCTATTTGATTCCTCTCTCTTTTTTTCTTTATTAGTCTTGTTAGCGGTCTATCAGTTTTGTTGATCCTTTCAAAAAACCAGCTCCTGCATTCATTAATTTTTTGAAGGGTTTTTTGTGTCTCTATTTCCTTCAGTTCTGCTCTGATTTTAGTTATTTCTTGCCTTCTGCTAGCTTTTGAATGTGTTTGCTCTTGCTTTTCTAGTTCTTTTAATTGTGATGTTAGGGTGTCAATTTTGGATCTTTCCTGCTTTCTCTTGTGGGCATTTAGTGCTATAAACTTCCCTCTCCACACTGCTTTGAATGTGTCCCAGAGTTTCTGGTACGTTGTGTCTTTGTTCTCGTTGGTTTCAAAGAACGTCTTTATTTCTGCCTTCATTTCGTTATGTACCCAGTAGTCATTCAGGAGCAGGTTGTTCAGTTTCCATGTAGTTGAGCGGTTTTGAGTGAGTTTCTTAATCCTGAGTTCTAGTTTGATTGCACTGTGGTCTGAGAGACAGTTTGTTATAATTTCTGTTCTTTTACATTTGCTGAGGAGAGCTTTACTTCCAACTACGTGGTCAATTTTGGAATAGGTGTGGTGTGGTGCTGAAAAAAATGTATATTCTGTTGATTTGGGGTGGAGAGTTCTGTAGATGTCTGTTAGGTCCGCTTGGTGCAGAGCTGAGTTCAATTCCTGGGTGTCCTTGTTAACTTTCTGTCTCGTTGATCTGTCTAATGTTGACAGTGGGGTGTTAAAGTCTCCCATTATTATTGTGTGGGAGTCTAAGTCTCTTTGTAGGTCACTCAGGACTTGCTTTAGGACTCTGGGTGCTCCTGTATTGGGTGCATATATATTTAGGATAGTTAGCTCTTCTTGTTGAATTGATCCCTTTACCATTATGTAATGGCCTTCTTTGTCTCTTTTGATCTTTGTTGGTTTAAAGTTTGTTTTATCAGAGACGAGGATTGCAACCCCTGCCTTTTTTTGTTTTCCATTTGCTTGGTAGATCTTCCTCCATCCTTTTATTTTGAGCCTATGTGTATCTCTGCACGTGAGATGAGTTTCCTGAATACAGCACACTTATGGGTCTTGACTCTTTATCCAATTTGCCAGTCTGTGTCTTTTAATTGGACCATTTAGTCCATTTACATTTAAAGTTAATATTGTTATGTGTGAATTTGATCCTGTCATTATGATGTTAGCTGGTTATTTTGCTCGTTAGTTGATGCAGTTTCTTCCTAGTCTCTATGGTCTTTACATTTTGGCATGATTTTGCAGCGGCTGGTAGCGGTTGTGCCTTTCCATGTTTAGTGCTTCCTTCAGGAGCTCTTTTAGGGCAGGCCTGGTGGTGACAAAATCTCTCAGCATTTGCTTGTCTGTAAAGTATTTTATTTCTCCTTCACTTATGAGGCTTAGTTTGGCTGGATATGAATTTCTGGGTTGAAAATTCTTTTCTCTAAGAATGTTGAATATTGGCCCCCACTCTCTTCTGGCTTGTAGAGTTTCTGCCGAGAGATCAGCTGTTAGTCTGATGGGCTTCCCTTTGAGGGTAACCCGACCTTTCTCTCTGGCTGCCCTTAACATTTTTTCCTTCATTTCAACTTTGGTGAATCTGACAATTATGTGTCTTGGAGTTGCTCTTCTCTAGGAGTATCTTTGTGGTGTTCTCTGTATTTCCTGAATCTGAATGTTGGCCTGCCTTGCTAGATTGGGGAAGTTTTCCTGGATAATATCCTGCAAAGTGTTTTCCAACTTGGTTCCATTCTCCCCGTCACTTTCAGGTACACCAATCAGACGTAGATTTGGTCTTTTCACATAGTCTCACATTTCTTGGAGGCTTTGTTCGCTTCTTTTTATTCTTTTTTTTCTACACTTCCCTTTTCGCTTCATTTCATTCATTTCATCTTCCATCACTGATACTCTTTCTTCCAGTTGGTGGCATCGGCTCCTGAGGCTTCTGCATTCTTCACGTAGTTCTCGAGCCTTGGCTTTCAGCTCCATCAGCTCCTTTAAACACTTCTCTGTATTGGTTATTCTAGTTATACATTCGTCTAAAGTTTTTTCAAAGTTTTCAACTTCTTTGCCTTTGGTTTGAATTTCCTCCTGTAGCTCGGAGTAGTTTGATCGTCTGAAGCCTTCTTCTCTCAACTCGTCAAAGTCATTCTCCATCCAGCTTTGTTCCGTTGCTGGTGAGGAACTGCGTTCCTTTGGAGGAGGAGAGGTGCTCTGCTTTTTAGAGTTTCCAGTTTTTCTGCTCTGTTTTTTCCCCATCTTTGTGGTTTTATCTACTTTCTGTCTTTGGTAATGGTGTTGCACAGATGGGTTTTTGGTGGGGATGTCCTTTCTGTTTGTTAGTTTTCTTTCTAACAGACAGGACCCTCAATTGCAGGTCTGTTGGAGTTTGCTAGAGGTCCACTCCAGACCCTGTTTGCCTGGATATCAGCAGGGGTGTCTGCAGAACCGCGGATTTTTGTGATCTGCGAATGCTGCTGTCTGATCGTTCCTCTGGAAGTTTTGTCTCAGAGGAGTACCCGGCCGTATGAGGTGTCAGTCTGCCCCTACTGGGTGGTGCCTCCCAGTTAGGCTGCTCGGGGGTCAGGGGTCAGGGACCCACTTGAGGAGGCAGTCTGCCCGTTCTCAGATCTCCAGCTGCGTGCTGGGAGAACCACTGCTCTCCTCAAAGCTGTCAGACAGGGACATTTAAGTCTGCAGAGGTTACTGCTGTCTTTTTGTCCGTGCCCTGCCCCCAGAGGTGGAGCCTACAGAGGCAGGCAGGCCTCCTTTAGCTGTGGTGGGCTCCACCCAGTTCGAGCTTCCAGCCTGCTTTGTTTACCTAAGCGAGCCTGGGCAATGGCGGGCACCCCTCCCCCAGCCTCGCTGCCACCTTGCAGTTTGATCTCAGACTGCTGTGCTAGCAATCAGCGAGACTCCGTGGGCGTAGGACCCTTCGAGCCAGGTGTGGGATATAATCTCCTGGTGTGCCGTTTCCTAAGCCCGTCGGAAAAGCGCAGTATTCGGGTGGGAGTGGCCCGATTTTCCAGGTGCCGTCTGTCACCCCTTTCCTTGACCAGGAAAGGGAACTCCCTGATCCCTTGTGCTTCCCGAGTGAGGCAATGCCTCGCCCTGCTTCAGCTGGCACACGGTGCGCTGTCCCCACTGTCCTGCGCCCACTGTCTGGCACTCCCTAGTGAGATGAACCCAGTACCTCAGATGGAAATGCAGAAATCACCCGTCTTCTGCGTCGCTCACGCTGGGAGCTGTAGACCGGAGCTGTCCCTATTCGGCCATCTTGGCTCCTCCCAGCAGTTGTTATAAGACAGGTCTCGTGTTGATGAATTTCCCCAATTTTCGTTTGTCTGGGAAAGTCTTTCATCTCTTCTTCATGTCTGAAGGATAGTTTTACTGGATGAAGTTTTCTTGGTTGATATTTTTTCCTTCAGCACTTTGACTGTCATCCCACTCCCTCCTAGCCTGTAAGGTTTTTGCCAAGAAGTCTGTTGCCAGACCTATTGGAGCTCCTTTACTTGTTATTTGCCTGTTTTCTTTTTTAAAAATTACAATTTAATTTAAGTGTTTTGTAGAAATGGGAGTCTCACTATGTTGCCTAGGCTGGTCTTGAACTTCTGGCCTCAAGCAATCCTACTACCATAGTCTCCTAAACCGTTGGGATTACAAGCATAAGCCACCGCACCTAGCCTATTTGCTTCTCTTCTCTTGCTGGTTTTATGACCTTTTCTTTGTCCTTGACCTTTGAGAATTTGATTATTATATGCCTTGGAGTAGTCTTATTTCGTTAAATTTAATTGGGAACTTTTTACCTTTCTGTACGTGAATATTTATATTTTTCTCTAGGTTTGGAAAGTTCCTTGTTATTATTGCTTTGAATAAACTTTCTACTCCCCTCCGTTCTCATTCTGCACTCCCTCTTGAATGCCAGTGACTTGTACATTTTTTTTTTTTTTTTTTTTTTTTTTAGATGGAGTCTTGCACTGTTCACCCAGGCTGGAGTGCAGTGGCACAATCCCTGCCCACTGCAGCCTCCGCCTCCAGGGTTCAAGCAATTCTCCTGCCTCAGCCTCCCAAGTAGCTGAGATTATAGGTACCAGCCACCACGCCTGGCTGATTTTTTTTTTTTTTTTGTATTTTTAGTAGAGACAGGGTTTCACCATGTTGGTCAGGCTGGTTTTGAACTCCTGACCCTGTGATCCACCCACCTCGGCCTCCCAAAGTGCTAGGATTACAGGCGTGAGCCACCGCGCCTGGCCACATTTGTTCTTTTGACACTATCCCACAGATTCTTTAAGCTTTCTTTTGTTCTTTTTCATTCTTTTTTTTCTTTCCTCCTCTGTATTTTCAAATATCCTGTCTTTGAGCTCACAGATTTATTCTTCTGCTTTATAATTTCTGCTGTCGAGACAGCATTTTGATGCATTTTTGTTTGTTCAGTGTGTTTCACCTCCAGGATTTCTGTTTGATTTTTTAAAGATTATTATTATTATTTACTTATTTATTTATTTTGAGATGGAGTTTTGCTCTTGTTGCCCAGGCTTGAGTGCAGTGGCGTGATCTCGGCTCACTGCAACCTCCGCCTTCCGGGTTCAAGCAATTCTCCTGCCTCAGCCTCCCGATTAGCTGGGATTACAGGCACCTGCCACAATGCCTGGCTAATTGTTTTTGTATTTTTAGTAGAGATGGGGTTTTACCATGTTGGTCAGGCTGGTCTCGAACTCCTGACCTCAGGTGATCCGACTGCCTCGGCCTCCCAAAGTGCTGGGATTACAGGCGTGAGCCACCACACCTGGCCAAGATTATTTTAATCTCTTTGTAAAGTTTCTCTCTTAGATTTCTGAATTATTTCTCTGTGTTTTCTTGAAGTTTGTTGGGCTACCTCAAAACAACTATTTCGAATTCCCTGTCTTAGATTATACTTCTCAATCTTTTCAGGATGGATCACTGGCACCTTATTTAGTTGGTTTGGTGAGGTCATAGTTCCCTTAATGTTCTTGATGCTTTCCATTGTGTGTCAATATCTGGGCATTGAAGAAATTGATATTTATTCCAGTTTTTGCAATCTGGCCTTGTTTGTACCTGTCTTTCAGAGGGCCTTCCAGGAATTCAAAGGAGCCTGACTGTTGAGTTCCCTAAGCCTATGGTCACTGTAGCCATCTTAGCACTAGAGGGCACTGTAAGCCTATGTAGCTGGGACTGTAACATAGACTCCAGTGTCCCTGGCCCAGATGGACCTGAGTAAGACCCAGGGAGAGTTCCCCACCTTGTGTGGTAATGCTGGCCAGGGCCCTGAACCAGGTGCTGGTTTTGTTGTTGTGGGCTTGGTACTGGGTTCCAAGGAAAAGTTTCATGCATAATTCCGTCTCCTTCCCCAAAGCAGATGGTGTCTTTCTCTGCACCATGTTGCCTACAGTTGGAGGGAAAGGTGATGTGGGCAGTCCTGTGGCTGCCACAGCTGATGCTATGCAGGGTTACACCTGAAGCCTATGGCCTCTTGGACCAGGGTGGAAATGGGTCATGCCCAAGGCCCAGGCTGCTACCATGTTGAAATTTGTTTGGGGCCCAGTGATGTGAGAATCGCATTCATCCTGATGGGGTGGTGTATTCTTTTCTGGTGCTTAGTGTGGGTCCACAATCTTTGTCCATGGTCACAGGCCTGGAATTAGGCTGTGGGGTTTTTTCTGGTTCTGTGTATTACTGTGGCAGACTTAGTACTGGGCTGTAAGGCAAAGTCCCATGTCCACTAACCTCTCCTTCTGCCATGTGGACAGTGTCTCTCATCACTGCCTAGGGTTGGGGGAAGGTTGGTACAGATAATATGAGACTGTCCTTCCTGTTATCTTTAATGCATCTTTTTCTCCTTGTAAAATCTAGTACTTTTATCTGTCAACTGGTTTTCCTAGCTCTAGTGAAGATATTTTCTTGTGTGGATAGTTGTTCAAATTGATGTTTCTGTGGGGAACTATCACTGACGGGTCCTATTCTGCCATCTTGCTGTGCCTCTGTGTTACTGATCTGTTGTTTGTTTGTTTATTTTTTTGAGATGGAGTCTTGCTCTGTCATTCAGGCTGGAGTGCAGTGGCGCCATCTTGACTCACTGCAACCTCTGCCTCCCAGGTTCAAGCGATTCTTCCTGGCTCAGCACTCCAAGTACCTGCGACTACAGGCATGCATCACCCTCCATGCCTGGCTAATTTTTCTTGTATTTTTAATAGAGATGGGGTTTTTGGTGTTGGCTAGGCTGGTCTCAAACTCTTGACCTCAGGTGATTTGCCCACCTCAGCTGAACAAAGTGCTGGGATTACAGGCATGAGCCACTGCACCCAGCCTGTTTGTTTGTTTGTTTGTTTTATTTTTTATTTTTTGAGATGGAGACTCACTCTCTCACTCGGGCTGGAGTGCAGTGGCGTGATCTCAGCTTACTGCAACCCCCACCTCCTGGGTTCAAGCGATTCTCCTGTCTCAGCCTGCTGAGTAGCTGGGATTACAGGCGTCCGCCCCCATGCCTGGCTAATTTTTGTATTTTTAGTAGAGATAGGGTTTCACCATGTTGGCCAGGCTTATCTCAAACTCCTAACCTCGAGTGATCTGCCTACCTCAACCTCCCAAAGTTCTGGGATTACAGGCGTGAGCCACCGCACCTGGCCTGTTGTTTATTTTTTATATGCAATTTAGGATCACCTTGTCTAGTTCAATTGCAAGAACTTGTTACTATTTTTAATATGATCATGTGGATTGACTTAGGGAGAAACCACGTCTTATGCTATAGAGCTTTCTAACCAAAAACGTACTAGGTTCAAGCTTTCTTTTTATGTTTTTACAGTTTTCTTCATATGTCTCTCACATTTCTTGTCAGATTTATTTCTAAGTATTTTAAGTTTTTTGTTACTCTTGTAAATAGGTTTTTTCCTTCCTTTATATCTTCTGATTATTTTGTGTGTATTAAAGCTATTGATTTCTGTGAATTAATTTTGCATCTATTTTTTTGGTTGGTTCTCTAGACCTGCACTACTAATTTAGTAGCTGCTAATACATGTACCTATCTTAATTTTTTTTTTTTTTTTTTGAGACGGTGTCTCGCTCTGTTGCCCAGGCTGGAGTGCAGTGGCGTGATCTCAGCTCACTGCAACCTTCGCCTCGAACTTTAAGCAATTCTCCTGCCTTGGCCTCCCGAGTAGCTGGGATTACAGGTGCCTGCCACCATGCCCGGCTAATTTTTGTATTTTTAGTAGAGATTGGGTTTCACCATGTTGTCCAGGCTGGTCTCGAACCCCTGACCTCAGGTGATCCATCCATCTCGGCCTCCGAAAGTGCTGGGATTACAGGCGTGAGCCAACACACCTGGCTTTTTTATAGCTTTTGAGCTGAGATAGATATATTTTTGCAATACTAAGGAAATATCCAACTATTCCTACTTTATAGCATATTCTTATCCAGAATGGGTATTTCAGAGTCTTTGGAGATGATTTCATTCATTCATCCATCCATCTATCTATTTTTGGGCTAATATTGAACTATTCTTGCATTCCTGGAATAAATCCTGTAATATATATTTATGATTCTGATATACTATTCTTTTAATGTGTTGTTGGAGTCCAGTTATATTTTAGAATTTTGCATCAGTATTTGAATTTTTCTGTGGTTTTTGCTTTCACAATATATTCTTTAGGTTTTGTTATTACTGTTATACTCCTTTAATAGGAAACAAAGGTGGTAGTTTTCTTTTTCAAGGTTTATGAATAGTTAAAAAAGTAATAAAAACTTTATACCTATTAAGTTGGCAAAATTTAGGAAGCCAGATGATGCCAGATTTTGGCAGGACTTTGAGGATATTGGAACCATTATAGGTTCCTATGACTCAGCAATGTTTGCATAGGTTATGAGAGAACATGTAAGGAATTTTTTATTAAGACTTTATTTGAAGTGGCAATGAGTTGGAGGACATTTGCAAATCCATCACTGAGAAGAATGGATAGGTAAAATGTGGTAGTTGCACACATGAAATATTAATACTATGCAAGAATCGAAATCAACAGATTAAACACCTAGGCAGAATACTGAGTGAAAAACTTTTTTTTTTTTTTTTTTTTTGAGACAGAGTCTTGCTGTGTCGCCAAGGCTGGAGTGCAGTGGCACGATCTCAGCTCACTTCAACCTCCGACTCCTGGGCTCAAGAAATTCTCCTGCCTCAGCCTCCCCAGTAGCTGGGACTACAGGTGCCCACCATCATGCCCAGCTTATTTTTTTGTATTTTTAGTAGAGACGGACTTTTACTATGTTGACCAGGCTGGTCTTGAACTCCTGACCTCATGATCCGCCCATAAAATGAGATATATTACTATTTGTAAATTAAACAACATATACAGTATATAAATACAACATATAAAACAATTACTTTTTGCAAGAACACATACAAACAAAAAGATATACTCTAAGCACATCAGAATGATTTGGGTGGGAGAGTGAAATGGGGATGAAAAGTAAAAAAATTTGAGAGCCAGACACGGTGGCTCACATCTGTAATCTTAGCACTTTGGGAGGCTGAGGCAGGAGGATTGCTTGAGCCCAGGAGTTTGAGTCCAGACAGGGAAACATAGAAAAAAAAAAAGCCAGGCGTGGTGCTGCACACCTGTAGTCCTAGCTACTCAGGAGGCTGTGGTGGGAGGATTGCTTGAGCCTGGGAAGTCGAGGCTGTGGTGAGCTGTGATCATGCTGCTGCACTCCAGCCTGGGTGACACAGCAAGACCCTGTTTCAAAAAAAAAATTTCTTTTGAATCATCTTTTAAAGTTTGATATAATAATCCTTTTAAATTGACAAGACTTGGTGTTTCAGCAGAGGATTAGTTATTTGAAAAACTTCTTCAATGGAAGATGGTCTGTTAAGATCAGGGGTTAGCAAACTATGGCCCTTTGGCCAGATCTGGCCTGCTTCCTGTTTTTGTAAATAGTTTTGCTGGAATACAGTCAAGCCCATTCATGTACATGTCTTCTATGGTTGTGTTCCCACTACAGTGGCAGAGAGTTGAGTAGCTGCAACTACTCAAATGGCCCACAAAGCCTTAAATATTCAGTATCTAGCTCCCTACAGAAAAAGTTTGCCAACCTTTGGTTTAGATATTTCGTCTCTCCTGGAGCCAGCTTTGATTCTAACTTGTTCATTTCTGTGTATATTGTTATCAATTTCTTTTTCCTATGATAGTTTCTCAGTCTTTTCTTGCTTCGTGGTTAGTAATTTTTTGGAATGTATTTATCTGCTGTTTCTTTTTTTTCTTTTTTTTTTTTCACGTAAGACAGGTAATGTGCTGACGTAACAAGGTTTGAGAGAGGCACTTCTCAGACATGTATGTGAAAACCCAATCATCATGCTTACGAAATACAAAAGGATCATGTCTATGGTTTTCTTATGGTTGGATTGAAGTTATGCGTTTTTGGCAAAAAAATACCATAGAAGTGATTTTCCCTTCTCAAGGTTGACAAATTAGGCAAAGAAAAATACAGGATGCTAGTTAAATTCAAATTTTAGACAACAAATAGTTTTATAGTATAAGTATGTCTCATGCAATACCTTATTCTCGGTGCATTGTATCAGAGGTTACTGGATACCGACATGTCCTATTTCTGGTGATGTGAACTTTGATGTTAAGGTGGTGGTTGGGGGTCTCTCCACTGAATGTTGCTATATTGTCCTTTATGATTAATGAACATGGCTGAATGTGGTGGCTCACACCTGTAATCCCAGTGCTTTGGAAAGCTGAGGCAGGAGGATCACTTGAGTCCAGTATTTTGAGATCAGCCTGGGCAACATAGTGATACGCCATCTCTACACACACACACACACACAAAAGCTATGTTGGTGGTGCATGCCTGTGGTCCCAGCTACTTGGGAGGCTGAGGTGGGAGGATGGCTTGAGCCTGGAGGGGAATGGAGGCTGCAGTGAGCCATGATTGCACCATTGGCCTTGGACAGAAGGAGACCCTGTCTCAAAAAATATTGGAGACTAGCTGGGCAAGGTGGCTCACGCCTGTAATCCCAGCACTTTGGGAGGCAGAGGCGGGCAGATCACGAGGTCAGGAGTTCAGGACCAGCCTGGTCAGCATGGTGAAACCCTGTCTCCACTAAAAATACAAAAATTAGCCAGGCATGGTGGCACACGCCTGTAGACCCGGCTACACAGAAGGCTGAGACAGGAGAATAGCTTGAACCTGGGAGGCGGGGTTTGCATTGAGCTGAGATGGCACCACTGCACTCCAGCCTGGGTGGCAGAGCAAGACTCCATGCCCAACAGCACCCCCCAAAAAAAAAAATCTTGGAGACTATAGAAAATCCTGTTTTTCCTCAAACTTTCATCCACTGATTTTAGTGTCTACTGGTGTATCTTATCTGTAAAAATTATTACTGTGATATTTTAGTGGCAATTTTGTATTTCCCTCATTTATTCTACATTTATTAATTGGAACTTTTTCTCTAAGAAAGTGCAGTCCCTTCTTCCGCCACTTAATTTATTCAAGTATTTAATTTTTTTCAGTTTGGAATCATATTCTTTGGGGTGTAATTCAATACGGTACTGTCATTATTAATTTCATTGTTCAACTTGTTCCAGCTTTAATTATTTGGAGTTCTTTTAGCTTGGGTCTTGTGTCCTTTTGACATGCCCTGTCTTTTTTTTTTTTTTTGAGACAGGGTCTTGCTGTGTTGCCCAGGCTAGAGTGCAGTGACACAATCATGGCTTACTGCAGCCTCAACCTCCCTGGGCACCGGTGATCCTCCCACCTCAGCCTCCTGAGTACCTGGAGTACAGGTGTGCGCCACCATGCCTGGCTACTTTTGTATTTTTGTTTCCTAGAGATGGGGTTTTACCATGTTGCCCAGGCTGGTGTTGAACTCCTGGGCTCAAGGGATCTGCCCGCCTCAGCCTCCCAAAGTGTTGGATTACAGACGTGAGCCACCGTGCCTGGCCCTTGAGCACTTCTTTAATTGATTTTTTAATTGTTATAATCCATTGGCTTTAGTATATTCATAGAGTTGTGTATCCATCACCAATTATAGGACATTTTCATTACTCCCCTAGTTATTCCCTAAATTCACCATTCCCCAGCCCTTGGCAACCACGAATCTACTTTCTGTCCCCATGGATTTGCCTATTCTGGACATTTCATATAAATGGAATTATACAATATATGATCCTTTTTGATGGCTTCTTTCTCTTAGCATAATGTTTTCAGGATTGTGTTAGTTTCCTAGAATTGCTGTAACAAATTACCACTCACCGAGTGGCTTCGAACAACAGACATTTATGCTCTCATAGTTCTGTAGGCTAGAAGTCCAAAATGTTGGTGTTAGCAGCACCATACTCCCTCAGAAAGCTCCTGGGAGAAGGATCTGCTCCAAGCCTCTTTCCAGGCTTCTGATGGTTCCCAGCCATCCTTGGCATTCACTCCTGTTTCTGTCTCTGTCTTCACGTGACATTCTCGCTCTCTCTGTGTGTCTCCCTGTCTGTTTGTCCCTGTGTTCTCACATAGCCTTCTTTTTTTTTTAATTTAATTTTTTTTTAAGAGACAGGGTCTCTGTCACCTGGACTGGACTGCAGTGGTGCAGTCACAGCTCATTCTTAGCTGTAACACCTGACCTCATGTGATCCTCCCGCCTCAGCCTCTCAGAGTGCTGGAATTACCATCGTAAGCTACCTCATAACTTTTTTTTTGGACAGAGTCTTGCTCTGTAACCCAGGCTAGAGTGCAGTGGTACGATCTCGGCTCACTGCATCCTCCGCCTCCTGGGTTCAAGCAATTCTCCTGCCTCAGCCTCCCAGGTAGCTGGGATTACAGGCATCCGCCACCACGCCTGGCTAATTTTTTGTATTTTTAGTAGAGACAGGGTTTCACCATGTTGGCGAGGCTGGTCTCCAACTCCTGAGCTCAGGTGATCCACTCGCTTCAGCCTCCCAAAGTGTTGGATTACAGGCGTGAGCCACTGCACCCAGCTCCACATAGCCTTCTTATAAGGACATTAGTCATTGGATTTAGGGACCTCTCTAATCCAGTACTGTCTTATATCAACTTGGTTACATCTGCAAGGACCTTATTTTCAAATTAGGTCAAATTCACAGATACTGGGGGTTTGCACTTCAACATATTTTCAGTGGAGACAGTGATTTAACCCACAGCAAAGGGTCCTTCATGTTGTAAAATATATGAGAGCTTCATTCCTTTTTATGGCCGAGTAATACTCCATTGTATGAATAAACCACTTTTTATTTATCCATTCTTCAGTTGATGGACATTTAGGTTGTTTTCCGCTTTTTGCCTGCTAATGAATATTGCTGCTATGAACATCCCTGTAAAGCTTTTGTATGGATATGTTTTCATTTCTCTTGGGTATGTATCTAGAGTTGAGTTGCAGGATCATAGAGGAACTGCCGGACTGTTTTTCACAGTGGCTGTCCTATTTTACCTTCCCACAAGCAGTATATGAGCAGTGTGTTTCTCTCCGTCCTCACCAACAGTTGCTATGACCTATTTTTGATTATAGCTGTCCTAGTGGATCGGAAGTAGTACCTTGTTGTGGCTTCAGTTCCATTGCCCTGATGGCTAATGGTGTTGAGCATCTTTTCATGTGCCTTTGCCCATTTATATATCTTCTTTGGAGAAATATCTAGTCAGATATTTTGTCTATTTTAAGATTTGGTTATTTGTCTTTTTAAGAGTCCCTTAGCAAATATGTAATTCACAGAAAATGTCCTCCCATTCTTTGTGTCTGTTCACTGTCTTGATATAGTGCCCTTTGAAGCCAAAAGTTTAATTTTAATGATGTCCAGTTTATTTTTTATTGTTGTTCCTTGTGCTTTGGTTTCATATCTAAGAAACGAGTGCCTAATCCAAGATCACAAAGATTATGCCTGTGTTTTCTTCTAAGAGTTTTGTGCTTTTAGCTTCCACATTTCATTCTTTGGCCCATTTTGAGTTAATTTTTACATATGGTGAGAGCTAGGGGTTGAATTTCATTCTTTTCCATATGGCTATCCAGTTCTCCCAACAACGTTTGTTTAAAAGATTATTATTTCCTCCATTGAATTGTCTTGGCACCCTTGTCAAAGATCAGTTGACTATAGACATATGGCTTTATTTCTGGACTCCTAATTCTATTCCATTGATCTACATATCTATCCTTATATAAGCCAGTACCACACTTTTTGCGTGTGTGTGACAGGGTCTCGCTATCTTGCCCAGGCTGGTCTCAAACTCCTGGCCTCCAGCGATCCTCCCACCTCAGCCGCCCTAAGTGCTAGGATGACAGGTGTGAGCTGTTGCACCCAGCCTCACACTGTCTTCTTTACTGTAGTTTTGTAGTACCTTTAGAAGTCAGGAAGTATGCATCTTCCAACTTTGTTCTTTTTCAAGATTACTTTGACTATTCTGGGTTTCTCAGATTTCCATATGAATTTTAGGATCAGCTTGTCAATTTCTGCAAAGAAGTCAGCTGGGATTTTCATTGGGATTACTTTGATGGGTAGATCAATTGGGGGAGCATTGCTATCCTAATATTAAGTCTTTAGCTCTGTGAATATGGGATGTCATTGTGTTTATTTAGATTTAATTTCAACAATGTTTTGAAGTTTTCAGAGTATAAGTTTTATGCTTATTTTATTAAACTTATTCCTAAGGATTTTATTCCTGTTGACAGTATTATAAATGGAATTGTTTTAACTTCATTTTCAGTTTCTGCATTGCTATTATGCAGAAATAAAATTGATTTTTATATATCGTTCTTGTTTCCTATACCCTTGCTGAATTCATTTATTAGTTCTGATGGTTTTTTAAAATAGATTCCTTAAGATATTCTATATGCAAGGTCATGTCATCTGCCGTTTTTGTTGTTGTCTTGCAAGTTGTGCTGGCTAGACTCTCCCGTACACTGTTTATTAGATGTGGTGAGAGCCGATGTCCTTGTCTTACTCCTGATTTGAGGAGGAAGGTATCCATCTTTCACCATTAAGTGTGATGTTAGCTGTGGATGTTTTATAGCTGACCTTTATCAGGTTGAGGAAATTCCCTTATATTCCTAGTTTTTTGAATATTTTTATCATGAAAAGTTACTGGATTTAGTCAAATACTTTTTTCTGGTGTCTACTGAGATAATCTTACGGGGTTTTTTCTTTTATTAATATAGTGCATTACATTGATTTTTGTATGTTGAGCCAGCCCTGTGTTTCTGTGATAAATCCTACTTGCTCATGATATATGATCTTTTTTATGTGTTGCTAGATTTCAGTTTACTAGTATTTTGTTGAGAATTTGTGTGTATTCATAAGGGATATTGCTCTATAGTTTACTTGTGATGTCTTTGCACAGTTTTTGTATCAGGGTAATGCTGGCCCTATAGAATGAGTTGGCAAGTGTTCTCTCCTGATTTTTGGAAGAATCTGGGAAGGATTGATATTAATTCCTTAAACATTTGGTAGATTTTACTAATGAAGCTATCTT
Organism: Pongo pygmaeus; assembly: GCF_028885625.2. Classification (NCBI taxonomy): domain Eukaryota; kingdom Metazoa; phylum Chordata; class Mammalia; order Primates; family Hominidae; genus Pongo; species Pongo pygmaeus. The sequence goes on from NC_072389.2 coordinate 47,952,077, forward strand.
GAAATTTTCTTTGATCACTAATTTAGTATCTTAAATTTGTAAATATGCACTAAGATTTTTTTTTTTTTTTTTGAGACGGTGTCTTGCTCTGTCCCCCAGGCTGGAGGGCAGTGGTGTGATCTCAGCTCACTGCAGGTTCCGCTTCCTGGGTTCACGCCATTCTCCTGCCTCAGCCTCCCAAGTAGCTGGGACTACAGGTGCCCTCCACCATGCCCGGCTAATTTTTTTGTATTTTTTTAGTGGAGACAGGGGTTTCACCATGTTAGCCAGGATGATCTTGATCTCCTGACCTTGTGATCCACCCGCCTCGGCCTACTAAAGTGCTGGGATTACAGGCGTGAGCCACCCCGCCCAGCCTGTGCTAAGATGTTTTATTTCTCCTTGAGTCAGTTTAACTTTTGAGTCAGTAATTTACATTATTGAATTTGTTGGCATATAGTTCATAGTATTAATTCATTTATTTTTATTTCTTTTCATCGATGTTTTTAAAGCTAAAAATTTCCCTCTGAGCATTGCTTCAGCCATTTCCCATAGCTTGTGACATGTATTTTCATTTTAAATATAATTTTGCATTTTGTTTGTATTTCTTCCTTGATTCAATTGTTGAGAATTTCTTAAACCATTTTTGAGGCCAGGTGCAGTGGCTCATGCTTCAAACTCCTGGACTCAAGGGATTCTCCCGCCCAGCCTCCCAGGCAACTGTACTACAGGCACAGTTATCTTTTAAATTATATTTTCTTGTAATACTGTTATACTCCTCCATCTCCCAGTATATCTTTGATCCATAAAGCATAAAGGATCCATTTTCATATGTCTGTGAAATGGGTCTCTGATGCAATCTTTTTTTTCAGATGGCTGCCCATTTGTCTCAGCAGTACTTATTGATTAATTTATGGATATTTATTTTTGGAAGTCACTATCCAATAATTTTTGGATATTTATTTTTGTACAGCACTGGGAACAGATTAGGTTACTTAGGAATATATTATGGAGTGAGAAAATAGGGCCTAGGCCTGAATTTTGAAAGGATCCCAAAATGTCAACAGTTGAAGAGGATGAATCCACAACAAAAAAACCACTCAGAGAGATGAGAAGCCAGGGGCCTCTGGAAGTGATTCTGTCAGTAAAAGGGAGAGACTGGCTAAGTCAAAGTTTGCTGAAAGATTCAGGAAGTGTAGGACAGAGGTTATTCACAAGATCCAGCCACATGGACACCGTGGACCTTGGTGACTGCTGTTTGGAGGAGTGACGAGGGCAAATGTTAGATTAGGGTGGGTTCAGAAGTCAGTGAGAAGTGGGAGATGGCAAACAGCAAGACTAGTTGCAAGAAGCTTATCTGTGAAGGGCAGGAGAGTGAAGAGGAGGGTTTTAAAGATGAGAGAAGCCGGGCACAGGGGCTCACGCCTGTAATCCCAAAACTTTGGGAGGCCGCAGAGGGGAGGATTACTTGAGCCCAGGAGTCTAAGACCAACGTGGGCAACAGGGTGAGATCCTGTCTTTACAATTTTTTTTTTTTTTTTGAGATGGAGTCTCTCTCTGTTGTGCCCAGGCCGGAGTGCAGTGGCACAATCTTGGCTCACTGCAACCTCTGCCTCCTGGGTTCAAGCGATTCTCTCAAGTAGCTGGGATCACAGGCGCCTGCCACCACGCCCGGCTAATTTTTTGTATTGGTAGTAGAGATGGGGTTTCACCATGTTGGTCAGGCTGGTCTCGAGCTCCTGACCTCACGTGATCTACCGCCTTGGCCTCCCAAAGTGTTGGGATTACAGGCATGAGCCACCACCTGGCCCCAAAATTTTTTAAAAAAATTAGCCAAGTGTTGTAGCTAATAGGAAAGATCCAGTGAAGAGGAAGAGGTGGGGGCAACAAGTGAAGAGACTGGTGATCAGTAGTGAAAGGCTTCTGACAGGGCAGCGTGAGAGCTAAGCCAGAGGCAGAAGGGCCTGCTGTCTGTCACAGCAGGTGAGAAGGAGATGAGGGTGGAGAGAGAACTGTCTTTGTTTCCTCCTTTATTGTGATCAGAGTAGCAGTAGGTTAGAGGTGATGATGGAGGTAGGATGGTGGGTGCCTGTGAGTTCCAGCAGAGGTCAAGGGTCCTGTTGTTGAGGAGCTTGCTGAGGTGGAGGTGTGGTGACCACATTGCAGATCCAGAGGGTCACCCCATCTAATCCCCAGTTAGGACCTTTAGCTTGGCTGCTGCACCTGGGGTGGGGGCCAAGCGTTCAGCTTTTCATAGCCCATTACTTTTCCTTCCATCCCATCTTCCACATTTATTACCCCACTAAACCCCGTCTAGCCATGGCCTCATTCCTGTTGCCCGGGTGGTGCAGAGAGCCTCTCATGCACTGATCCCTGGTACCCCCTAGCTTGGAAGGCTGGCAGAGCACCCCATACTCTCAGGCCCTGGTTGTTCTGATCCCTGTTGGAACTCTCCTGTAAGCAGCCTCTGCCTGTGGCTTAGAGGGAGAGCAGAGATCGTCTAGATACCCATTTCTATTGCTGTGGTCTTCTTGGGGGGACATCCAGTCTCTTGTATTCCCATCTGGGAAGACCTTTGTGGTTGAGTCATCCCACTGGAAGCTGTGAAATGCAGTTCAGAGGCAGAGGAGATAATTCTGTGCTTGCCTTCTGGCTCTGTCCTGAGTATCCTCTCTTCTGCAGGGGCACACAAACTTGCCTGATTCCAGGGATGTATGGATAGGGGATGAGCGAGGAGGCCATTCTGCAGTGAGGAAGAACTCCGCCTACAGTGAGTTGCGGGGAGTGTTGGGCATAGCCAGCTGCCTGGTTTGGGGACTTTGGGGGCTGATGGCTGCTAGATCTTAGTGAGTCACTGGTCTGCAGGAGAGCTGTTGCTGTCCTGAGGCCCTGATGTTCAGTGCTATCACAGGGCCTCCACCTATTTCTTGTAGGCCGCAGAGCCTCCCTGGGCAGTTGCTGCTGTTCACCATCCAGTCTATCCAGCTTGGGGACCTGCTTTTCCTCCTCCTACCAGGATTTGGCCAAGCATGTCGTGGACACTTCTATGGCTGATGTGAGTAACTGCTCCCACCCATGCCCACCATTCCTTTACCCAGACCTCTGCTGGGTGTGCAGGAAGAGAAAGTAGGAAAAAAGCTGGGCAGATGAGGAGCCCAAGGCTTGTGGGCATCTTCAGTAGTTCTTCATCTTGAGAAAAGGGGAATTCGGGTCAGGTGCAGTAGCTCATGCCTGTAATCCCAACATTTGGGAGGCTGAAGCAGGAGGATCACTTGAGGTCTGGAGTTCAAGACCAGCCTGGGAAGCACAGCAAGACCCTGTCTCTACAAAAAAATAAAAACATTAGGCCAGGAGTGGTAGCTCACACCTATAATCCCAGCACTTTGGGAGGCTGAGGTGGGAAGATTGCTTGAGTCCAGGAGTTCAAGACCAGCCTGGGCAACATGGTGAGACCCTGTCTCTACCAAAAAATACAAAAAGATAGCTGGGTGTGGTGGTGTGTACCTGTAGTCCTAGAGACTGGAGGCTGAGGTGGGAGGATCGCTTAAGCCCAGGAGGTTAACGCTGCAGTGAGCCGTGATTACGCAACTCCACTCCAGCCTGGGTGACAGAGCTAGACCCTGTCTCGAAAAAAAAGAAAAAGGGAATTTAGCAGATGCAGGCCAGACTGACTAACCCAGGGGCTTAGTTTTTACTATGCCTCCTAATTTGGGTGTGGCCATTGTGTCCTCAGGTAATGGCTGCTTGTTCGGATAATTTGCACAACCTCTTCAGCTGCCAGGCAACTGCTGGCTGGAAGTAAGTTTGTGTAGGGTCCTTTGTACAGTGTCTGTCTTGGTCCTAAGCTTGTCACCCTGCTTGGCTTCTCTCCTCCTTTCCCTTACCTGGATTCCTCAAGTCTTCACTCTGAGCCCCTCCTTTGTGACCCTTAGAGCCCATTTTTGACCCCTTCCTATTTTCTGTGCTTGGTGTCTCCCCGCAGCTATCAGGGTGAGGAGCAGGCGGTGCAGCTTTACTACAAGGTGTTTTCTTCCACTCGGCATGGCTTCCTGGGGGCAGGTGTGGTGTCCCAGCCGCTGTCTCACGTGTGGGCGGCTGTCAGTGACCCCACTCTGTGGCCCCTTTATTACAAGCCCATCCAGACAGCAAGGCTGCATCAGCGAGTGACCAACAGTATCAGCCTGGGTGAGCCCACGGAAGGAAGGCTTCCATGGGGCCTGGTTTCTGGTGTGCCCAGTGGGGTCTTGCTGGGGGATAGAGGTGGAGGGTTGGAGGCAGCCCTCTTGGGAGGCTAGGTATTCAGGTTACCTTGATTGCTCAGCCTAGGTTGAGCTAGGTGTCAAGTGATGGGGTGATGAGGGGAGGGCTCCCTGACCAGGAAGGCTTTAGGACTAGGTCTGTCCATGGGCCTCCTGACCTTCCTTATCCCTGTCCCTCCAGTGTACTTGGTGTGCAACACCACCCTGTGCGCATTGAAGCAGCCACGGGATTTCTGTTGTGTCTGCGTGGAAGCCAAAGAGGTGCCTGCCTTGGTGGTAAAGACGTTGTGGGAAGAACTTGGGCTGAAGTGTTGTGAGAAACAATCTATGTGGGCCTCAGGTCCTCTAGGGGAAGGAGGGCAAATTGGGGCTGGAGCCAGGGTAGGGGTGGCTTGAAGGCTGGCCCAGTGTTGCCTTTCACCGTACTGTCTACACGGGAGCCTGTTCCTGTTTTGTCCACACTACACAGGCAGGACTCCCATTTCCCTCTGTCCCCAGGGTCACCTGTCTGTCATGGCAGCCCAGTCTGTGTATGATACATCCATGCCAAGACCCAGCAGAAAAATGGTTCGCGGGGAGATCCTGCCCAGTGCCTGGATCTTGCAGCCCGTCACTGTGGAAGGGAAGGAAGTCACCAGAGTCATCTACTTGGCCCAGGTGATAAATCCTTTGCAGCTGGCCTCACAGCACAAGCTGACTTGGTCCCACAGCCCCCCTGGGATTTTTCTGTTTCACTTTTGAACACCCTCCAGTGCCCAGGCCCTTTGGCCTGAGACCTGGAGACTCGAGGGCTTCCTGGACTTGCAGTAAGGGGAGTCAGTGGGGAATTGGAGAGAAGGGAATGAGACAGGAGTTTATCAATCTTTTCTGAAGCTGCTGTTACCGAAAACCTAGTGACCTGTATCCTGTGGGTGATCCCAGTGTCCTTAGGAGATAGATGAGTCATTGTGAGGCAAAAGCAGCAGCCTCAGCAGAGCGGAGTGATGACCTGTTGGGTTCACCTCTCCCCTCCCAGTCCCTTGACTTGTACTTTGTCACTAGGAGGTGAACGCCAATACTTAGATCTGAATGGCAGAGCCCAGGGGCCTGTAAACACCAAGCCACAATCTGAGGTGCTTCTCCCATCACCACAGGCTGGGGGGACCCCATGGGGCTGGAGTGCGCCAGTCATACTCTCTCAAATCTATATGCACCTTAAATTCTTCTCTCTCTGCTTTCAGGTGGAACTTGGTGCTCCAGGCTTCCCACCTCAGCTCCTGAGCTCTTTCATCAAACAGCAGCCACTGGTTATAGCCAGACTGGCTTCCTTCCTTGGTAGCTAGCATCTCACCGTCAAGATGGTGCTGCTGAGATACAGGCCCAGGCTGCTCAAGAGAGACACTGTGGCAGCTCCTTGTTACTTTCCATACCACAGTGCAGGAAAAGCTGATGCTACCTGCTGTGGCCAATTGGGGCAGACAGCACTGGCCCAGGGATGCTAGCAAAGCCCAGTCAGTACTTGGTCACAGCTGGCACCAGTGCAGAGCAAATGGCCTGAGCTCCTGGCCCAGGCTATCCAGAGTGAATGCAGCTCTGCTCACCTTTTGGATTTCTCACCTTTCTTTCCTGTTTCTGGGACTCTGCGGCAGACAGGCCACTTAAGGACCAGGACTGGGCACAGCCAGCAGAGCCGGGGACTGCAGTGCTTTGGCAAGGTGCTTCTGCAGGCTGGTAGGGAAGCAGGCAGCCACTGGCCAAGACTCTGCTCTGAATCTACCTCCTCTAGCATTCAGCTCTACTGTGTGATGGGACGTTAAAAATACCAAAACAGAAAGAGGGTTTAAAAAACAGCTGCACAAACCAGAACACCGATTCAGAATCTTTTCTCCCTCTTGAGTTTTTGCAAAATACTTTATTATTGATTTTTGCTTTTTTTCTCCCTTTCCCTCCCAGGAGAAGACATTTGGGTCTTGGCCTGAGTCAGGGGTGTTGAGCGATGATGCTCTGATATGGAGCTGTCACTCTAGAGCTCGGTCAGATGGAAGACACTATAGAACCAGGTTGGACAGATTTGGGGTCAGGGTTGGGGGCTGAGTTCTTTCAAGGACTGGTTGGAGTGGCAGCCAGATGCTGGTTGCTGACAAGGCAAGAGGAATTTCAGAGATTAAACATTGTCCTTTGAGGAAGGGAAAGGAGGTGAATGAACTCCCAGAGGAGGTGAGTGGCTTGTTGGGAGGAAGCTCAGTTCCAGAACTTACCTCAGTGCACTTGGGAGGGGTGGAGTCCTGAGCATTCCATGATTTCTGCTTCGGCCCCACCTATCCTAGGATGGGATGGGATGGAGAGTGGGTTCAGTTTTCTTGTACTTTAGCCTGGCTGAACATGAACTCTGTGTTTACCTGGAAGTGGTAGGGGTGGGAAAGATTCTCATCTTTAGTTCTGGTGCCCAAAATCTTTGGTAGATGGAGGGTAACTGGGGATTCAGAAGATGTGGTAAAAGGTATATTTCTGTAGTGTGGCAGAGATGTATTTTTCTAAAGTGTTTGCAGGGCATTTTTCCCTCTTACCTCAGATTAAGTTATTTATATATTGTTGATTGAAGGTTTTCTAAAATTGCTTTTAAACGTCTATTTCTCGGGTAAATTTTTTGGTGACATGATATATTTAACACCCTATTTATATACTCCTACCTCTTTTCATATAAATCTCTTACTAAGACTACTGACCAAAAAAGAACATTTTAAAATTAAAAGTCCTCTGTGTACTTTATCTAGTGAAGAGTAGATGAAATCCTGCACCGGGATAGCCTAAGTGTGTGATTCGAGCTTGGCAGAGTTAGCTGGAGATCACCCTGGCAATACCCACTCATAGCCGTTTCAAAGATTCAGTTTACATGTATGTACAGTTTCCCATGAACTTGGCATTGCTTTGAAGGGTAAACAGCAACCAGGTAAGTTGCTGAACTATAGCCCAAGTAAGAACTGAAGGGGAGAATCCAGAACAGTCACTGCCACACCTAACAGTAACCACAGTGCCCTGGGGCTTCTGAGGCAGAGCCACCTATGGGAATCTGAGTCAGGGGATAACCAGGAGATGACCCTGTCCGCCTTAATAGAGAAGCCAGCCGGGCATGGTGGCTCACGCCTGTTATCCCAGCACTTTGGGAGGCCAAGACAGGTGGATCAGCTGAGGTCAGGAGTTTGAGACCAGCCTGGCCAACATGGTGAAACCCTGTCTCTACTAAAAATACAAAAAATTAGCCAGGCATGGTGGCACGTGCCTGTAATCCCAGCTACTCGGGAGGCTGAGGCACAAGAATCGCTTGAACCTGGGAGGGGGAGGTTTCAGTGAGCCGAGATTGTGCCACTGCACTCCAGCCTGGGTGACAGAGTGAGACTCTGTCTCAAAAAAAAAAAAAGCAACACCAGACCTGACTGAATCAGCAAGCGAAAGATTGAGAGGGATCTTGTAGCAAAAAGCAAAAGTGGAGTCAGATTTTGGAATTGCGTGGTTCTCATACTTTCGCATACATCAGAATCACCTGAACGCATTCTTATGCCCCAGGATGGGCCCTACCCCAAGTTACTGGTTTGGTAGCCCCGGGGAGGGACCAGAGAATTTGTGTTAACAAGAAGTCCCAGGGGAGCCTGAAGTTTGCTGGTCTGGGGACCACATTTTAAAAACAACTGGCTTTGACAGTTAGAGAGCAGACATACAGAATCTGATTAGTTCACTGACCCACTAGCTGCCTGTCTCCATAATCCTTAGAGTAGCCTTTAAGGCTCACACAGGCCAGCAGGAAGTTTCCTTCATCGGGAACATGTTAAATTTCCATTCAGATTCCCAAGAACTTGTTTTTAACTCAGTGGACCTTAAGCCAGGCCTGGGTTATGGCCCACCCCTTCAGTCTCAGCATCCTTAGGGGTTTCAGGTTTTCCTCTCCTGCCCATTCCATGTCACACACCTCAGCTGGGTCCTCTGGAACAAGTCAAGGAGTAGCCACAAGCCTGACGCTGACCCTAAGCTTCCTGGGGGCAGTGCTGTGGTTTAATCACACCCAGTGCTGGTCTCTGGGCATAGAAAGCTTTTTTTTTTTTTTTTAGCCCAGGCTGGACTGCAGTGGCGTGATCATGGCTCACTGTAGCCTTGACCTCCTGGGCTCAAGTGATCCTCTGACCTCAGCCTCCCAAGTAGCTGTGACCACAGGCATGGACCACCACTCCTGACCAATGTTCTTTTGTATTTTTTATAAAGATGAGGCTTCCCCATGTTGCCCCGGCTGGTTCAAACTCCTGAGCACAAGTGATCCTCCCGCCTTGACCTCCCAAAGTGCTAGGATTACAGGTGGGAGCCACTGTGCCCGGCCGAGAAAGCATTCCTTAAAGCTTTTTTGGTTCCCAGACATTCAGAACAAATTGGATTTAAAGGATAAAGATAAAGGCCTTTGAAGATGAAGAGATGAGGGGAAAATGGTTCAGATGCAGAAACTTGTTAAAGGAGTAGCTGAGCTGAGAAGGGAAAGGCATGGTGTTTGGGAGAAGTATGATCACAAGGTGGTGACTGAGAAAAACTCCCATTTTTCACTTTCTAGGTTGATGGGATTTCCTGGCTCTACCATGGTCACACAAGTGGATCCCTTTAGGTCCTCCTGAGGATTATATTATCAGTCCAGCTCCTGGTGTTAACGCACATGATCACAGCAGTGCTTTTTTTTTCCCCCCTCAAGGAGATGGGGGTCTCACTCTTGCTCAGGCTGGAGTGCAGTGGCACAATCATAGTTCACTGTAACCTCTAACTCCTGGACTCAAGCAGTCCTCTCGCTCGGCTTCCCAAAGCACTGGGATTACAGGTGTGAACCTGTCAAAATCAGTGGCTCATTTATAGAGCTCGATACAGCTGTAATCGAGAAGCAATGCTTTTGCTCTGAGAAACCCCAAGCCAAATCAATCAAACACCTCAGCCTTAACAAGCATAACAAGAACACTGCCCCACCATGTGGTTCAGTAGGGAATATCTTGTGTGGAAACTACATTATCCTAACCCTTTCTCCCACAAATAAAGCGAGTTACCCAGGAGAAGTCAGTACCACTGGCAATAAATTAATAGATACTGCCACCAGAGACTAGCCCTCTAGAGTGGAATATACAGGCATTTCTAAGAGCCAAGGTAGCTCACCTGGTAATGGACAGAGCAAAGCCACAATTACAGCGCTCCACCTAAAGCCCACCCGAGACTGCAGCCTTCTAAAGGGAAAAGACAGGTGACAATGATTAGACATCAAGCCCTTGTTAAAGAAAACCAGTTTATTTTAAAAAGCTCTAAATGCCCTGTGCTTGGTCCCTGGTCAGGGAGAGGTCTCAAGAGTTACTAACTGCACAGGGGCTGAAGGTACAGCGGGGGGAAGTCAGATTTCAGTTGGCTGAGTCCTACCTTATCTGTTAGGCTTTTTCTAGAAAGTCTCGCTCTGTTACCCAGACTGGAGTGCAGTGGTGCGACCTTGGCTCATTGCAACCTCCAACCTCCAGGTTCAAGCAGGTCTCCTGCCTCATCCTCCCGAGTAGCTGGGATTACAGGCACACACTACCATGCCCAGCTGGTTTTTGTATTTTTAGTAGAGACAGGGTTTCACCATGTGTTGGCCAGGCTGGTCTCGAATTCCTGACCTCAAGCAATCCGCCTACCTCAGGCCTCTCAAAGTGCTGGGATTACAGGTATGAGCCACCACACCCGGCCCGTGTTAGGCATTTATAAGGAGATGGCAGTCCAGCTCCTGGTGATAAGAAAATGTAGACTCCCAAGATTCATGTTTTAACTTTCTTCATAAGTTAAGTAGAAGTCATTTGCGTAGAAGTCATTTGCCTCTGTCATGAATTCCAAGACTACAAAGTTTTAAGAGTTGCTGGGATAGCAAATGAGGCTTGAATTCTGTGTTGACAAGCCCACACACCTCATTTCATTTAGTATCCAAGAGATAAACACCACCTCTTCTACTCCAAGACTGGCATCTCTGGGCTTTTCTGCCATAATCCCAAATCAGGCCAACTCTCCTTCCTCTAGGATTTGCATGGTGGGATGCCGGGCAGTGACACTCTTAGAGCAGGAAGTCTGACTGTAGACCCAGCTACACCCCAACCAGTGAAGGTCTGCATTGGGCACTTGGGCCTCCTCGTGAGGCGGGGGTCCAGGGTTCTGGTGCGATGCCCAAGGCAGGGCCACTTCTCAGCCCTAGCTCTGGGCCAGCACAGTGCCCCGGTTTGGCTGCACCAACTCACAAGCTCTTAGCTGGGGTTCTGGCAGGTGGGGCTCGGCTAGAAACAGGTTAGACAGTGTTGCTAATTCTTCAGCAAAGTCCTGGAATACATAGAAAGATGAGGGAAAAGGCAGCATGTAATAATTCTCAATGGCTCATCCGTTTTCACTAAAGACCACAACCTGGCTGGCTGCATTATTTTTTCTCAACTGCCCTCTACACTGAAATGGACATGAAACCTTGTCTGTTAGTACTCTGGGAGGCTGAAGTTATGGCATAGTGAACTCTGATGGAGGCACAGGCTTGACCAGTTTTTGAGTACTACTGAGTGCATCTACTTCATCTTGAAATTATTAGTCCCAGTAAAAGATGAATTAAAAGATGAATTATTTTGCCCCAAATCATAAAAAAAAATTAGCTGAGATTAAAATCCAGGTTATTCTAATTTTAAAAACCCACATAATGGGCTGTGCTGCTTTCCAACTAACTGCCTGCCTTTCATCCGTCTTCCCACTAACACAGTCCCTCATATAATAGCTACTCAAATCGGGACAATTTGAGGGTGGCCCTGAAGACTCTTGACAAAAATCCACTTAGTTTGGCCCCATCACTTGCTTCCTTTCAGGACAGATGGGATATGTAACACCTGTTCTCTCTCCATGTAAGACAGGAGACCCCTTACCCCTGGCCACTGGGCCTGGTGGAGGCTGCCCAGGCAGGCCTCTATCTCCATCCGTCGCATCAGACCCTTCTCCACCAGCTCCCGGAGCAAGAATAGCAGCAAGTCCCACTGCAAAACACACTGAGGTCAGGGTTGCTAGGAGGACGGCAGAGTGACCCTGATGACACAGATTGAGATCTCAAAGGGCAGAGCTGCTGGGAAGAGACTTGAGATAGATAAATGGAGTCCATTTCCGTGTGGAACCAGGAAGGGGAAATAAAGGAAGCAGAAGCAGCTCATAGTTTGGGGCAAGGGTGGTGGATGTTCAGAGTGTGACTGCAGAGGGCTGAGATGCCTTCTTGCTCAGTCTGACTCACCTCCCTTGGCCTTGTGTCTGCCAGAAGCCCCACATTTCTTGGGCTCAGCAGCAGCTGCAGCGGAACCGGCCCCTGAAAGTCTTCCTTCCACAAGGAAAGCAGCATGTGCAGAAGCCTTCGAGCCTGCCCTCTCTCCAGCCTGTACTGTGCGGGGGGCCCTAGGATAGGAATTTGATCTGCAACTGTGGAAAGAGGAAAGCCAAGCTTTAAAAGATGGGGGCAGGCCGGGTGCGGTGACTCACACCTGTAATCCCAACACTTTAGGAGGCTGAGGTGGGCAGATCATGAGGTCAGGGGTTCGAGACCAGTCTGGCCAACATAGTGAAACCCCATCTGTATTAAAAATACCAAAATTAGCCAGGCGTGGTGGAAGGCGCCTGTAGTCCCAGCTACTTGGCTGAGGCAGAATTGCTTGAACCCGGGAGGCAGAGGTTGCAGTTAGCTAAGATCGTGCCACTGCACTCCAGCCTGGGCAACAGAGCAAGATTCCGTCTCCCCCCGCCAAAAAAAAAAAAAAGGGGGACAGAAGAAGGCTCTGTTTCTAATCTTGCTTGTACCCAACCCTGAGATTTGGAGGATCAGGCAAGAGAGGGATTTGATGGAAAGGAACCATACCGAGGAGGGAAGCTAACTCCACAGAGCACTTTGCCAGATGCTGCTCAGCAGGTGGGCACAGGAACTGCGGTGGGGGGAGGGAGAGAGAGACCATAGGTATCACCATGCTTACTGCTGCGAGAACTGGCCCTGAGCCAGTGTGGCCCTGGTTATCAGGTCTCACACAAGGACACAGAAAAAAGCGGCCCTCGGGTGGCAGATGCCACATCTCACCTGGCGGCACCGCAGCGTCTGGCCCAGCTGGCCTAGGAGCTGTTCCAGATGCTCTGGGGAGACTCCCTCGTCAGGGTCCCGTGGCCCCACGGCCAAGGAGAGCACATCCTGTGAAGAGCAGGGGGAGACATCACCCTGCGCTGGGGGCCAGGATGCCACAGAGAATTCGGCTTGGGACAGGGATCAGCCAGTGGAGAGAGGCAGAAAAATGGGCCCTGGGGTATGGTGAGTGAAGCCAAGTTGCCCCTAGACCTGGGACTTGGGCGGGATAATACAGCCAGGGGAAGCAACCATGTGGACAACAAAAGAGGGAACAGATGGAGGTCAGCTGAGGGACAGCACGCTGCCAGAGCATGGGAAACGTCACTCAACTTGGGACCAAACTGTAGCTAACCAACTCCCATAGGGCATCTTATTCTTGAAGCATGTAAGGAAACCGGCCTATCAGATACCGTCTTAGTATCTTCTGTCTCTCAAGCCTCTCTGTTCATCTTCTCTGGAGAGCTGAGCTTTCAATACAGAAATCCTCTGCACACTGACAACCAGTATCAAATGGCTACTAAGCAAGCCTCTTCCTCTCCCTCCTACATAATCTCCATTTTCAGTCATTGCACCTTATAGTCCCTATTCCAATCTCTATTCCTAGATCACTACCCTAGACCAGAACCAGACAGTAAATATTTTAGGCTTTGCAGACCATAAAGTCTCTGTCCCAACTATGCAACTCTGCTGTTCAGCAGTTGCACAAAAGCAGCCATAGACAGCTCGTACACAAATTAATGTGGCTGCATTCCACTAAAACTTCACTCACAAAACAAGGGGCTGGCTCCCTTCAGACCATGGGCTGTTTCTTGACTCCTGCTCTAGACAGTCTTTGAATTTTAAAATAAAGTTAGGAGAACTGATGGTTTATTCTTACTGCCTGTAACTAAACAAGCATCACCTCCCACATAGAACATTTCTGAAATTGTCTCCAAATACTGGGGCAACTGCCTCCTAGAGACTCATTTGCTATCAAGCCATTCACCACCCCACTCTCATCACCATCTGCATAATAAGCATTTATTCAAAAATGTCCTATCTGCCCTTTTCCCCTTTTGGATGATTAAAGAGTCAGAGTGACAATTAGGAAAACCGCCATTCAATTCAGCTCTGCCCTACCTAACCCCATTCAGTAATGAGTAAAACGGGGACTAGCTGGACAGCACAGACAGCTTCTACATAAAAATCCTGGAGCTGATGTGAGAAAGGAAAAACCAGGAACAGAGCAGGGGGAGGGAGCAGGGAAGCCAAAGGGAGTAGGGTAGCCGTGTACTTTTATCTCGGAGATGAGGTGGGAGGGGAGGGGAGCATGGTGCTCACAGGCGCGGGAGCAGCCCCTCCGCTCCCCCCGGGCAGCAGGTTCAGGACCCTGGGCTCGAAGTGTGCGACTCACTGCTGCTTTCACCTCCCTCCTGATCAGTGCTGTGGGGCAGAGGGAGAATGGGAAAGGAATCACAGGAGGGCCCTGCACATGCTCACCATGCTAACCCATGCCTTTTGCTGTTTCCTACTGGCTCTCAGTCCCATCTCCCGCCAAATGCCTCTGACTCTCTGCCAGTCCACTTTTTAAACACTTGATTCAGCCACTCCCCACTCCAGGACCTTACCTGTGATGTTGGCTGACAGCCAAGCACAGGCTTTCTCTGTTGCAAGCCCCACAGCAATGTTCTCTGCACTGCTCAGAACCTGCGAACCAGAACTACAGAGTTAGGGGCTAGGGGCGGGCTGGGTGCAACAAGGGATGCCAGAGTCGAGCACTGACCCCGCCCCCACCACCCTCCCGCAGCCTCAGACTACTCCGTGCACCTCCCCACAACCACCTGGCCTGCTAGCTGCAGGCCTCCCTCACACGTACGGCTGCCGGGGTCTCCTCTGGAAGCAGCGCCCGCACAGCCCCAGGGCTCTTCCTTTGACAGAACCTAAAAGGGGACAGATGGGGTCAGTGGTCTCTGGGTATTTCAGCCTGGCTGCAGAAGTAAATGCCCCGAGTGCACCAAGCCCCTGACCTGGGAGGCTGTACCTTGGAAGGAGGCACCGTTTGCCCTCCCGCCCCACCCCACCCCAGGTGCCAGAGAAAAGAGAAGCCCAACTGCCAGCCTCACAGTATCACACACGCTCCCAAACCTAGGTTTGGCTTTTGTGCCACAGAAGGCCTACAGCCAGTGCAGGGCTTATAGAGGATGGGGGCGGGGAGAAGAAAAAAGGAGGCATGAAGAGAAGAAAGGGAAAAAAGAGTAAGTGTGAAGGAGGAAAGAAAGGATGGAGAAAGCCAAGAGGAGAGTGGATCAAATGGACCAGTGATGCTTACTCCTGCCCCAGGGCCAATGCCTGGGCCCCGTGGGGGCACAGCTGGGAACACAAGATCTCCAACAGCTGGGCTGGGTCTCCCCCTTCCTCTCCCTGTGTCACCAGCTGCTCTTGGAGAAGTGACTCTGCCTGGCGCACCAGATCTGCCACCAGTGTAGCCCTGCAGCAGGGACAGCAAGGTTGGGGGTGGTTGGAGGGTTAATCGGAAAGGGGCTGCAAATTTAAGGGAATTTGGTCAGAAATTTCCTTCAAAATGTGTCAGCCATTTCAGCCCCACACCCACCCTCTGGCTGACCTTCTCAGTTTAGCAACCGAGGAAAAAGGGGAAAAAATGGTAGGGCGATGAGACCAGGATCCTTAACCCACTCTTACTTGATATGTTTGACACAGTTTGATCCAATTCTCTCTGCCACAAACTCTACAGTCCGGCGCAGGGAGGGCGGCTGGTTGTGGAAAAAGGCCTGGGCAAGCTGTGCCTGGGGGGAGGAGGGAGAGGCAGCGAGGCTTCCTCCAGCCTCCCCGCCCCCCCCCACCCCCATTTCCCCCACGGCTGTCTCCGCCCTGCCCTACCTGCAGCCCCTGGCTGGTCTGGGAAGGCTGGGCTCCCAGGCTGGTGGTAGTGGTGGGGGTGATTTTCCTCATGAAGCCCCCACTCCGTCCACTACTGCCTGACACCCACGAAGCGAGCAGTTTCCGGAGCTCTCCTGCATCAGTGAAGTCCAAGTTCTCAGTTCCAGAACCCCCTCCCCTCCCTAAGTATCATGGACCTTATTTGTGGAGTCAAGAGGCTCAGATACCAGGAATGACCATGAATGGAGCAATATCCAAGGGAGCTGGGCCAAGGGGTGCCTTTTGGGTACTCATGGAGGGACAGACCAAGGACCGTCCAGGGAAGACGGGTGCTCACCGATGTAGGGGCAGCAGGTGTAGAGCAGCTGCTGGTCCACCACAGGCGCGTTGTCCTGGGGAGAACAGGCTGGTGTCGGCAGGCTGCCCCTCCCCGAGCGCACCCAGAGAGCAGGCAGTTGGCAGGGCGTTACAAGGGTTACATCTGCCCCTGGCTGGGCCTCCCCAGGCAGCCCACTTCCTTTATTCCTGAGTTTCCCATGGCTCTGGCTGGACCCCAACACTCACCAAGCCATGCTCTGGGGCTACTGTGTCCACCTCAAAGGCATCTGAGGGACCCTCTTCCAGAAAGAACAAGTCCTCAGGGACTGTGGGAATCTGCCAAGACAGAAAGTCACAATTCAGGTCAACTTTAGAGACCCCCACCCATCCCACTCCACCTGCCACACGGTCCCAGGGTGTAGGCACCAGCTTCAGAGCAGCCACCTCTGAGACGACGGGAATCCCCAGGCCTTTCCTGAACCTTCGTCTTCCAGCCCTTGCCTCATTCACACTCAGACATTTGCCCACTCCCCATCTTCAGCTGCAAAACCTCTCCCCGATCTGGACCCTCACTCTGCCCACCTGGAAAAGCCAGCCCAGGACAGCAAGTAGCAGCAGCTTGTTCAGGAAACACATCTTCCCCTCACTCTCCTGCGACAACACCAAGCTCCTGAAACATCAATGGGCAGTACGCGGGTTTGAGCAGAAAGGGGAAGGGAACGGAGGAGGCAAACGCTGTCACTGGAAACTGGCTTGCAAAAGCAGAACTCAAAGAGACTGGGGCCATGCCGGCAAGCAGGATCCCCCCAGCCCCGCCTCCTGCATGATGACTGTCTCTCAGCAGGGCCACCTCAGGAACAGCATGAGGCCAATGAATGTGCAGATGATTTCCCACTGTACCTCAGGGGAGCCACTCCTGCCTCTCCCAGCGCTCAGTTATGGCCGGGGCACCACACACACAGTGCAGACTGCTCGACCCTCTTTATTAATAGCAGGCTTGACCAATGTCCCCGAGTCCCAAATCCTTTCATCAAGCCTTAGCCTTGTTCCACTCACCGGTGCAGGCGCAGCAGGAGAGTGAAGATGCCCCGGTAATATTCCAGCAAGGGAACAACATGGTCAGCAAAGGAGAGAAACTCCACCAGCCAGGGCACGGTGAGCACCGCCCGGCGGGCCTGCAGCCCTCGCTGCAGCAGAGTCCGCACATCCAGGACCGGAGGGACCTGGGAGGGCCAGAGCTCAGTCAGGGGGCAGGTCCCTAGGAAGGGCTGGGAGATGCCCTTTAACCTGCCTGGTTTCCAGAATAGCCAAGGAAACCAGTCAGCTTCAGTGCCTGGCTGGTCCTCCCTGCTCCCTCCTCACCAGAATCCCCCGCCCATTCACCTGGCTCCTGAGGGCCAGAATGGAGTCCTGAAGCTCACCGGTCGGGGGAGGTTCAGGCCCCCGGTATGGCAGGAAAGCCACAAAGCCCAGGAATTTAGCCAAAAGTCTCAGGCTAAGAAGCACCACAGCAAATTGCTTCCGCTCACCCTGCATGGAATCAAGGGAAGTAAAAGGTGCAAGCATGAGGCTTCCAGAACAATTCCCAATCTGTTATAAAGTTTTTCTTGAACATACTCCCTTCCCTCCTGGGTCAGACCCCATTATTTCCCTTGTTCTGTTTTCGGACCTGCCAGTCTACATCTGACTCCCCGTCTTCATCACTGGGCTCATGCTGGGGCAGGGCAAGGCCATTGAGCTCCCGGATCTTCAAGCTCAGACTGTCCATGAGATGCTGGTTAAACTGGAAGCTGAGAAGAAGGGGTGGGTGGGGCATAAGCACTGGAAGAGGTACAGGAAGAGCCAGAATCGAGAAGGGGCACTCCATAGGGACGGGAGCAGCAGGACAGACAGGGAGGCCCAGGAGCAACGAAATCACCCACGTGGGTGACAGAATGAGAAGTACAATGAAGCCAGCAAGTTCGAGCTGGAAGGAGCCTATCTCCAGGCAAAGGAGACTGGAGAACTATTTACCCTTTTGGGAAGCCAAACCTTTCCTGGCCTTTGCCCCATTCCTTGCAAGACACAGGGGAGCCTACCTGCTGGCACTAAGGATGAAGTCCCTAAAGAAGCCTTGACAGCCTGGGAAGGTGGGGGGTGGGCAGGGCCCCCCACTGCTCTGAGGAGCCATAAGCCGTTCCTGTAGGCGCCACAACCGCCCCAGCTTGTCAGCTCCCAGCATACTCAATACATCTGGGGCCTCACCCAAGACGGTGCCCCCAGCACCACCAGGGCTCTGACACATCTGGGGTGGAAGAGGAAGGAGAGAAATTAAAAAATCAGTAAGTGGGAGGGAAGGACCGAACAAAAAATAAGGAGAAAGTAATGAACATTTAAGGAATGCCAACTGTGTCAAGCGCTTTAGATAGATTTTCTGAGATGTGAATTACAGTATTGTTTCACAGGTGAAGAAACTGAAACTCCAAGGTTAAGCATGTGCCTAGGGTCACTAGAGCTAGGATCTGAAACAAAGCTTGACTACTTACTAAGCCTGGGCTCTTTACCACAGCACAAATCAGAGGGAAGGCAGCAGCAGGCTGGGGGAGCTGCAGGGCCTGGGATGTGTCAAAGAGAGTGCCCTGGCTTTTCTTTGGCCACTGGAGTTTCAGCCACTCCGCGAGGAGTAAACTCTTGTTCAAATTCCAGCCCAGGACCTGCCAGGCTGTCTGCCCTATCCCAAAGTGCAGCCGTTAAGTGGCTGCCTATGATACCTGCTGTTTAATGTGGATTAATCTCTTGCTGGGGCTGTTACCTGGAGTAGTTGTTTTTGGAAAAGCCGAACAAAGTGGCTGTGGCTGCAGGCTGCGGAGAGCTGACCCATCATGGCCCTGAGGAATAGAAGGCGGGAATGAAGGGTGTGGAAAGGAGGGAGAGGGAGAAAGATCTGAGAGAAGCAGCCAACCCCTGGACTTCCCAGCCCTTTACCAGGGACTTGAGCAGACCTCAGCCAGAGCCAGCCTGCACAGGGACACTGAAGGCAAGGGATACTCCCTCAGCACCAAGGTCCTCCGAGGCTAGAGGTGCACTTAACGAAACAAGAAATCATGCCACCCACCCCGTCTTCAGCCACACTAACAGGCGGTGGGTTTCATGAGCAATGTGAAGGAAGATGACTGGACTGAGGTTCGCGTTCTGAGCCCAGGCATCTACCTACACAGTGACTGGACTTGCCCAAACTAGAGGATGGTGAAGATGGAGGCTGGATGTGTCTAACCAGTGACTTGGGCCAAAAAAAAAAAAACTCAAGCAACCTGGGTTAAGAGCTTTGGACTTTCTAAGCAATTGCCACTACAGAACAAGGATAAGACACCTGTGAGTGGAAGGAGCTGGAGAGACACATCCCTTTCAAGTAGAGGCAGAGTTATCAATAACTAGAGATTTCGGAGGATAGAAGAAAACAGCTAACGGCTGGAAGGAGCGGGGGAAAAGCCTTCCCTCCTCCTCCCTCCTGCCACCGAGCAAGCACTGAGCTACTCATTGCCAGGCACAAGAAAGACAAGGTCTGAGCACCCACCTGATTCTGCTGCCCAAGCCCTTCTCAAAATCCCAGCCAGGCTCCTCATGGTGATCTTCCCACTCTCGCAGCACCTCATAAAACACATCCCTGATGCATAAGAACGCCTGATCAGCCGAGGCACTCACTCCCACCAACAGTGCCTTCCCGCCCCTGGAAGAACTGAGGACAGGACTATCCATAGCCCACCCACCACTTTTTTTTTTTTTTTTTTTTTTTTGGAGATGGCGTCTTGCTCTTGTCACCCAGGCTGGAGTGCAATGACGCGATCTCAGCTCACTGCAACCTCCGCCCCCCTGGGTTCAAGCGATTCTCCTGCCTCAGCCTCCAGAGTAGCTGGGATTACAAGTGCCTGCCACCATGCCTGGCTAATTTTTGTATTTTTAGTAGAGACGGAGTTTCACCATGTTGGCCAGGCTGGTCTCAAGAACTCTTGACCTCAGGTGATCCGCCCCTCAGCCTCCCAAAGTGCTGGGATTACAGGCGTGAGCCACCGCACCTGGCCCATTTTTTAATTTCTCCAGAGTTATCTACATGATGACAGTAGTGCTACAGACCAGCAGCACACTACAGGCTTCATGTACTTCTGTGGGCAGTGACAGTTCATCCTGGCACACTCTTGCCTGAGAACCCTGAGACTAAAACCATACACCTGTGAGATGGCTGGCTCAGCGACGGGGTTCACAGGTGCACAAGAGAATGAAGCCAGGTGGTCCCTATGATGGCCGGCAGGAAGGACCTGGGGGGACTAACCCACCACCTGTTAGTGCCAAACTCCTAATTTCTGTGAAACCAAACAGCTGCCTATTCCAGAAAAATGTCTTCTCATTCCCTCCCCAAAAAGTCCCTTTTCTTATCACCTCTGTTTCTTAAAAGTATGAAAGGCTCGGTCACTGGAGAAGTTGGCACGATTGTCAGTCTCTGGCTGAAAGGAGACAGCTTGAGCAGAGGGAGGCATCGCCAGAGAGACCTAAAATACAGCAGGAACATTAGGAACTGCAGGGTCATGCTGAGAAAACTTCTCCCTCTTATTCTTGCCCAGAGTTAGCTCACATTACACTTACTTAAGTGTCGTCAGCAGGGTTGCCTGAATTTATGAAAGCTAGGAAGGGTTAGATCCAGGCTAGTGGGCAACTAAGCTGGGGTTACTACCTTGGCAACACTGCCCTCATAGGCAGCTCGAAGGCGGCCTTGCAGAGCTGGTGAGAAGCACAGCAGCCGCTCATTCTCAGCGAGCAGCTTCAAGGTCCCTTTGTCCAGGTTGGAAAGAACCCTGCAGGGACAAGAGCACTTATGACTGACACCGGAACACAGACTGCAAGTAGGAAGCAAGCACCTGCACACCACAGAGGATCTCTAAGGCATGGTGCAGGTATGCAAGCCCAGATATGTACTGCAAGGTCATGGGCCAAGGATCAAAGATAATGAAAGTAAAGGGGAGGATATGAGACTTTACAGAGCAAGGACCAAGACAGCAGGACAGGAACATTACCCAGAAACCCAAAGCTCAGCTGCCAAGACCACAGGGTCCATTTCTTTTTCTTTTCTTTTTTTTTGAGATGGGGGTCTCTGTCACCCAGGCTGGGCTGCAGTGGCGTGATCTCACTACAGCCTGGACCTCCCAGGCTCAGGTGATCCTCCCACCTCAGCCTCCTAAGTAGCTGGGATTATAGGCGCACTCCACCACACCCGGCCTTTTTTTTTTTTTTTTTTTGGTAGAGAGGGGATTTTGTCATGTTGCCCAGGCTGGTCTCAAACTCCTGGGCTTAAGTCACTGTCCTGCCTCGGCCTCTCAAAGTGGTGGGAATGCAGGCGTGAGCCACCACACCTGGCCCCATCTCATTCTTTCAGGGATTACATTCATAGCCTTAACACAAAATTAAAGATTACAGGTAGGAGAAGTTCCAGGACCACTGCCCCTACGTTAAGCACCAGCATATATCCCAAGCAGCCAGAGAGCTAAGCAGATGATGAGAATGATGCCCAAATGCCTCAGCCAGGGAAACTCACTGAAAGTGACACTCCAAAACCTGCACTGCAAAGAAGACACAATCGTGGATGCTTTGGAACAGTGGACTTTCCAGGGAATCTAGAAGGACAGTACCAAGCTGTCAGTTAAGAACGGTCCCGTTTCTAGACCGCACGTCTCAAAAGGAGGTTTGCTCACTGACCTAGGACAGCTGGACTTAGTTCAGGGTCACTGTCCTTGGCAGTCACCATCCTCCGGGCAGTGAGGAGCTGAAAGACGAAGAAAAGCTCCAAGAAGAGGTTTGGTACCAGGTTCTCTAGATAGATACAAAAAGAAATCCCATGGTATGGGCACCATTTGGAGCCAAGGCTCAGTTCCAGGTGCCTTATCAATTCTCTTACCCATAAGTTCTACAAGTATGTCCACTCCAGCTCCCTCTGCTCTCACTCACCAGCAATGCACGAGGAGTAAACAAGGGCTACCAGCTCCAGGCGCTGGCGGGAAGACACTCTGGCAGGGTCCGCAGGTTCATCTGTGAGGCTTCCTGTCTGGCTGGGGAGGGGCGACCCCAATTCTGGGGTGGGACAGATGGGGGTAGGTGACTGCTGCAGCTGCTTAGAGCTATGGAATAAAGAAATTTCATGAGCAGTCAGCTTGGCTTCCCTGCCACGGCCACACTCAGGTCCCTCCAGAGAAGATACCAACAGCCCAGGAGACAAACCCAGAGTCCCCAAGAGGGAAATCAATTTCAGGGAAAACCCCTGAAGATGCCCCATAGCGAGGAAGCCGACATCCCCAGGAGCGGCCAGGCCATACCGCTCCTTCCTGAGCATCTCTCGCTCCTCTTGCAGACTTCTGCACCCTGGGGGAAGGCCAAGGCCCCAAGGGCTAGTGTCCAGGGCTGAGGGTTGGGAACTGGGGACACAGCTGATTGGGGGTGAGGTGAAGCAGGTCTTGGGCTTGGAGAGTGACCGCTCTTCGCTCACCGGAGTTGGGTTGATCCTGCGAGAAGGCTTCGTCCTGCTGAGAGTAGCCACAGGTTTTTCTCAAATTCCTATCTTCAAACATCTCCCCTCCACCACCGCAACAGCTAGACCTCTCGCAAAAAAACCCCACAAAAACCCTCACCATCACCCCCAGCCTTCTACCCATCCTGGCGCTCCACTGCGGAGCGCCGAGCCCGAATGACTGCCTCCCCAGAGCCTTCGTGGTACCCATCTCCTGCATGAAAGCTGAGTCTCACCCTGTAGAGCCGGGGGGAACCGAGCCTACGGGAGGGAACTCCTCCAGGTTGCTGAGGTTTGGCGGATCAGACAGCGTGAGGCTGGGGCGGCTGGGGCTGCCAGAGCCCCTAAGCCTCCGGCCCCCGGCTCCGGGCAAGCTCTCCCCGCTGACCCCCTCCTCCAGGCCGCGGCCTCCACGCTCGCGGGCCAGCCCCGGGCCCCGCCTCCTGCCCCCGCGGCGGGCCAGAGGGGCCTCGGCAGTGGTGCTCAGGGCCTCGGTCGGAGGGAAAAGCTGGCTGCGCGCCCCGCGGCTGCCCCGCGGCGGGCCTCCCGGCCTCCCTGGCAAGGCTGTCGAGGCGCCCGGGGCCTTGGCGGGGGTCGGGGGCCCCTGCGGGAGGACGCGGCTGCTCTGCTCCCTCAGGAAGTTCAACAGGAACGGTACGAATTCTTTCCGCAGGGGCCGGAGTGAGCTCAGCGCGGCCGCCTCCCCGGCGTTATCCTAGGGCAGAAGCACAGGTGGAGGAGCGAGAGGGTCAGCCGCCGGCCCGGGGGCCGTAGGGCGCGCCTCGGGTGGGCGGCCCGGGCAGCGGCGCCCAGTTGGAGTGCACTCGGCCCGGCTGGGCAGCCAGGCGCCCTAGAGGAAGGGGACTGGAGGGCTGGACTCCACTGCGGGAACCGGCTTCGAGTCAGACCTGGGGGCGTGTCAGCGCTGTTACCTCCGAACCCTGGGTGCTGCGCGCGATCCACCGCACGACGGCTGCGACCGACACCTCTTCTCGCAGCAGCGACTCCAAAACGGCCGCCATCCCGGTCGGGGCGCTCTGGGGCGACTGCGCAGGCGCAGGCGCGCCGCGGGCGGCCAGGGAGGGGCGGGGCCGGCGGCGGGGAACGACCGTTGGGTCGCGGGATGGGGAGGGACCGGGCTGGCGGGGCGGGGCGGAGCCGGTATTGCCCAGGCCCACGGTCAAGGCCTCGCTGGGTCCTCAACCCCGGGCGATAGGCCGGTTGTTAAGAGGTGAAGTGTGGATCACAGTGCCTGGGGAGGCCCACCTTGGCTGCCCGCCCTGGAGCGACCTGAAGGGAGGGATTCGAGCAGGGAGTGGGGCTACCGCGGGTCGGACGCCCCTCTGGGGAGACCGAGGAGCCGGGAGAGAGGTAGAGGGGAACAGAGACAGCCACCAGCTTCTATCTTCTGCTCTAAGCACATTCTTTCACGAGTTTAAGTTTCCTAGATCCAACTGGCACCACCCCAGAGAAATTATAATCTAATCTTTCATTTTGACTTTGTTTTTCTCAAAGGCCGATTTTTCAATCCCTTGGCCGAGCAGTACCCATCGGCTTTTCAGCGCTCACCATCAACTGATTGACCATTTAGGAAAGAATTATTTCTGGGAGGTTCTTAATAATCTCCAAGCCACAGCCCTTAAAGTGCCTCGGGCTACCCTGCACACAGAATTGCTTGTATGTAGCTTTATTTACTTAAGTGGGTTTACATGAGGTTAATATTTCAACTACTTTGCAGTTTAGATGTCAGTAAGCATATCATGATTAGCTTCTGGGAGCTTGAGGTTTGTTTTTTTTGGGTTTGGTTTTTTTTTTTTTTTTTTTATGAGACAGGGTCTTGCTTGTTGCCCAGGCTGGAGTGCAGTGGCGTGAGCACGGCCCACTGCAGCCTTGGCCTCCTGGGCTCAAGCAATCCTCCCGACTCAGCCTCCCTAGGGCTATAGCCCAGCTAATGTTTTGGCGGGGAGGGGGCGGCAGATCCAAAGTGCTGGGATTATAGGCGTGGGCCACCATACCCGGCCTGAGTAATTTCTTAATCTCCTTTATTTAATTTTATTTTGAGATGGAGTCTCGCTCTGTTGCCCCCGGGCTGGAGTGCAGTGGGAAGCAGAGGTGGGCGGATCACGAGGTCAAGAGATGGAGACCATCCTTGCCAACATGGTGAAACCGTGTCTCTACTAAAAATACAAAAATTAACTGGGCATGGTGGCGCACGCCTGTAGTCCCAGCTACTCGGGAGGCTGAGGCAGGAGAATCGCTTGAACCTGGGAGGCGGAGGTTGCAATGAGCCAAGATCACACCACTGCACTCCAGCCTGGGTGTTGCAATGAGCCAAGATCACGCCACTGCACTCCAGCCTGGGTGACAGAGCAAGACTCCATCTCAAAAACAAAACAAAACAAAAAAACCTGAGAGAGCATTTTGGAGGTTGCCGCTCAGTGAGAAATCAAGCAAGGGAATCCAGGCGGAGAAAAACAGATGGCACAAACATTCCAGGTCAAACCAAACCAGGAGGGGTGAGGCAGTGCCCTTGTGAATGCCTCCTGAGAGTTCCTCTGGTTCAAAGGAAGGTTACAGGCGGAAGGATGAGAGTGGGGGTGCAGGAATCTCTCTAGTGGTAGAAGGGGTATTTCCTATGGAGAAGGAAAAAGTACCTCCAGCCAGACAGAATAATGGACTAAAAAGGAGCTTTTAATATTTTAATTTTATTACAGGAAAACATCTCCTAACATCCTTGCACCCTGGTTTTCACCTGCAGGGACACTTAACACCTAGCTTCTATTCAGTCCTGGGCTGCTTTTTCTAGGGAACTTCTAGATGTGGTACTGCATTTACAGTAACACTGTCTGCTCCCCGTTGATCTTGTAACATCTGGTGTATTCAATAACTTTATTAACTTAGAAAAATAATATTTTCCACTTTTGAAATCCAGACCATCACACAAACAGAACTAGATTTTGCATGCGGAATGAATATTTTATTACTAGGTTATAAAAATAAAATACAAAATAATTTTAAAACAGAACTTAAAACACTGTACAAAGCTTTAATATGATACAAATGGGAAAATTAAATAAATAATTACACTTTTATGTACAGGTGGCCTATACAAAAGCACTCCATGTTTCTGCCGATACTCTGTCCTTGGTTGCCTGAGCAAAATTGTATAAAGGGAGCTGCTTGGAGGGGAAAGGAACACAATAAAACGCCTCTGGAGGTATTTCAAAGAGTAGTTTCTCATCTCTCTGATTTCAGGAAGAGGAGAGAGGGAGAGAAAAGTGGAATTATTAAAGTCATCTAACTCATTGGTCTTGTTCAACAAGAAAGAATTCTGGTTTGTGGCTAAATCTAACAGCTGCCAATAGCTCATTACTTCTAAGATGTATATCTAATTCAAAACTAGATGCTCCCCCCTCCCTCTTTTTTCCCTAAAAGCTGGGAACTTGTAAGTAAATGGCCTAGTGAAATAGACACTGGCTATTTTAGAAAAAGGGCCAGAAGGTGGACCAGGAACTATGTATCAAGGAGAAGTAAGCGAGGCTCAAGCCCAGGCCATCTAGGCTGTGTTTATTCAGTCCACCTAATCCAATGTCAAAGCCCCAAGTGGGCCAGTGTTACCTTTATCTTCCCATCTTTGTATTTCTGAAAGCTTTGTCACCTCAATGGACTACTTTGTCTGATGAACAGTTCAAAGAGAAGATTGTTTTGGAAAAAGTCCCAAGGGCTTTCCCCTTCCTGGGTAGCTCCCTATAAGTCAAATTCAAGTTCTGGTAGCCTTGTTTACCCCTTGTAGGTGAGTGAACAATGCCCACACAGAGTCCAGATATGGTGAAATGCTGGGCATGGATTCCTCAGGATTTAAATTGCATATTATTAGAGAAAAAGAGCATCATATGGCAAGGGTAGTCTATATAAAAACTTGGTTTACTCAATGTTTTTAATTAGGCGAGTGAACACTTATGTACATAATATTAAATAATATTAAACTAATAAAAAGAGAGGTAAAATTCCTATCCATTGTTGTTGTAAAATTATATCATCAGCAAATTCTATAGTCACATGGGCTCAAAGATCTGCCTCATCCAATCTTGTTCCCTAGGTCAAGGAACCCAGAGCCAGGGTACCTGGGAGGCATGGTCAGCATCGCCAGTGTACATATACTCTATTCCCATACTCTACCACTAACGCTTCCAGCTGAAGAGGAGGCAGAAAACCGTTACATTGCACAGGGCCATGAAAGGAAAGGCTTCACTACTTTTACATGTTACCTTAAGACCAAAGATCCAGCAAAGTCTAAGGAAATACACTAATCATTACTGACTAATGTTACTTTTTTGCTATTCAGTGTCTTGAGATTGTGTGGAAATTCAAGGTGACCTGATCTTGTCACATACTTTAATTTTCTGATCCAAATTTGCTGAAAGGGAATAATTAAACATCAAGCTTAAATATTTTTTTAAGTAAGAGCAGACAATCACAACTGAATTAGAAGACGTCTTAATGGGCATAGACTTTATTTTTGTTTTACTTTTTTTTTTTTTTTTGAGATGGAGTCTTGCTCTGTCGCCCAGGCTGGAGTGCAGTGATGCGATCTTGGCTTACTGTAATCTTCTGCCTCCCAGGTTCAAGCGATTCTCCTGCCTCAGCCTCCCGAGCAGCCGGGACTACAGGCGCCCGCCACCATGCCCGGCTAATTTTTTGTATTTTCAGTAGAGACGGGGTTTCACCCTGTTAGCCAGGATGGTCTCGATCTCCTCACCTCGTGATCTGCCCGCCTCGGCCTCCCAAAGAGCTGGGATTACAGGCATGAGCCACTGCGCCTGACCTTGTTTTACTTTTTAAAATTTCTGTGAGCTGCTCTAGAAAACTAAAGGACCAAAACTTTACTGTCATAATTCCATGTTCAGTCAGGGATTTCTCAGTATTGAGGTGTGCAGCATCCGGATTCCCCTTTATGTGGATAGGGATCCCTGTGCCATGTCTTGGACTTACCTAAGAACTATAGGAATTCTCCATGTGCCTCCTACAGTTTTTCTAGCAGTGTTGGGCAATGGATTCTAAAGGTTCCTGAGACTTTGTTAAATTTCTCATAATTCCAGAGGGAAGGCCAAAATACCGAGAATACTCAACGATAGGATGAGTTTCCACTCTACTTGCTTATCCTCAAGGCACACACCAGAGTTCTACCGGATGAGGACAGGGAAGTAGGATGTCCCAACACCCTCTGAGGGTTTTCATGCATTAATCCCGCCATATGGGCTGATGGTTGGAACTGCCTTTAGTTCTCTAAGTAAAGGTCTAAAAATGCACCTATGGTTTCTGAACTTGGGTATATGCTGATACATAAGGACTACCATAGAAGTTACATGCCTTAATCCTGTAATACTTTTGTGTGGTATCATTCTGCTAATATATTGTCCACAGAGCCAAACCCCAAGTTACACAGCGCAACAGTACTTGTCAACCACTCCATCTCCTCAGTGACACAGGTGCTAAAGTACCTCTCCAGGGGAGGCAAAGTCCCAACACATCTGTGGTTAAGTGCACATAAACAGAAATGGGGAGATTTTGAAAGTGAATGCAAACAACTTAATTCCAAAATACATAAACATGACAGAAGAAGTGGTTCTCTAACATATGCCATGTTTTGATCAATATAAAGAATAAGTTTTTAAAATATAAAAAACTTTTATCTCCAAGACTAAATCTAGACTTATCTACAAATAAATAAATTTTCAAACAGCCAGGGGAAAATGCATTTTTTTCCCCGAGTCTCACTAAATCGTTCTGAATTCTGGATCCTGCTTCTCATATCACCAATTCCTAATGTTATGTTAGGAATGTAGAATTGTCTGCTCTTGGGGAAAAAAAAACCATCTGTTTTTAATTCAAAGCTCTTGGGTATAGAAAAACTAATTATGGTTTTAGCTATCTGTGTCTGGGTTTATAAAACATGCACCAATGTACACTTTCTCCTTGTAGATCGAATGCAACTATAGAAATATTAGCATAAAAAATATGTGGCCTGGAAGGAATCTCTGAAGATACTGAAGAACCTCAAGTTCCCTACATGGCTAGGAGCCAAGAGAAGGAGACACAGTACACCTAGAGTGCTGAATT
Organism: Pongo pygmaeus; assembly: GCF_028885625.2. Lineage (NCBI taxonomy): Eukaryota > Metazoa > Chordata > Mammalia > Primates > Hominidae > Pongo > Pongo pygmaeus. Next base: position 47,980,296 of record NC_072389.2, read on the forward strand.
AGCAGCTGAGGTTTTAGTATTTGAAAGCAAATAATATAAAGTGAGTAATGACTACAGTGGGTCTCAGTGACCATTTTGCTACTTATTTAGGACTCGATTAACTTGGCAACTTTTACAAAAAACATTCACGTCACAACATGCAACTTAAAAAACAGTTAATGTAACTATGCCACTGTCAGCAAGGCCAGCTTGCATACCAGAGTTAAGAATGAGAGTGCCTGTCTGCCTAGGGCTTAACATTCAAAGATATTTATAATCTGTGTTTTAAGGTTAAATTTTATATGACCCAGTTTTCCTTCTTTGTTCACTATACACTAAAATTAAACGCCTCTACGCTGTGCAAGAAATCACTACGTGTGATTTTACTATTTCAACCAATCCATAGACCCTGGGGATTTGGCAGCAGAATTCAGGAGAAATGCTACCTAAAGTGATTGAGCTGTTGCTAATTCTACCTTCTGTTCCACTCAAGTGCCTCCAGGGACTAACAAGGGAAGGCAAGGGCAACTGTGACTCACTAGGTAACCAGCTATTCTGTTGTGACAGAAGAAACCAGGTAATACTTGATTTTCAAAAGATAATTTTTAACTGCTGCCCTATACTACTTTTAGTATAGTTTGGCTTGACCTTAATAGCCATGTCCCTCATCTTAGATAGAATAACCAAATTGCTTTAAAATTACTTGATCTATGTCACTGAAACCTGAAATATGCCATCACTAAGAGAACCCCCAAATAAAAAATAAAGAACTAAAAAACACAACCAAACCAAATCAAACCAAAAACCTCATTTTCTATATCATACTTTAAAATAAAAATCCCTTTGTCACAGGTGCTTGCTCAGGGCCGCCAACTTCTATTTTTCACCTGAGAGACATCTAAAAGCACAAACTATGCTTGTAAAAACCAAAAAGTAAATCTCTACATAAGACAATACTTATAAGCAGACCTATTGATACCACCTATGATATAATTAGTCTGTTTTCTTTTGAAAGTATCAGAGCAGAAACGTCTTTGGTTAATTTTTTCCTCTACATGCAAAATAAAATATTCTTACACAATGAGACTGTTTATCTCTGGATCTTGATGAGTTTGTCAATGCCATTTAGAAAAGGGGACAACACACTGGAAAAGTTGAGATAAAAATGGAAGGAACCAAGAAAGAGAGAAAACATTCAGTTGCCACATTCCCATCACTGTCAGTTCCAACTGCCAGCAGAGAAATGCCAATAAGAAATAAAATCACACAAATGTTCCACAGTTGTAGCCTCATCAGCTTTTCCAATGATTACTACTAGCATATTTCCGACTAAAGGGGTCGGGATTTAAAGCTGACTACTTTTAGCACAATTTAGCTAATGCAACAGAAATATGACAATTTCTTCATTATTCCCCCAACCCCCTGCAAAAAAAGTGAGATGAAAAGAGGAAAGTTGAGTGGCAATTTTTAAGAAATGTTTTAAAAATCTGTCAGACTCATCATTATCATCCCAGTTTATCCACTCTTACTATAAGGAGAGAACTATGTGAGTAACATGACAAATCTTTGAACCAGTATTACAAGCATGTCCCTGTAATTTTTTCCCTATTAAAATCTTTTTCAAATGAAAATTAAATAACCTATCTTGGCTTGTTAAATACTGCCCACCCTTGCATTGTACACAGGGAAGGCAAGAAGACTCTGAGGTGTCACATGCCAAGAACATAGTTTCAGAAAATGAAGATAGGCAAGGCCCAAGTGTACATGAGGCACACAATAGAAAAGGAATTTTGCCATCTGTGATCTCGAAATTACAAATGGAGAATGACAAAGAATGAGTCTATATAAGGATATGTCTCTCTATATATTTATAAATATTTATATAATTTACCATGAAGACATGCAAGTAGTGTTATAGCAACTATTATACAATATAATACAGAAGGACTGTTCTTCCAATATTACAGTTGCTTTAGATAAACAGCAAATATGTCTTATCTATTGCATTCCTCTGTAGTGTTTGAAACTGGAGAGAAATTAAGATTCCACACTATGCTACATTTCTTTTAAGAGACGTTATATGCCTCAATAGTGTTTTGAGTTTGTTTTTTTAAAAAGCTCAACACAGATAAAGAGAACAAGAGAAGTTCAGTGCAGCTTCAGGGCAGCTTTGATGCAGCATTAGAAGATGTTCACTTGGGGAGGAAATGTATTTCTTTCTTTTTTTTTTTGTTTCCCAATTCAACTGTATTAGGTTTGGCAGCAAACACAAGGTCAAACAGAAAGCACAGATGTTTGCTAGAAGGCAGATTTCAACAGCAAGCAGACCAATTTACCTGACCTTAATAAGGTCTTTACAACACAAAACACCTAGAGAGTATAAAAACAGCCCATTTTAATAGTCTGGTAGACTTTCATTTGCCTGATTCCTATTAGAAGAGTGAGATTAGAACAAATATCTTCCTCTTTATAGCTTCGTAAATTGAGATTGTATGAAAATCAGGCCAAGAAGCCCAAATGTTGAACTAAAACACAGGAGAAGCAGGTAATAAAACATTAAAAAAGAAATATTTGCCTAAATTTATTTCCCCAGATATTAATTCCTTATTGGTTAAATGTATAAAATACAAAGTTTGAGGATTCTAAGCCTCAATAATATATCTAATTTATTTCTAAATCTCAAGTCACAGTCCAAAGCATTGTGCTTCCCTTGTATCATCTTGGAGGCTGATATGACAAACAGTTGGAACCCAGAAGACTTAAGGAAGCAGTCTACTCTGGTCAGTTTTCCTTCTACTCAAGTTTCTAAAGGAGGACACTTAACAGAGACGAAGGGGCATCTTCTATCTTGAAGGCTATTACCCCATACTTTCTTTCTCTCCCTAAACACTAAAGCCTGCAAAATAGCTCTAGTTAGACTTTTCTTTCCTTTACCTAACTTTCTTATTTTTCATAATAAAAATGTAGTATGTTAAGAACTGTTGCTCTAAAAAAAAAAAATCAGGGACCTAAAAAAAAGTAATTGGATTTGATAGTACAACTAGGACCATAAAATAAAAGCAGAGAGATTGAATCAGATGAGACATACTAAACTTTAAAAAAAAATCTGAACTCCAGGGAGGGTACTAGGAATGAGGCAAAGTAAAGGTGTTCATTCTCGATACACGAAATAAACACACAAGCCAAATATACACGAGTACTGGCTCCCTGGCAACAGACTTCTTACATAATCTAATATCTGATCAATGACTCTCCAGGGTGGGAAAGTTTTGAATGAAAATATCAAACAAGAAGTCTCACTTTTGCTATATAATCTTTGAATTGAGGCTTAAAAAAACTAGGCAACCCCCCTAAAATTCCATTCTATCTCCTATCCTCAACTCTTTCGTTTCAAAGGCAGCTTAAAAAATGAGAGCTCATTTTAATGAGTTTCTCCCCCTTGGATTTTTGCTCTATTTTTCCTTCTTGTACAAAGACATTGATTCCTAATCTACTTGGTTGCCTGCCTTAGGTAATTCCTTATCATGTATTTATGTCTTCTTATAAATAATTGATCATGTTACTTTCTTTTGCAAGAGAAGATCAACACTGATTTTTTTACATAGACAGTACAGGGACACACATGCATCAGGTTTAGGAGGAAGATCTCACACCTTTCAAAGAGATGCAGCCTGGCTCCTATCTGCTGAGTTTACTGGCTGGCTTACTCTTCCCTGGGGGGGTTTTAGTGCTGGCTGAGTGGTGGTGGAGGCTGCCGGATCCTTTCAGGCCATTCTTGCTGGGTTTGCAATGCTCCTGTTGGCAGGACCTCCTGGAGGAGGAAGATCCTGAGTGGCTGGGAGGTGACTTGCTTCTCCCCAGATGTGGGGATGAACTCCTCTGGTCATGGTGGGGCCGTCCAGCCCTAGATGGTGAGGAACTAGACGTGCGAGGCAAGGATGAGCTTCGAGGAGAGGCACTGGGACTCCTGCGAGGGACAACTGGACTCTTGGGCGGTGTTTTTGGATTGTGAGGAGATCCTGGACTCTTGCACTGAGTAGTGCTCCGGGGTTTCTGAGATCCATTTTGAAGAATTTGGGCCAGGCGGGAGAAAAGGTCTGAGTCGGAGTTACTACTCCCTAGGACTTTATATCTGCGTAGCCTTAAAAGAACAGAGAAAATATATTTCAATTTTAATTCATTTCAAGTGTGCCTAAAAAGTCACAATGTCCCAAAATCATATTTTGAATGTGTAGAAATCAGAAAAGAGACTAACAGGATACAGGGTTACTCTGTCATATACTAGTTGTATGACCATGGACAAATTCTTTAATTTCTCCCTGCTTTCAATGGGAATACTATCTATCTCACAGGGTCACTGAACAGAACAAGGGCAGTGACCCAAGTACGTAGATGAACATCTGCCATGAAGAAGCCCTTAAATGGTATTCGTTCCCTTCCTCCTATGCCATGTTTATTCTGCTAATTTTCAGATGAATTTAACTAATTGTCTCTAGCATGTTAGCACATAAGACAGAGAGTAAACCATATCGTGTAAGGATGTTAGGACAGGAATCCTACAAACACGAAATCCCACAATGTAAGTGTTTTTTTTTTAATTTTCTTTTTTCTGCCAAGGATCTGTCACCCCTAAGTCTTCAACATGAGAACTACACTCAGCAACAGGAGGAACTACAGATAAATGTACATTCCACTCATTTAATAATTTCCAAGAGAAAAGAGTAGTCATTGGTTTCTGTGGACCTCAGTTTCTATTCCTGTCAATAGTCTGGGATTAAGGAGGGTGGACACTGGAACTGACTGCCCACCCCATACTGGCAACTGAACTTGGGCCTCAGATTTTTTTTTTTTTTGAAACAGGGTCTTGCTCTGTCACTCAGGCTGAAGTGCAGTGGGATGATGATCACAGCTCACTGCAGTCTCGACCTCCTGAGCTCATGCAATCCTCCCACCTCAGCCTCCTGAGTAGCTGGGACGACAGGTGTGCACCTGTAGTGCATGCCTGGCTAATTTTTGTATTTTGTGTAGAGACTGTTTTGCCGCATTGCCCAGGCTGGTGTCAAACTCCTGAGCTCCAGCGATCCTCCCGTCTCAGCCTCCCAAAGTGCTGGGATTACAAGCATGAACCGTAGTGCCCCGGCCCTTGGGCCTCAGAATTCTAAGAGTATTCATATGAATAGCAAATGTCTTCTTTGTCCTAAATGTCTTTCTGGTTTGGCCTAAGAATCAAAGAAAATGGAACATATAAAAGTGTTTTTATAAACTACAAAGCAGTGGTCCCCAACCTTTTTAGCACCAAGGACCAGTTTCATGGAAGACAATTTTTCCACGACGGGGGAAGGAGGGGCAAGGATGGTTTCAGGATGAAAGTGTTCCACCCCAGATCATCAGGCATTAATTAGATTCTCATAAGGAGCGTACAACCTAGATCACTCCCATGTGCAGTTCACAACAGGGTTCACACTCCTATGGGAATCTGATGCCACTGCTGATCTGATAGGAGGCGGAGCTCAGGCGGTAATGCCTCCTGCCGTGCAGCCCTGGGGTGGGGAGGGCCTGCTATAAAGCAGTCTACAATATATTTTAGTGGCAATGCCAAATTATGTAGTGAGAAGGACCCTAGGGCCCCTCTAATAATAAAACTATGGTAATGGAAAGTATACAGCAAAGGAACAGACAAATGAATAGAACAGAGCATTGAATCCAAAAAGATCCCCATGTTTCTATGGGAAATGAGTATTGTGATATCACTAACTACTTGGAAAAAAACTTCACATCATATATAATGATACACTTTAGATCGACAATAAATTTATACACAAAGCACAAAACTATAAGGGTACTGGAAATTACTACCTTTTAAAAAAATATTAGGGTTGAAGGACCTTCCTATGCATGATATAAAACACAATTAATAAAAAATGTTCAGTTCCATGAACACTAAACTTTTCTATCAAACAACAGGCACTACAACCCAAGTTAAAATTCAGACTAGGATAAAATATCTTCAATATAATTTGCAGAGAAGGGGTTTAGTTACAGAAAGTAACCCAGGGTGCAGTGGCTCACAACTGTAATCCCAGCACTTTGGGGGGTTGAGGTGGGTGGATAGCTTGAGGTCAGGGGTTTGAGATTAGCCTGGCCAACATGGCGAAACTCCATCTCTACTAAAATACAAAAAATTAGCTGGGCATGATGGCAGGTGCCTGTAATCCCAGCTACTCGGGAAGCTGAGGCAGGAGAATCGCTTGAACTTGAGAGGCAGAGGTTGCAGTGAGCCGGGATCGCACCACCGCACTCCTGCCTGGGTGACAGAGCAAGATTCTATCTCAAAAGAAAAAAAAAAAAGTAATCCAATAGAATGTTTTGACATGAACACAGACAACAACTCATAGAAGGATCCTCCCACCTCAGCCTCCCAAGTAGCTGGGAATACAGCTGTGTAGCACCTGTGCCTAGCTAATTCTTGTAGAGATGAGGTTTCACCATGTTGCCCAGGCTGGTCTCAAACTCCTGGGCTCAAGCAATCTGCCTGTCTCAGCCTCCCAAAGTGCTGGGATTACAGGTGTGAGCCACCACATTTGGCCCTGGAAAGCACTCTTCACTGGTTTACCACCTCCCAATATTTTCCCCTCTTCCTCAAAATATAAACATTCTGTGGTCAAATATATCATGATAATATTTAAATAAAAAGTACAGCATGCAGTAGATACTAAAGCAGTATCTTTACTATGTATGGTTGTATATACCATCAGACCTAGGGAAATCTATAGGATTTTTTTGGTTTAATTCATTATAATCAAGATAAACAGCACTGTTACCAGGGTCCATTTATCAAATCATGGACAATGTATTCTTCACTAGCATTTGACATCATAATGGCATTATGGGACATAATGGGATTCTGACTGAACAAAGCTAGAAAATTGCTGATCATCAAAATGCAACTGGAGACAGACATAATCTTTATTACATGCTAAGCAATGTCCCAAGTCCTAGATGATTGTGGCTTTGTTTCATTCTCCCAAAACTATTAAGCAAATATTTTGCCCATTCCATAGATGAGGAAATGGAGGTTCTTACTGCTAGAAAGTGGGAGAGCCAAAAATTAACCTGGATCAGAGAAGATTGTGGGAAGACAGTAGAGTAGGAAGCACTAGGAATCTGTCTCCCCACCTAGGCAACTGCACTGGCAGAATCTGTCTGATGTAATTATCTTGGAAATCTGGAGTCTACTGAAGGCTTGCAACTTCCAGGAGAAAGCTTGGACTGTCAATTACAGTTAATTTTAGTCTATTTCAGATCTTAGCACAGTAACAGCTACCCATCCCCCATTCCCAGCCCCGTGGCAGGCAGCTGTGCACTTATTTCTGGAGCAGTTTGCACACAGCTTACAAGAACCAGGTGGGCAAAAAGAACCCTGTCCTCCAATTACTGGGGATCTGTGCTCTGATTAGTCATTGCTGCTTCTGATCACAGAAGAGCAGAGAAAGAGGTAGGTAGTAACTCTTACATTTTTCCCCATTGTTACAAACTTGTTCTCCTCTGGCTGAAGTGACTGCTAGGGGATTAAAAGGGCCAGTCCTCTTTTTTTCCTTCCCTCATTTTTCTTTTTTCCCTTCTTCGGAGCCAGATATTAAAGACTTGTATATTCAAAACCAACCACATATAATGGGGAAATCAAAAAGCTACTATGCTTAGCCAGGAAAAAGTACAGGCTTAGAAAAGGTCTGAGACCTTAGGTTTACATCTCAGGCTGGTCCTCAGCACAGAGACAGTCTACAACCATCAAAAAACAAACAAACAAATTAGCTAGGTATGCTGGCATGCACCTGTAGTTCCAGCTACTCAGGAGGCTGAGGCAGGAGGATCACTTGAGCCCAGGAGTTAGAGGCTGCAGTAAGTCATGATTATTCCACTGTACTCCAGCCTGGGTGACAGAGTGAGACCCTGTCTCAAAAACAAAAAGAAACAAAAACAACCCACAGCAAATCCCGAAGAAAGGGGAAAATCTTATTTTCAGAGTTACCACATTATTAGATTCAAATATCCAATTTTCAACAAAAAAAATCAAAAAACATACACAGAAACAGGAAAGTATGGTCCATTCCAAGGAGAAAAAAATATATCAACAGAAATTGTACCTGAAAAAGACCTGATGGCAAATCTACTAGACAAAGATTTTGAAACAACTGTCTTAAGGATAGCTTGAAGAACTAAAGAAAGACATGGAGAAACTCAAGAAAACAATGTATGAACAAAATGGAAATATAAATAAGAGACAGAAAACCTAAAAAGAACCAAAAAAAAATTGGAACTGAAAAGTACAATCACTAAAATAAAAAATTCACTAGACGGATTCGAAAGCAGATTTGAGCAGGCAGAAGAAAAAATCAGCAAACTTGAAGACAGGACAATGGAAAGTATTGAGTCTGAGGTACAGAAAAAAAAAGGAGTAAAGAAAAAGTAAACAGAGAGTAAAGGGCCTGTGGGGCCATCAAGCAGACTTGCATGCACACTGTGGGAGTTCCAGAAGGAGAAAAGTGAAAGAGGCAGAGAGAATACTTAAAAAAAAAAAAAAAGGTTGCAAACTCCGCAAAAGTCATAAGAGACATGAATATACAACATCCCAGAAACTCAACAAACTCGAAGTAGGATGAACTCAGAGACCCACAATGAGACACATTATAATCAAACTGTCAACAGACAAAGACAGAGAATCTTGAGATTCTCAAAAAAATTATCAGAACACTTCTCATCAGAAACATTGAGGCTGGAAGTACTTTAGTACTTTAAAGTACTTCTTTTAAAATACTAAAAGAACGGTCAACTAAGAATCCTGTATCTGGCAAAACTGTCCTTCAAAAATGAGGGAGTAATTAAGACATTCTCAGATAAAAGCTAAGGGAGTTTGTTACCACCAGACCTGCCTTGCAAGAAATGCTAAAGGGAGTCCTGTAGGTTGAAATGAAAGGACGCCACACAGGAACTTGAAGCCATATGAAGAAATAAAGATCTTAATAAAGGCAAACACATGGACAATTAAAACTCCACATTTTGTTTTTTACATAATTTAAGAGATTAATGCATTTTAAAAATTATTGGTTTACGTGTTTGAACACACAATGTATAAAGATGTAATTTTGTAACATCAACACCTGAAAGGAGTGGAGATGGAGACTGAAAGGAGCAGAGTTTTTGCATGATATTGAAGTTAAGCTGATATAAATCTAAATGAAAGTGTTATAACTTTAGAATATTAAGTGTAACACAACAATGTGAATGTACTTAATACCACTGAACTGTACACTTAAAAATGATTAAGAGCCACTGGGCACAGTGGCTCAAGCCTGTAATCCCAGCACTTTGGGAGGCCAAGGCAGATGGATCACTTGGGGCCAGGAGTTTGAGACCAGCCTGCCCAACATAGCGAAACCCTGTCTCTAGTTAAAATAAAATAAAATAAAATAAACTGGTGTGGTGGCAGGTGCCTGTAATCCTAGCTACTTGGGTGACTGAGGCACGAGAGACTCTCTTGAACCCGGGATGCAGAGGTTGCAGTGAGCTAAGATTGAGTCACTCCACTCCAGCCTGCGTGATAGAGCGAGACTCCGTCTCAAAAACATACAAAACAAAAGTTAAGATGCTAAATTTTATGTTATGTGTATTTTACCACAATAAATTGGAAAAAATAATTAACCTGGATCAATCTGATTACTTCCACTGCACTAGGCTGTAAGGCCTGGGAAAGGCAGGAAAGAAAGATACTGAGAAGGGGGCAACACAGAAATGATGCCATTGGTGGACTACAATAAAGCAGATATAGAAATGGTGTTACACACTTAACACAGGGAGAGCACACAGCATTACCTGGCTTCCACTCCAGGCCTCGTGGGTGGCTTTCCTGGTGGTGGCCGAGGAAAGAACTGAGATGAAGTTGAGCTATTGACTTGATCTGTGTTGACCCATGAAACTGGCCTTGGAATTTTGCTCTTTCTAGACTGGGAGATGATAGGTGACAGAAAGCTATCTTCAGTTGACCTACTCAGGTGAGAATCTACTGTCAGTCTTGAAAGGGGAGTGAGCGCTTCCTCCTCACAAAAGGGAGCAGGAACAGTAGCTAGTTTCTCCTCTAGCAATTTATCAGAGGCACTTGAGAGGTCGCCAAGGAAGGACTTGAATTGTCTTTTTTCCACCAGAAGCTTGACTAGGTCTGGCTGATAGGCTTTCTTTTGGAGGAGCTTTTCTTTTGCAGAAACTGGAGAGGATGATTCCAAGGTTGAGTCTATCTCTTGTGCTAAAACAGGGATTCGGCTGTGTCTAGTTACAAAGGATGACCTAACCATATCCTTCCGGGTTGGGGCACCATGTTCATTCTCTGAAACACAATGAAATAGTTCTCCATTTCTAGGGGTGATTTTCTCTCTCTTGCCCTCTTGGTGCAAAAAAGTAGAGAGGTCTCCTTGATGACCCGGCAAGTCTTCACTCATGATGTCATCATCCTTAGATATCTTATTTTTTTGCATTTCTGCCGCTTGGCCTAGCTGACCTTCGACATGTGGGTCAATGTCTCTGGAAGAAATTTCTGAAGTTCCAACTGTCAGAAGCTTCATTATCTCATCATTTTTGTCTTGATTTGGCACCACACTAAAAGTCTGTGTTTTTGTCACATCAAGAGGTTCAGTAGTAGCTGAGTGATCCTTTTCCACAATTACCAAATCTCCTGGGAAAGAGGAGATCTCAATACAATGCTGCCCTCTACTTAACTTCTCATCTTCATTATCTGACTCTAAAAGGATGCTTTTCTCTTCAGTTTCCCCAGGGAGATTTTCAAATTCTCTCACAACCAGTCTGTTATTATCAGGAAGTTCTTTTGGTCCCAGGTCTTGAGATTTGTTACTTTCTCTAATGTTGGGTAACATGTCATGACCAATGTGATCTATCTGAAGCCCCAAATCTGTTCTGCTTCCTCCACTAGGCGGTTCACCCTCCGTCACAACCAAGCCAGAGAAGTTTTCCCTTGGAGAGTAAAGTTCCACAGTGGGCTCCATGGGCTGAAGATCTTTCTTCTCTGGCTGCTGACCATAGTGAAAGCTCCCTGAAGTTGACTGTGTAGATGCCACAGAAGGTCTAGGAATTGTAATCTGGAGAAGGGGAAGAAAAAATTAAAATGCAATTATGTAAAATATCAACAAAGATGCATGCTTTGAGATTTAACACCTCAAATTCTAATTTATAGGAAGAACACAGATGTTGACCAGGTCTGCCCAACTTATAAGAAAAATGAACAATTCTGAGTAACAATGAATGACACTCAAGCTACCCTACTAATAAACTGTGCAGAACAGTCTCTCTCTGTAGGTTTATCCCTGCCCCTTCTTTGGTGTGCTGTATGCCCTGGAAGACTAATTTCTACAGACTGCACCACCTGGGTTTCCTGGCTTTCTGATTTGTGGTTAGATCTGCTCAATGGACGGCACCAACAGGCAATCAGAGTGTTAGAGGAAAGAGAGGGCTGGGTAATGATTCTCCTTGCTTCCCCACTGAGGACTGTGGCGCTAGTGACAGCTACATTCCACTATCCTGGCCACAGCTCCCTTCTTATGGCCTCTCTCTCAGCTACTACCCTCGCCAGATTCTGCGAACACCCACTTCTACTCCCCTTTCAGGTCTCATGGTAGGAATGGCTCCCTCTGTTGCTGGTCCCACTGGCTCTCTTAACTCTGCCCATACATCTGTAAAAAATTCCTTACATTAAATTCTCTCCAAGTCCCTTTGAGTATACCATCTATTTCCTGCCAGAATCCTGATTATAGGATTACAGGAAAAAATTATTGGCAAATAATTGTTCATTGAAAAACTCCAAATTTTCATGCATTTTGTTGTTTTCCATAAATTCTGTTGAATACTAGGATTATATCTTCCTACAAGGAAAGACATACAAAGGTATTTACTAATGTTTCATGATTTCTCTAATGTTTTCTTTTTTTTTTTTTTTTTGAGACACGGTCACTGTGTCACCTAGACTGAAGTGTAGTGGTGTGATCTTGGCTTACTGCAACCTCTGCTTTCCAGGCTCAAGTGATCCTCCCACCTCAGCCTCCCGAGTAGCTGGGACTACAGCATGCACCACCACATCTGGCTAATTTTTGCATTTTTGTAGGGATGGGGTGTCACCTGTTGCCCAGGCTGGTCTCAAACTCCTGAGCTCAAGTGATCCATCTGCCTTGGCCTCCCAAAGCACTTGGATTAAAGGTGTAAGCCACCACACCTGGCCAATTTTTTATTTTATTTTATTTTATTTTTTTATGAGATGTTGTCTTGCTCTGTCGCCCAGGCTGGAGTGCAATGGCGCAATCTTGGCTCACTGCAACCTCCGCCTCCTGGGTTTATGTGATTCTCCCTGCCTCAGCCTCCCAAGTATCTGGGATTACAGGTGCCCACCACTATGCCCAGCTAATTTCTGTATTTTTAGTAGAGACGGGGTTTCACCATGTTGGTCAGGTTGGTCTCGAACTCCTGACCTTAGGTGATCCACCCACCTCGGCCTCCCAAAGTGCTGGGATTACAGGCGTGAGCCACTGCACCCAGCCCACACCTGACCAATTTTTAAAGATCAAGTGGGCTGGGCGCAGTGGCTCACGCCTGTAATCTCAGCACTTTGGGAGGCTGACGTGGGCAGACCACCTGAGGTCAGGAGTTCAAGACCAGCCTGGCCAAAATGGTGAAACCCCGTCTCTACTAAAAATACAAAATAAGCTGGGTGTGGTGGCACATGCCTGTAATCCCAGCTACTCAGGAGGCTGAGGCAGGAGAATCGCTTGAACTCAGGAGGCAGAGGTTGTGGTGAGCCGAGATTGCGCCATTGCACTCCAGCCTGGGCAGTAAGAGTGAAGCTCCGTCTCAGAAAAAAAAAAAAAAAAATCAAGCCTATGAGAAGTTAAAATCTACCCCCCTTCCACTGAGGTAATTTTAATTCTATATGAATAAGATTCAATATCTAATAAGAATGTCCTTCCTTAAGATACCTAAAGTTTTTATTTTCATGTCACCTAAAGTGACATGTAAGTAGGCTGAAAATAACTATATAAACTAATAAAGAAAAACAGTCTTTTTGAGAAATCAAGTAAGTTCAAATCACTTAATGAGACCCATTAAGTTCTAGGAAAACTATAGAAATTGGTCTGAATACAATGCAAAATGAATTTGGATTAGTCATGGGAGATTTAGTTTAGAGTCAATCTCTAGTCCAAAGACACCAAGAAACCATGTGGTTCCAGGGTCAGCTAAGATGTTCAGATCTATTTCACTTTGTGTCAGGAATACTATTAGTTGGACATGGATCTGTAAAGCTCATGGACATGTAAAGCTTGTCCTAAGTCCAGCCCAGGAAAAAAAACACCTAACTAATGTCCTGGAATAGCTCCCAAATGCAACCAGGGTCCTGAGGATCTTTCAGGCTAATCCAAGACAGGCAATTTGAATTTAGAGCTAAACTCTTAGAATAAGCGCAAATCTAAAATGACCCTGGGAAAAAGCATTAGTTTCTATTGGTACTGTTTTCCTTCAGGAAGTTATCTCATATTTCTGTTTTAATTATTCTAAAATATATTTAGACAGATGGCAATTTTCTAGTATACTTTGAAAGTGATGTTGAAATCTAAAATTTATAGTAATTCACTTTTCAAAATTTACTTTTCAAAATTTACTTCCTAGTAAATGGACCCAAAAGTGACCATGATAAGAAAAGCAAGTGTAAGAAATTATATTAAATGTCAAATAACAAGGGAGATGATAACCTATATTCAAAATCAGGCCAGGTGTGATGGCTCATGCCTATAATCCCAGCACTTTGGGGGGCCGAGGCAGGCGGATCTCCTGAGATCAGGAGTTTGAGACCAGACTGGCCAACATGGTGAAACCCCGTCTCTACTAAAAATAGAAAAAATTAGCCAGGTATGGTGGTGGGTGCCTGTAATCCCAGCTTCTCGGGAGGCTGAGGTGGGAAAATTGCTTGAACCTGGGAGGCGAAGGATGCAGTGAGCCAAGATCATGCCACTGTACTCCAGCCTGTGCGACAGAGCCAGACTGCTGGACCCTGTCTGAAAAAACAAAACAAAACAAAACAAAACAGTCACCTAATTATTATATGTAATTCTAAGTACATTAGTCAAAATGAACACAGCAGTGCTATAAAAATAATACTCCAGGCCAAGCGCAGTGGCTCACGCCTGTAATCCCAGCACTTTGGGAGGCTGAGGTGGGCGGATCATCTGAGGTCAGGAGTTCGAGACCAGCCTGGCCAACATGGTGAAATCCTGTCTCTACTAAAAATACAAAAATTAGCTGGGGGTGATGGCGGGTGCCTGTAATACCAGCTACTCGGGAGGCTGAGGCAGGAGAATGGCTTGAACCTGGGAGGCAGAGGTTGCAGTGAGCCAAGATCGTGCCACTGCACTCGAGCCTGGGCAACAGAGCAACACTCTGTCTCAAAACAAAACAAACAAAAAACTCCATTGGTCTTCTGAGATTGAAGCTAGGGTTAATTTCTACAGTTCTGAGATTAACTCATTTTAGATTCAGGATATAAATGTGCACATACATATGGTATAAAAAAAAGAGTGGCAATTTTATACATAGAAAATATATATGAGTCAAGCATGGTGGCCTGTACCTGTAATCCCAGCTACTCAAGAGGCTGAGGCAGGAAGATTGCTTGAGCCCAGGAGTTTGAGACCAGCCTGGGCAACATAGCAATACCCTGCCTCAAAAAAAAAACCACCAAACCAACAACAATAATAAAAATATATATGGATCACCAGACGGGAGAATTTTTCTTGAAAAGATTCTGAGCAATTATGATAAATTGTGCATAAACTACTCTCACATAATATTTCCATAGTAATTTAAATTTCTTATTTCCCAGATCATTTTTACAAACCCCATTTCATAGCTTCTTTATATTTTAATCGGGTACTATTATCATTTTTTTATTATTATTATTATTTTTAGAGACAGAGTCTTGCTCTGTCACCCAGGCTAGGTGCAGTGGTGCAATCACAGCTCACTGTAGCCTCCAACTCCTGGGCTCAAGCAATCCCTCCACCTCAGACTCCCAAGTAGCTGAGACTATAGGCATGTGCACCACACCAGCTAATTAAAAAAAAAATTTGCACAGACAGGGTCTCACTATGTTGCCCAGGATGGTCTTGAACTCCTGGGCTCAAGAGATCTTCCTGACTAGGCCTCCCAAAGTGCTGGGATTACAGATATGAGCCACTGTGCCCGGTCAGAGTACTATTACTAACACAAATCCACAAATGAGGAAAAATACAGCCAAGAAGTCATAGATAGGACTTCAGGATTTTGAAAGTTGTGCACAGCACAGTACAGCCTACTGACATGTATCACACACTCTCAAAGTCGGGGAAACTGAGTCTGCAATAACATTATCTGACAAAAGGAGAAAACCTAGGATCAGTAGTTGAGTATAGAGAAGAGAAAGCTAATTCTAAGTGTAGCTGCAAAGAGCTTCCTTAAACTATAAAGACATAAAAGCAGTTCTCATACTTGGGGCGCTCTACAAATGGACCAAATAAATAATCTGCCAGTAAGCCATATGCATCTTTTATATCTTTAATTTCCATAATTCACAAACATTTCATTATGGCATTAATCCAATAATTTCCTTTCTTCTGTTCTGTAATTGTATCATGTACATCTTTCTAAAGAATTAGAAAAGGATCTCAATATTTTCCATTTCTTTCATAGTTTCTTAGTTCTATTAGTGCCTAGTACTAAGTTTCACCAAAATTAGTGTCTTACTTAATAGTTCAGGTAAAGCAGCCTCACTATTTTTCAGTCACCCCATGTTTCAAACTAGCCACTAGTGAGAAACAATGAGCTGCAAACCAACAACCATTTGCATTTTAACTTACAAATTATCCTTTTACTTTTCTCTCATTCAAGGATTGTAATGTTACTAAGATAATAAAAACTTCGCGAAATTCAACATCCATTCCAAATAGCCTTTCTTCCAAATGAAAAGAATGTGGTATATGAAATTTCTGTCTCATTTTTGTCTGTTGACAAAGACAAATAATTGAGCAGAGATATACACAGAATAACATATTGGTACCTAATACAGCCTGGCCTATTAAGAAGTTAAATTTTAGCCATTCAAATTCTACCATAGACCTTTTTTGTCTAAAGCAGCTTTATATAATACTTTATAGAAATGTTGAAAATTATAGGCTGGGCGCGGTGGCTCACGCCTGTAATCCCAGCACTTTGGGAGGCCAAGGCAGGCAGATCATCTGAGGTCAGGAGTTCAAGACCAGCCTGACCAACATGCAGAAACCCCGTCTCTACTAAAAATACAAAATTAGCTGGGCGTGGTGGCACATGCCTGTAATCTCAGCTACTTGGGAGGCTGCGGCAGAAGAATCACTTGAACCCATGAGGCGGAGGTTGCGGTGAGCCGAGATTGCGCCATTGCACTCCAGCCCGGGTGACAAAGCGAGATGCCATCTCAAAAAAAAAAAAAAAAAAAGAAGCCCAAGAAGGCAGCATGGAGGCACCCAGCCTTTGCTGCCCCGTTACCCAAGCCCAGATTGGGCTGGAGTCAGGAGGGACTTCCTGTTGTGGGAAAAAGGTAAGCAGAACAACCTCATCAGCCCTCACTGCCACTGCAAACACCTACAATCCTTACTACAAGAGAAACCAACAGTCCTCGCGAGCCTGGAGCCTGAAGCCTAGTTTGGAGAGCTGCTAAAAATTCACACAGCTGCTTTGCTCCAGATTAGGAGAACAAGGTGAGCATTCCCGCCCACCCATGAGCCAAGCTGCCACAGCTTAGTGCCACCCTAAGGCCAGAGCCACTTCTGGAGTATACCCTGTTCCGGGGACCAGAAGCCACTGCACCTCTCCAGCCCTTGGGCTCCATCTTCATTCCACCAAGCTCACACAGGTGGCTGGTGGCTACAATGTCATGACCCTGACTGCTTGGAGCTTGGGCTCAGGATCAGCTGTGATTCGAGTCCTGCACAGCAGGAAAACTAACCCCTGCCAATGCACACTTCTAGGTAGAGAAACAGTCTGGCAGTCCCACACAGGGCAGACACACCCTTGAGCAGGAGAGGCTTCCAAACCCCTGAGGAGCTGACCCACCTTCAGGTCAGTGTATTTGCCAGCACTCAGGGCCAGCTGGCTCAGGCCAGCTCCTGGCAGATACACCCCCAGGCCAGCTGAGCAGCTGCACACCTGTGCCTTGGACCTGAGAAACAGCCTGCTGAGCCTGCCCCTGGCAGGTATGCCTCCCAGCCCAGCCCAGCAGCCATGAGCCCATGCCCCTGGCCAGAGTAACAGCACTGTGGCCCCAACCCCAGTGAGCCAGACTCCAAACTGGCTGACCCACTTGTGTGCACATGCAGACCCTGACCTGAGAAGCAGCCTGGTGAGACCACACCCAGAAAAACCATGCCAACACTGCCACAAACTCTCACCTTAGGCCACAGAGACACTTGCAAACATCACCAGCATGGTTTACAGCTGAAGAAATTGCATGAAAACTACATTATTGCATCCACCTAGCATCAAAGCGAAGGCACCACACCCAACTGATACCCCAAGACCCAAGTCTTTCCCTATGAAATCTACTCCATAAAATTTGGAGAGTCAACTGTTCTACCAGATGCATAGAAATCAACATAGGGACACATCAAACATGAAAAAGCAAGGAAATATGACACCACCCAAGAAATGATAATTCTCCAGTAAAAGACCCCAATCATAAGGAATTATACAAAATCCCAGAAAAAAATCTAAATAATAATTTTAAAGAAACTCAGTGACATATAAGAGAATAAAGATAGACAATTCAGTTAAATTAGAAAAACAATTCATGATTTCAATGAGAAATTCAACAGAAATAGATATCATAAAAAAGAACCAAAGAAATCTTAGCACTAAAGAATTAAATGGGCCAGGTGTGGTGGCTCACGCCTATAATCCCAACACTTTAGGAGGCCGAAGTGGGCAGATCACTTGAGGTCAGGAGCCTGAGACCAGCCTGGCCAACATGGTGAAACCCCGTCTCTACTAAAAATACAAAAATTAGCCAGGTGTGGTGGTGGGCACCTGTAATCCCAGCTACTCAGGAGGCTGAGGAAGGAGAATTGCTTGAACCAGCAGGCAGAGGTTGCAGTGAGCTGAGATCACGCCACTGCACTCCAGCCTGGGTGGCACAGCGAGACTCCATCTCAAAAAAAAAAAAAAAAAAAAAAGAATTCAATGAATGAAATAAAAAATACAATTGAGAGCTTCAATAACAGACTAGACCAGGCAGAATTTCTGAATTCGAAGACAGGTCTTTTGAATAACTCAGGCAGACAAAAATAAAATTTTTTAATGAAGAAAACTTACAGGATCTACTAGATTTTCGGTATTTTATTTGTTTGCTTAACAAATAAAATAACTAGGAATAAATTTCACCAAAGAAGTGAAAGATCTCTACAAGTAAAACCAGAAAATACTAATGAAAGAAATTGAAGAGGACATACAATAAAATGGAAAGATATCTCATGCTCTTGTATTGGAAGAATTAATATTGCTAAATTAATAGTGTTTAAATGCCTATAGTATCTGAAGTGCTACAGATTCAATGCAATCCCTATCAAAATACCAATGACATTTTTTGCAGAAATAGAAAAACAATCCGACCCCAAATAGCTAAAGCAATCCTAAGCAAAAATACAAAAGAAAACAAAACAAAAGTTGGAGGTATAACACTACCTAATTTCAAATTATACTACAAAGCTATAGTAACCAAAACAGCATGGTACTGGCATAAAAATAGACACATAGACCAACAGAACAGATCAGAGAATCCAGAAATAGATCCATTTATCTACAGCCAACTAAGTTTGACAAAGGCACCACAGCATTCACTGGGGAAAGAACAGTCTCTTCAATAAATGATGCTGGGAAAACTGGATATCCACATGCAGAACAATGAAACTAGACCCCCATCTCTCACCTTATATAAAAATCAGCTCAAAATGGATTAAAGACCTAAATGCAAGGCCTGAAACTAGAAAACTACTAGAAGAAAACATAGGGTAAATGTTTCAGAACACTGGTCTAGGAAAATACTTTATGAATAAGACCTCAAAAGCACAGGCAACAAAAACAAAAATAAATTGGATTATATCAAACTAAAAACCTTCTTCACAGCAAAGGAAACAGTCAATAGAGTGAAAAGATAACCTACAAAATGGAAGAAAATATCTACAAACTATTCATCTAATGGGATTAATATCCAGAATATATAAGAAACTCAAATATCTCAACAGCCAAAAAAAAAAAAAAAGAGAAAAGAAAAGAAAAGAAAAACATCTCATTAGAAAATGGGCAAATGATCTACACAGACATTTCTCAAAAGAAGATATACAAATGGCCAACAAATACATGAAAAAATGTTCAGTATCACTAGTCATCAGGGAAATGCAAATAAAAACCACAATGAGATATTTTATCACCCCAGTAAAAATGGCTATCATCAAAAAGACAAAAAATAACAAATGCTGGCAAGGATGCAGAGAAAAGAGAACTCTCAAATACAGTGTTGGTGGGTGATATGGTTTAGCTGTGTCCCCACCCAAATCTCATCTTGAATTCCCACATGTTGTGGGAAGGACCCAGTGGGAGGTAACTGAATCATAGGGGCAGGTCTTTCTCATGCTGTTCTCGTGATAGTGAGTAAGTCTCATGAGATCTGATGGTTATTATAAGGGGGATTTTTCCTGCACAAGCTCTCTTTGCCGGCTGCCATCCATGTAAGATGTGACTTGCTCCTCCTTGCCTTCCACCATGATTGTGAGGCCTCCCCAGCCATGTGGAACTATAAGTCCAATTAAACCTCTTTCTTTTGTAAAGTGCTCAGTCTTGGGTATGTCTTTATCAGCAGTATGAAAACAGACTAATACAGTGGGAATGTAAACTAGTACAGTTACTACTATGGAGAAAAGTATGTAGGTTCCTCAAAAAACTACAAATAGAACTACCATACAATTCAGCAATCCCACTACTGGGAAGATCAGTATATTGAAGAGATATACGCACACTCACGTTTACTGCATCACTGTTCACAATAGCCAAGATATGGAATCAACCCAAGTGTACAACAACAGATGAGTGGATAAAGAAAATGTGATATATTGGCCGGGCACCGTGGCTCATGCCTGTAATCCCAGAATTTTGAAAGGCCAAGGCAGGTGGATCACCTGAGTTCAGAGTTCGAGACCGGACTGGCCAACATGGTGAAACTCACAGTAGACACTCAACAAATGTTACACACATGAGTGTATCAACCATTGCATGCTGAGGTTCCTTCCACAAAAATCTCCCAAGTGATATTCCAGTCTGTACTCAAGCACTTCACAAATGGGCTTTCTTTACTTTCCAGTGTAGTCCATCCAATCTCTGATCCTTTATGACTGTACATAGGTTGAAGTGTAATATCAAATACAATTCCAGAGATGTAATCTCATAGAAAAAAAAACTTTCCTATGATTGTAATGACCAAATTTTCCAGATCAAAAATAGGAATTCATGGTCAGAGGACATTTGGCCACTCCCCAGTCAATATATATACATTCAACCCTCCTGCAAAATCCATTTTAAGAAGTTAAACAGATGGTAACCAACCCAAAAAGTCTTCACCTTTTCACATTATTAAAGCACGCCTCTATTAACACATGTGTGGCTCACTCCTGTGTCAGTGGAGACTCTGAATAACTCCATGAGCTTTCACACAGTCGCTGCAGTTTATACAAGGGATCCAGATAAGCAAAGCATGCCTCGCCAGGAAAGCCATATGGAACTATTTCTTTTTTTTTTCTTTCCTTTTTTTTTTTTTTTGACACAGAGTCTTGCTCTGTCGCCCAGGCTGGAGTGCAGCGGCGCGATCTCGGCTCACTGCAACCTCCGCCTCCCGGGTTTTTAAGCAATTCTCTGCCTCAGCCTCCGGAGTAGCCGGGATTATAGGTGCTGCCACCACGCCTGGCTAGTTTTTTGTATTTTTAGTAGAGACGGGGTTTCACCATCTTGGCCAGGCTGGTCTTGAGCTCCTGACCTCGTGATCCACACGCCTCAGCCTCCCAAAGTGCTGGGATTACAGGTGTGAGCCACCGCGCCCGGCCTGAAGCATTCCTTAACCTTCCCAGAAAGATTTTTAATTACCATGCTAAAAAAAAATTAGAAAATAAAAGTTGAGAAAATAAAGATATCCAAAATTCTACTCCTAAGTCCTAGGCAGATATGTCTGTGTCCTCATTCCTGTAAACAGCCCCACTACAATCACTTCAGGTTGTTTAAGATAACTGTTTAGATGTAAGTTTTCATTGCCAACCTGACAGGTTGGTGCCAACTTGTTATCCCTGAAGTATAGCGTAAAGCCTGGAACTTAGCAGATACTTCACAGGTATGAAGAAATAAACATAATTAAGGCAATACAACTAACTGCTAATTTAAATTTTATTAGTGCTAGTATTGGTGGTCCTGTAAATACAGTCAGAGGAATTCTCTCAATAGATGTTGGCTAACAGATTATTAAAAATACTGCTACTCTTCTTCTTTTGGTCCTGCTCCTTCTTTGTGCATTATTTTAAAACCCCTTTCCTCTTCTCGATCTCTAAGAAACAAGCCAATCAGGAAAGTCTTTCAGTATGTTGGCAATGCCCTGGTGTAGGGACAGAAGACTGGTGTAAGGTGTAATCTCCTGGCATGAGGGACGGAACACCAAGTCTAGTCTATCAGCGTCTGACTCTTCATGGATTCTCCCTGTCCTGAGGCTTAGTGCCCTCGGTACAAAAAGAGAAAATAATATTCCCTCTGCTTGTTCCATGGAGTTGCAGTTAAGATCAAATAGGGAAGTATTCTGTAAAATATAAACGTAAGGTAATATGGTAGACAGCTTCTAAAATGGTTCCCAATGACCCAGAGGTGTGTCCTGGTATTCACACCCTCGTATAGACCCTCATACATTGTACAGCGTTGGTCTTTGTGACTAATAGAATATGGCAGAAGTGATGGTATGTCCCTTCTGAGACAGATTAGAAAAGACACTGTGGCTTCTATCTCGGTGGGGATGCATTCTCTTCACCTCTCTTCCCCCATCTCTGTCTCTTTCTCACCTCACTCACTGGGAAAGCCAGATGTCATGTCAACTATGGAGAGGCCCAAATGGGGAGGAACTAGAGCCTCTGGCTAACAGCCAGTAAGGAACTGAGGCCTGCCAACAGTCATGTGAGTGAGCTTGGAAGTGGATCTTCCCTTTCCAGCCAAACTTTTAAATTGATTTTAACCCTGGCTGAGAGCTTGACATCAGCCTCATGAGAGACCACGCATGAGCTAGAACCACTGAACTAAGCCACTCTTGCATTTCTAGCTCCAAGAAATTGTGTGAAATAATGATTGTTGTTTAACGATGCTAAATTTGGGCTAATTTGTTACACAGCAATAGCAATGGATAACATATGGGTTATGTTACTAGAGCCCAGCCACATTTACACTGTTTCTAAAGGTAATATTAAAATGAAGCACTGGCTAGGCAGATTATAGAAAGTGGCTCATGTCTATAATCCCAAGATTATGGACAGGCTGAGGTAGGAGAATCTCTGGACCCCAGCAGTTTGAGACCAGTCTGGGCAACACAGTGGGACCCTGTCTTACAAAAGATTGAAAATTAGCCAGGTGTAGGAGCTCACACCTGTAATCCCAGCACTTTGGGAGGCCAATGTGGGAGGACCACTTGAACACAGGAATTTGAGACCAGTCTGGGCATCATGGCAAAACCCTGTCTGTACAAAACAACAACAACAACAACAACAACAGCCCCATTACAAATCACTTCAGGTTGTTTAAGGTAACTGTTTAGATGTAAGTTTTCATTGCCAACCTGACAGGTTGGTGCCAACTTGCTATCCCTGAAATACAGCAAAATTAGCTGGGTGTGGTGACTCATGCCTGTAGTCCTAGTGACTTGGGACGCTGGCATGGGAGGATCACTAGAGCCCAGGAGCTCAAGGTTACAGTAAGGTATGATCGTTCCACTGTGCTACACAGCCTGGGTGACTGAGGAAGACCTTGCCTCTAAAATAGAAACAAAAAACTGAGAAATAAGTATACAATTGATGCAGCTGACATTTCATTAGAGACTTTCAATTAATACAAAAAAATTAGCCGGGCTTGGTGGTGGGCACCTGTAATTCCAGCTACTTGGGAGGCTGAGGCAGGAGAATCACTTGAACCCAGAAGGCGGAGGTTGCAGTGAACCAAGATCGCACCACTGCGCTCCAACCTGGGCAACAGAGTGAGACTGCGTCTCAGTAAAGAAAGAAAGAAAGAAAGAAAAATAATTCAAAGATATCTAAAAATAAGGTCAAACATCACATACATGAACGCAAGCCTATAAACAACTTGTCAGAGAAAACACTGCAGTAGTGTAA
The DNA here is from genome assembly GCF_028885625.2 of Pongo pygmaeus. Lineage (NCBI taxonomy): Eukaryota > Metazoa > Chordata > Mammalia > Primates > Hominidae > Pongo > Pongo pygmaeus. The sequence goes on from NC_072389.2 coordinate 48,003,782, forward strand.
GAGAACCATGAGCACAATCTTTGTAAACAGGACAGCATCAAGAGAGGGCAAAAAATATCAGGAGAAATGGAGCAAAGGTTTTAGAAAGCCTCCACGAAGGGAGGCACAGCACAGTGCTGCTGGAAACATGCTAGAGCAAAAGTTAGTACACAGCATGATAGAGTCAAAGAACAAAGTGAACCTGGGAAGGTGGAAAGAGTGGATGAATGGAAAGAGGAAAGGTGGGTTGGGAGAAAGGATGGAGCAGAGAGGGAGGGAGTTAGTAGTTACCTACCTCTAGCCCACATGATAGCTTTGTACAGTTTGGAAAAGAATGCCCTTCCAAAAGGAAACAGCCCTGTGCCAAGATGCACAGTTTGGAAAGCAAAGTCTGGGGTAGATTTCAGCTCTAATTCGTTTCCTGGCTAGATTCCTTTATGCCGTGAACAACCTGCCTAACTATACAAAGCAGTCCTGGGAAAGAGGGACCTGCTAACTAACTCTGGTGAAGAAGCAGGCAGGCCTTTATTTCCCTATTTTGGAGCACAGGCAAATTTCTCAGAACTGTACACAAAATGTATTTTCACCGGTATCTTTTCCCACTGTTTTGCACCTGATGTGGAATTGTGTTCTAATAGAAAACATTTCAGTTTGGGGAACAATGCTGTTTCTGGTGAGTTGCAGGGGTGGGGGGGACTGCTAGATGATTATGGAATTTAAGGAAACCTGGTAGCTCTCATCACATAAGGATAGATGTACCTGTGGGTACATCTATCTAAGATTTGTGTTCACAGTTACTTATTTAGCCTGGGGGCTTTTCATGGCTTTGCTTGGCCATCTCTGGCTTTTCTGGGGCTCCTCCTCACACAGTCACCGGGGGCACCACTGCTTACTGGTAACAGGGTAACAGGCTTCTCCAGCTGAACGCCCAAAACTGAAAATAAACAATAGTGGTTCCTCAAAAGTTTCCTTTGCAGAAGACCTGTATCATAAATGCCGCCTCTACCTGCTTGTTAAAATGAGGATTCCTGAGCACACTCTTCCCCAGACCTACTAAAACAAAAGTTCTGGAAGTGAGGCCTGGGACTCTGCATTTTGAACAGTGGCCATCAATGTTAGAAAATGATTGTTTAACAGGAATGTGAAATATGAGAAATTCCTGGGTGGACTTTATGAAAGAGAAAGGGAATTAAAGGCTCAGGCCTCCCAACAGTGTACAGTGTGAAGAACAAACCATGAATGGTTAAATATATGCCTTCCTCAGTAAATGTATAGTAAAAATTGCTAGGAACTTTAAAAAATTGTAGCATATATAAACACAGAGAGCTAGCGCTTGTAGTCTAATTAAAAATGTTATTCTAAAATTAGGTTATAATGACATTTCACGTATTGAGTTTGATATAATAAAAGAAGACCTCACTTTTTGAAAAATTTCATATTGGAGGGTTGACTATAGAACTTAGTACAAAATGACTCCCTGGGCCATCTGCAAAATTTAGGCCTCTACTGAAGAATCTTAGTTGATCAACTTTTAGTCCTTTCTTAATAGCACCTTGAGTGGATAACAGAGAATAATAATAAAAACAAATTTCTTACCGCTGTAAGGGGTCCTTCTGCCTGCGCCTCCATTAGACTTGTGGGCGTAGCTGCAATAAACTGACTAGCAGCTCCAGGCTGGAGTTCCAGCCTATCTGTATATTGTTCTGAAGCAGCAGTAGGAGGACCCTCTGCAGAAAGTGCTAACACCACACCTGAGGTTTCCTTCTTTAAATGATCATTTTCTGCCCAAGGACCTAACTGGAGCTTTTCATCTTGAGGTGATGCCTCCAGGACTTGAAGTACTTCAGGCTCCTCATCAGAAGGACTTCCAGTTGTTTTATGTCCTACAGCCTCATTTGTCCTAAAATCCTGAAGGTCCTGCTCCTTGTCCACAATCACCCATTCTTTGGAATCAATTTCTTGCTTGCAAGAGCTCAGGTTAACAGCTATAAATCCATTGCTGCCACCACCATCTGCCTGCTCAGGGGTGTTGGCAGAAGCAGGCTTGGAGGCATCTGGAAGATATTCTTCATCATAGTGCCAGATGTGGTCAGTACGGGACACAGCAGGAACGCAAGGCTTATGCAGCAGAGCAGGGAGAATAGATTCTTTTCCTGCACTGGTACCTTTCTGCATTTTCTCCAGGCTTAAGGAAATGGAAAGAAGTTACTCAACTGTCCTAAGGAAACATTTATTATATAATATATAAGCTCCATACAGAACTAATATGGACACAAAGATGAGAGAAAAAAAGATAGATAAAGCACAAGGAAAGTTTCACAGCATTGATAATGCTCTTCTCTACCTGCCACATCCTGCTTTGGAAGATGGAGCTCAGTTCTTTCCTCGGCAAGGCCCTTTTTAGTTCCCTTCTTTTGTCAAACCAACTTTTTATTGAACTAAGCATTTATCCCTATTGTATGTTGATATTTATTCTCAATATGAGCCACAACTCAAAATGTGTAAACCAATGCCCCATCGATCCTTTTGATCATGTGAGCATGTAGACATGTGCTTACATAACATAGCTATGAATGATTAACATGTGAGGAAGAACACACATATGTGAAGGATTGTTTAAAATGGACGCCAGATTGGAGTAGGCCAGAAGAGGCTGAATTGTCTTGGGAAACAGTAATTACCATCTTAGTCAAATTCACAGTCCCTCTAACCTCATATTTCATTACCAATAGTAGCCACTAGAGATGAACCATTGAAGGGCATGACTACTATTAAAGGAAATTAGGTCTCAATACTGCGAATACTACTGAAGTTTCTATAATTCATAAATACATCCCACACTTTTTACATTTCTGTCTTCTGTTATCAAAATTTGTTGTAGGGATAATGTGCCTCAAAACCATGCACTACAATCTTTACCTATGTATAGATCTCTCAAGTTTCACCTTCCTTTCTCTCTAGGTAGACTGCAAACTCTCGAGGGCAAGCATGATATACTTATTGGTGTCTATTTTCCTACAGTATCTTACTCCTAGAAGGTCTTCACTAAAGCGAATTGAACTGACTGTCCCTTGTGTATAAATTACTTTTTCCCCTCCTTTATGTATTCCCCTCATCTCTGCCTAATGCCATCTTTATCATGCCCTCTCCAACACTACACTGTTGTGTGGAAGAGATTACTTTCTAAACAAAGTTACTGTAAAAATGTTCATTTAACTTGTACCTAGTGTTAGGAAGTTATCAGCCCTACTGCTCAGCTTCCAAAGCCAAAGGATATGCTATAGAATTTATAATAATTAAGAATCAGGATAATAATAATTAAAAACATGGATGAAAATTAGAGCTTAATAGACTCAGTGTTACAAAAATGCAAGAATTTCTTATTTGAAAGACTTTATGTAACAGAAATATACAATAATAACAACAACAACAACAACAATAATAATGGTACCTTAGAAGCTTTAAAAAGAAAAATACACTATTTTATACCAGGTCTCAAGGAACTTGTCAGTGTCTGGCTTTGGCTCCAGGGTCAGACGTTTTTCGAGCTCAAAGCTGTGGATGGAACGTAACTTTCGCACCAATGGAATATCTCTGTCTGGCTGAGTAATCTCTGAGCGGACACGAATTGGTGACCCAAGGCTTGGAGCATTGAGAAGACCATTTGCCTGGCCATGGCTATTCTCCTCTTCAGTAGCAGCCTATCCAAAATATAAAATAAAACCATGAAAAACATTCTAGGCAACACACATGAGAGGAATCATTGAAGCCTTTCAAAATAACATAAATAAATGATTAGATGTGTTTTCAGACGATTAGGATATTTTGGCTAGTTTACTTCATTACATTTTTATCTATTAACTCTTCATTAAATGTGTGTTCTTAATTTATACTCAGTTTCAGTGTTATTTTAGTTTTTTAAAATACTTTTGGCACAAACGTAAATAATCTAAAAATGTTTAACAGACTTGGATTTTTGAATTATGTCTGACTTGAGGCTTGTAGTATCCCATTCCACTAACCTGAAACTGAAACCTGGAAAGGATGTTCCCTTTGAGACATAAGTGGTCTCACAAGTTAGGAGAGGCTGCCAAGCCAGAGTCGCTATATCTCTTTTCTCATTCTCCCTCTAAAAACAAAAAACAACAAAAAGCCTGGGGGCCAGACTACTAAGGAGCTGAGGCAGAGGAGGAGGAGGATGAGTGTGAGGCAGCTCAGGGGGTGGGACTGTTTAAGTACAGGTGCCTACAGCAGCACATTGTCAGGGAAACTAAGCCTTATATAAGCAGTGTTGTGACAGAGGGAAGTCTGGGACATCTACTCTGATTAGAGACCCTCAAGAGGATGCCTAATTGGCTCAAATTGGTGATACACTCAGGGTAGCAGCAGAAACACAAGCCAGTCTTCCTTGAAGGAAGGTTTCCCCAAACCCCAATTTCGGTCTCCAGAACTCCCATCAATTATTAATTAATTAGCCAAAAAAAAAAAAAGAGAGAATCAATACATGAGAAGGCATGCTACCATGATTGACACAACAGAAATAATAGTCAAAATTAAGAAAAACATTTAAAACTCCCAAATATTTCAGATATTGAACGGTTCCAATACAAAATATAGACCAGCTATGCATAAATGTTTAAATAAATAAAGGTTATTATAGCAAAGATCAACAAAGGGTTATTTGGAATTAAATGACTGATTAACTTAATATTTAATATTAAATTAACAAGTTAAACAGCAAGTAAGTAAAAAAAAAAAAAAAGGTTGAAATTATTAATTAGTGAATTGGAAGACACAGCCAAAGAAATTACCTAGAATAAAAAACAGCAAGATAGGCCGGGCGTGGTGGCTCACATCTGTAACCCCAGCACTTTGGGAGGCCAAGGAGGGTGGGTCACAAGGTCAGGAGCTGGAGACTAGCCTGGTCAACATAGTAAAACTCCATCTCTACTAAAAATACAAAAAAAATTAGCTGGGTGTGGTGGCACATGCCTGTAATCCCAGCTACTCGGGAAGCTGAGGCAGGAGAATCACTTGAACCCAGGAGACGGAGGTTGCGGTGAGCCGACGTCATGCCATTGCACTCCAGCCTGGGCAAGAGACCAAGATTCCATCTCAAAAAAACAAAAACAAAACACAAAACAAAGCAAACCCAGCAAGATAAGAAGAAAATTATGAAAAAAGATATTAAGAGATATGATGGATACAATAAAAAGCCATAACATATGTCTAACTGGAGTCCTAGAAAGAGATAATAGAAAGAATGAAGAGGTAGTAACATTTAGATACAGAATGGCTGTTATTTCCCAGAACATATTTTTATACAAAAATATGAATAAAAATATTCAAGGGACACAAGATATCCCAAGCCAGATAAACAAAAATAAATATATGCTTAGAAACATCATGGTGAAAACACAGAACACAACAGACAAGAACAAGAACTAAAAAGTAGCTGGGAAGGAAAGATGAAGATGGGGGAAACAATCACTTAAAAAGAAAAAAACAATTAGAACGACAGTAAGTTTCTGAACACCAATGACTGAAGCCAGAGGAAAAATAACTATCAATAGAAAACTTTATATTTGGGCTAGGCATGGCGGCTCACACCTGTAATCCCAGCACTTTGGGAGGGAGGTGGGTGAATCACTTGAGGCCAGGAGTTCAAGACCAGCCTGGCCAATACGGTAAAACCCTGTCTCTAATAAAAATACACACAAAAAATTAGCCAGGTGTGGTGGCGCATGCCTGTGGTCCCGGCTACTCGGGAGGCTGAGGCAGGAGAATTGCTTTAACCCAGGAGGTGGAGGCTGAAGTGAGCCGAGATCGCACCACTGCACTCCAGCCTGGGCAACAAAGCAAAACCCTGTCTCAAAAAAAAAAAAAAGAAAAGAAAAGAAAACAAACAAACCAAAAAAACCCCCAACTTTATATTCGGCATAATCTTGAAAGAATGAAGCTAAAATAAGTACATTTATAGATAAGAAAATACATTTATAGAAAGAGTCCTCTACCAAAAGACCCGAGGTAAAGGAACTTCTGAAGGAAATATTTCCGGAAGAAAGATGAGCCAAAGACTTTCAGAAATGAAAGGAAATGGTAAACGTCTTTGAAAGTCCATATAAACATTACTTGTATAAAAGAACAACATTAATAATCCAATTCAAGGCTGGGCCTGGTGGCTCACGCCTGTAATCCCAGCATTTTGTGAGGTCGAGGCAGGTGAATTACTTGAGGCCAGGAGTTCAAGACTTAGCCTGGCCAATACACGGTGAAACCCCGTCTCTACCAAAAATACAAAAAATTAGCCGGGTGTGGTGGCACGTGCCTGTACTCCCAGCCACATGGGAGGACGAGGCATGAGAATCACAACCCGGGAGGCGGAGGTTGTAGTGAGCTGAGATCGCACCACTGCACTCCAGCCTAGGTGACAGAGAGAGACTCTGTCTCAAAAAATAAATAAAATAAATAATAATCTAATTCAAGTCATTATTTTTTGTTGTTGTCTGTTTGAGACAGAGTCTCACTCTGTCACCTAGGCTGGAGTGCAGTGGCACAATCTTGGCTCACTGCAGCTTCTCCTCCCAGGTTCAAGCGATCCTCCACCCTCAGCCTCCCAAGTACCTGGGACTACAGGCACATGCCAACATGCCCGGCTAACTTTTTTTTTTTTTGGTAGAGACAGGGTTTTGCCATGTTGCCCAGACTGGTCTCGAACTCCTGGGCTCTAGTGTTCCTCCCACCTTGGCCCCCCGAAGTGCTGGGATTACGGGTGTGAGCCACTGTGTCAGGGCAAGTCATTCTTTTTCTTTTTTTTTTAAAGAAAGAATTAAAATTAGAAGAGTACTAAAATGTTGGGAGAAGGGTGAATGAAGTTAAAATGTTCTATAGTCCTTGCAGTATCAGAAAGGTGGTTAAGATATTGCTTAATTTTAGACTTTTAAGTTAAAAATAATTGGGAAATTTCAAGGACAACTACCAAGAGAACAGAATTAGAATGTTTAAATCCCCAATAAGTACAAAGAGAAAACAGAAGACGAAAAATACCAACAAAATCTGTAATGAAAAGGCAGGAAAAAGGCATTAAAAAACTGAATAGAAATTTAAAAGAGAAGAGAAACGAGTTCATATAAAAATAATTTGGCTGGGCATTGTGGCTTGTGCCTGTAATCGTACCACTTTGGGAGGCTGAGGCGGACAGATCACCTCAGGTCAGGAGTTCGAGACCATCCTGGCCAACATGGCAAAACCCTCACTACTAAAAATATAAAAATTATCCAGGCGTGGTGGCAGGTGCCTGTAATTTCAGCTACTTGGGAGGCTGAGGCAGGAGAATCACTTGAACCCGGGAGGCAGAGGTTGCAGTGAGCCGAGATCGTGTCACTGCACTCCAGACTGGGTGACAGAGCGAGACTCTGTCTCAGAAAATAAATACATAAATACAATAATAATTCTAAATGTAAATCAATTAAGCTGACTAATTAAAACATAAAGACGTAAGATTGACCACTTATATTCCACTTAACAAAAGTCACAACAGAATACAGATGAGAAAAAATAGAAAGATAAAGGCAGAAAAAAGATACACCATGCATGTACTACCCAAAAGAAAGTTGGCATGACTGTATTAACATCTGACAAAATAGGCTTTAATGCTAGAAAAAAAAAATAGTAGGAACAGAATAGAAATAGTCACTATATAAAGAAAAACAAAACTTTTAATCACCTGGCAGATGTAAAAACTCTAAACTTGTATGCACCTAATAACTCATGGATGAAAAACATCATTGTGGAAAAATATTTAGAACAGAATGAGAATGAAAATACAACACACCAAAACTTTTGCAATACAGTAACAGAGATATTTATTACCTTCTTTCTGCTTGTCTTAGCTTATTCTGCTGCTTCTTTTTCTACTTTCTTGAGGTAGGATTTAGACTATTGATGTAAAACCTTATCTTTCCTAATGTAAGTATTTAGTGCTATACACTTCTCTCTCAGTACTGCTTTAGCTGCCTCCCAAACATTTTGATATGCTGTAGTTTCAATCTCATTCAATTCTATGTAAATTAAAAAAATTTTCCTTTAAGGCTTCCTCTCTGACCCATGGATTATACAGAAATATGCTGTATAATTTCCAAGTGTTTAGAGATTTTCCTGTTGTCTTTATGTCACTGATTACTAGATTAACTCCATTATTTTCAGAGAACATAGTATGTGTGATTTCAATTATTTAAACCTATTAAGGTTTGTTTTGTAGCTCTGCTTTTATGGAATCTAACCTAAGACAGTGGTTACCTCAGTGGGGATAGGGTAGAAGCATAAATATAGAAGGAATATGTTAAAATATTCTAGTTCTTGGGGCAGATGGTGGATTCACATGCTTATATTACTATGCTTTGACATGACATATATAAAATCTTTTATATATAGTATAAGTAGATTTTAAAAGATAAATATAGCTGTTTTGAATTTTTCTCCTAGATGACCAATAAATTCCTAAAGTTACAAGCTCTATCCATGCACTTTTTCATGTATATATGTATATATATATTTTTTGAGGCGGAGTTTCGCTCTGTTACCCAGGCTGGAGTGCAGTGGCATGATCTTGGCTCACTGCAACCTCCACCTCTCAGGTTCAAGCAATTCTCCTGCCTCAGCTTCCCAAGTAGCTGGGATTACAGGCACCCATCACCACACCTTCCTAATTTTTGTATTTTTAGTAGAGACAGGGTTTCACCATGTTGGCCAGGCTGGTCTTGAACTCGACTTCAGGTGATCCACCCACCTTGGCCTCCCAAAGTGCTAGGATTACAGGTGTGAGCCACCGTGCCTGGCCCTCATGTACATATTTTTACTTATACTTCTACTTCAACCACTTCTTCCATAAGGCATGTTCCCAACTCCCACCCCATCTGCATGCATTTTAATTCTTTTTAATGTTTTGCACAATGTTCTGTCTTGTATTATATTTGCTTGTGCAGCTACATATCTACCCGAAGAGACCGTAAGGTCCTTAAAGGTAAAAGATGTATCTTAAACTGCACAGCACCTAGCATAGTAAATTGTCTTCAATATTTAGCTTAATGCTTTATCCAGATGTTCAAAATGAGAGCTTGTAATGTACAGCACTATACATTATAAATTCAATAAACTGCACATCACCATGATAACAAATAATGAACTTAGGGTCAAAACTATCTACCATTCAAATTTCACTGAGATTAACTAGTGATAGTGGGTAAGAGACAGAAACTAAAGTAACTAAGATCTTCTATGTCAAGTGCCACTTCATTCTCTCACATACACAGATATCCATATGGGCTGACAACTGAGAATGTCACTAGTGATTTTTTTTTTTTTTGCTATAAGAACAGTTTGTTCCTGGTGCCATAAAGACAGCCACAGCTGATACTAGAAAAATCTGACACTGACTCCCTGTCTACTTTCCACTACTCATTCCTGATTACTATTGGTCCAGATTGTGCTTTGTCAACAGCCAGATCACATTGTGGCATATCGCATCGATCCAGAGATCATTTTGCAAATGACTCCCATGACTGAACATATACACCTGCTATAGTCTGAATGTTTGTGTCCCCCCAAAATTCACATGTTGAAATTCTAACTCCCAATGTGAGGGTATTAGGAGGTGGGCCCCTTGGGAGGTAATTAGGTCAAGAAGGCAGAGCCCTCATGAATGAGAGTGGTGTCCTTACAAAAGAGGCCCAAAAGAGATCCCTTTCCCCATCTACCACAGGAGGACTCAGCAAGGAGGAGCCACAAAACAGCCCTCACCAGACACCAAATCTGCCTAGCCTTCCTTCTTGGACTTCCCAGCCTTCTGAACTGTAAGAAATAAATTTCTGTTGTTTATAAGGTACTCATACCTTACAAATTCCAAGCTTTATCTTGTTTTTGTTGGCATCCATTTCTTCCCAAACATCCTTCTCCTGGGGACGGGGGTGTCCCAGAGATCCAGGCAATTTATCTGGTGACACACCAACAGGGATGCCATTTTCTCCATCGCTAAGCTGTTCATCTGGAAATACCTCATCTGTATTTTCTCGAAGCAAGTCTCCAGGGATGGGAGTGGCATTGGCAATTCTACATATGAAGGGAGGAAAAAAAGGCAAGAATCAAAAATTACTATGAGACTATCTTACATCATTTTATTTCTTCATGTAAATGAACTCCACACATAATTAAGAGAGTTTAAAAAAAAAAAGCACCTTGAAAACTTAGGTTGGTCGGGCATGGTGGCTCACGCCTGTAATCCCAGCACTTTGGGAGGCTGAGGCAGGTAGATCACTTGAGGTCAGGAGTTCAAGACCAGCCTGGCCAACATGGTGAAACCCTGTCTCTACTAAAAATACAAACATTATCTGGGCGTGGTGGTGGGTGCCTGTAATCCCAGCTACTTACGAGGCTGAGGCAGGAGAATTGCTTGAATCCAGGAGGCGGAGGTTACAGTGAGCCGAGATTGCGCCACTGCACTCCAGCCTGGGTGACAGAGCGAGACTCCAGCTCAAAAAACAAAAAACAAAAAAACAAAAAAAAAAAGAAAAAGAAAAAGAAAAAGAAAAACTTAGGTCATGCCAATCCTACAAAATAAAACTTTAAAATTTTGATCAATTAGAATTTTCAAGCTGATTTTAAAATACAAATTCTAATAACACCCTAATTTGACAATCACTTTAAAAGTAAGAAGCATTTCATCTATTTTCAAAGAAGTCTCTGTCAATTATAACAACTTTTTTTTTTTTTTTTTTTTGAGACAGGGTTTCACTCTTGTCACCCAGGCTGGAGTGCAGTGGCGCGATCTCGGCTCACTGCAACTTCCACCTCTTGGAGTCAAGCGATTCTCCTGCCTCAGCCTCCTGAGTAGCTGGGATTACAGGTGCCCACCACCACACCGGGCTATTTTTTGTATTTTTAGTAGAGACAGGGTTTTGCCATGTTGGGCAGGCTGGTCTCAAACTCCTGACCTCAGGTGATCTGCCTGCCTTGGCTTCCCAAAGTGCTGGAATTACAGGCGTGAGCCACAGTGCCTGGCGTGTTAGAGAATTTTTAAAAATTCTAAACAGGAAAATGTTAAGTGGTGTTGAACTCAAAATAAAATACAAAGATAAATCTCCAAATTAACATTCATTTGGGAAGCAAGAATTACAATTAGGGGCACACACATAGACTGAGTGGGTCTCTGGTATATCTGAAGACCAAAGGAGAGGTTGGGGGTTTTATTAGAGAGATGTCACATACTGTTTTGAAAGAAAGCTCATTGGCACTAGAGAAGCTTTTGGGAGCTGGCAGGCTCTGACTGGTGAGTGACAGAGGTATGTAAATTTAGTCTTAGAGTCACAGCAGGCCATTTCAGCAGCTGGGCTTGTGAGAAATTAAATTCTTGGAGCAGGTGCTATGTGCCCCAAGTACTTTCTCCCTGGTCTCTTGATTGATTTAGTTGAGTATGACAAGAATGACCTAATTTGTATAATCAACTTGCGCAGTGCCATAATGAAATAAACAGGTGTCAGATCAATCAGCTATGTTATTTTTTTACAGTGTGAAATGTGTATTACTTTTTCACTTGCAGATTTTTTTTTTTTTTTTGAGACAGAGTCAAGCTCTGTCTCTCAGGCTGGGGTGCAGTAGCATAATCTCCGCTCACTGCAACCTCCGCCTCCTGGGTTCAAACGATTCTCCTGCCTCGGCCTCCCAAGTAGCTGGGATTACAGGCATGCACCACCATGCCCAGCTAAATTTTTATATTTTTAGTAGAGATGGGGATTTGTGCCATGTTGGCCAGGCTGGTCTCGAACTCCTGGCCTCAAGTGATCCGCCCACCTTGGCCTCCCAAAGTGCTGGGATTACAGGTGTGAGCCACTGTGCCCAGCCACCTGCAGACTTTTTACTAAGCACCTACTACATGCAAGGCCCTAGCAACACAAACAAGAGGAAGGAAATTCTTGCCCTAGAGGGGAAACTAGACTTTCTGTAATTATACAGTTGATATAGTTCAGCATGAACTGACCTGGGGGAAAAAAATAGCAAATTATTAATTGGTATTTGTCTATATATTTCTTTCAAAGTAATTCCAGGTCTTATTTACATGGTTGGTCATCGCTCCCTTAGACCCTCCCATGAGAGGCTTTTCTAGTTCACAGTAACCGTTCACCAAGTGAAAAGGCTCCTGCCAGTTCTATAACTCTATATTCTAGGGTTTTTTTTTTTTTAATATTGCTGACTGAACACAATACTTAGCACACAATGAAACCTCCTCTTTGAAGTCACCTGGAATGTCTCAAAGTAGAAAAATTAGTTTTCAGTACACTATACTGACTCCTGTAATTACTGTGAGTGGCAACACAGGCATCCTCTCAGTGAGCCACTTTAAGGGTCACAGTTAGATCCTGGCACTGGTGTCACGAGTACTTCATATGCTCTGAGAAGACCAGTGATTTTTCAGGGACTTGTTCCACCTGACTTGGTAACCGATGACCTTCACCACTACCTTTGCCTAAATGGGTCAATGCTAGAATGAACCTCTTTATCAACAGTTTACAAGGATATAATCTAGAAAAGCACTGATAATGGCTTCCAGAAAAAAAAAGAAAAAAAAAACTTACAACCTAGTAAAGTAGTATCTGTAGTTCTGACAGTAGAAGCATATTTAAAAGGTAGTTTGGCCTAAAATAGTTCAAATAAGCAGATTCATTATAGAGATAATTAAAGATCAGAAATAAATTGGCTATTAACAGATTTTTCAGATATTAGTTCAATATAATTTATTTATTGATGCAAGAGTCATAATGGACACTAACATACATGTACTACACGATAATCCAAATGTTTATTGAAAGAATTCCCTCTATTCCTGAGGAAAGAGAAAGGGAAATAGATGAATATTTGAACTCAAGAAGCTTAGTCTATTATCATCACCTTTTTTCCATTTAATCACTCAGTATTCTTTCAAGTCCCTTTTTCCCTTATGTCTAGCCATTATTCTGCTTTTTTTCCAACTACCTCAATTCGTTGGCATTTCCTTCTTTCATGCCTCAGGAAACAAACCACACCTCCATCTCTGAATACACTTCTACTTTTAATCAATCCTACTTTTTCTCTTATCTCTTATGCTTCAATATGATACCACTCATTCCAAGGACCCTGTCCATCTTCTCCACACAGGCTCTCTTTTATAGGACTCAGGTTCCTCTCCCACCCAGCCCCTCCCTCTGCATTTATTCTCCACTCCTTTCTCCTTCCCTGGTTATTGTTTCATTTCTTTTCCTAAACTCTGATCCAAATCTGGAGTATGCAATATGGAAAGAAATAATTCCTTCCCAGGAAAATTATATCATGTTCAGGAATATGAATGAGTAAGAAAGTATACATAAGAGTGTTATTAGCACATGGTCTGTGTTTCCAGGCAAGGTATTATATAACTGAAGCAGATTAAGGGAATAAGTAAGAAAATGTGTGGAAGAACTGAAGAGATATGAGAGAAAATAGCAACAACGAACATCCTTTTCATATTTCATTCCCCATAATCTAAGGCAAACTAGTGCCTGTGGGCCAAATCTGGCCTGCTTACCTACCTATTTTTTTTTTTTAATAGACTTATTGGAACACAGTCTCGTTTGTTTACATGTTGGCCATGGCAGCTTTTGCACTACAATAGCAATGACAGTAGTGACAGAGACAGCATAACTCACAGATATTTATCTTACCCTTTACAGATAAAGCTTGCTGGCTCATGATTTAAAGCGTCCTCTTACCTTCTAAACTTTCATTCTCCCTCTACGAAGAAATTCAGGGTTCTGGGACATACACTATAAATTTTTCTCTTTAACACTGATTCTCCAGGTATTCTACCATATCATTTGCAAAAAGAAAAAAATCAGAGATTGGCAAACTTTTTCTTAGAGGGCAGATAGTAATGGTTAGGCCTGTGGGCAAGATTCACTGATGGATGCTACAATTAATAGGAAAAGTATGACAAGAAACACAGTGCTGACATAGTTGCAAATATCTCCCCACAAGATTATTTCTTACAAAGAGAAAAACAGTAACTTTATAGTAGAAAGAACTGGCCACTGTAACTAAATTGTCAACATTAGTATCATCAGTAATGAGACATACTGACATTATGTACCTCCTTGTTTAATGCCATAGGTTTTCCTCTGATCTTTGCTCTAAAGTTATCCCATAGATTCTGATAAGTAGTATTTACATTATCATTTTTTTCTATAACTTTTAGTTTTTATTTTCCTTTTCACCCAAGAGTACAGTCATGTATCGCTTAACAATGGGGATACATTCTAACAAGTGCCATCGTTAGGCAATTTCGTCCTTATCCAAATGATCACAGCATATTTAAAAAAAACTATACTGTACAGCCTATTACGTGTCTAGGCTATATGGTATAGCCTAGTGCTCCTAGGTTACAAACCTGTACAGCATGTTACTGTTCTGAATACTGGAGGCAAGTGTAACACAATGGTAAGTATTTGGGTATTATAACATATCTAAACATAGAAAAGGTAGAGTAAAACTACAGTATTGTAATCTTATAGGACCACTGTCATATATGCGGTTTATCACTGATTGCGATGTCATTACACGGCACATGACTGTAGTTTAATAGGTTCTTAAATTTCCAGTAAAAGGGCCTTTGATATTTTAATTTTGTTGGTAATTTCTAGTTTTCTTGCAGTGTGATCAGATAGCATAATACTTCTTTATGGAACTACTTACATGTTTCTTTGTGACCTAATATCTGATCAAATTTTTGTGAATATTCCAGGGGCCCCTGGGCAGGAGGTATAGTCTCTATCATCAAGGTATAGAGTTCAGAAAACATAAATATGATCTACCTTACTATGATCACGCTGTTTAAGTCTTCTGTCTTCCTATTCTCTGTTCACTTGATCTGTCTTAAACTGAGGGTGGTACATTAACATCTCCAATTATGAGTGTGTTTTTATGTCTCCTTGAATATCCTGCAGTTGTTGTTTCCTAAAGGTGAGTGTCATGATTCTGGTGACTAAATATTAATAAATTTTGTATCCCACTTGTGAATTGTGGCATTTGGCATTAAAAAGTGCCCTTCCATCTTTTCTAAGCTTTTTGTTTTGGCTTGAATTCTACATCGTCTGTTATTAGGATCACTTCTCTTTTCTATCTTTCTGATATATCTTTGTCCATCTCTTTCTTACTTTTTTTACGTGTGTGTCTCTTATATACAGCATATGCATATAGCTATACAATCCAAACTGAAAATCTTTTCCTTTTAATAGGTGAGTTAACCCCATGTATATTTATTGCTGTGACTGATATGTTTGGTCTTAAGCCTGCTGTAGTATTTTACTTCCTTAAATTGTATTTGAGCTTTGTAACATGATGTAATAGGATATACATAGACAGTAAAATGGTTATTACAGGGAAGCAGGTTAACATATCTATCAACTCACACTTTTTTTGTGACAAAGAGCAGCTAAAATCTACTTATTTAACAAAAATCTCTAATACAACTTTATTTTTATTTAAGATATGTCCAAGTCTTCTGAAAATACAATTTTATTAAGGTTATTCCTTGGGTTGTCCATTAGATCTCCACACTTGTTCACCACATATCTGCTATTTTATATCCTCTGACCTACATCTCCCCATTTCCTTTCCTTCCTCCCTCCTTGAACCCCCTGTGGTAACCACTGTTTCATTCTCAATCTCTGTGTATTTGAGTGCTTTAAAATATATATATGTGTGTGTATGTATATATATATATGTGTGTGTGTGTGTGTTTTGTTCACATATAAATGAGATCATGCAACATTTTTATTTCTGTCTGGCTTATTTCACTAAGCATGTCTTTTAGTTCCACCTATGCTGTAGCAAATGGTAGGATCTTCTTCTTTTTAAAAGCTGAATAAGGTCGGGCGTAGCGGCTCATGCCTGTAATCCCAGCACTTTGGGAGGTTGAGGCAGGCGGATCACCTGAGGTCAGGAGTTCGAGACCAGCCTAGCAAACATGGTGAAACCCCATCTCTAATAAAAATACAAAAATTAGCCAGGTGTGGTGACACAGGCCTGTAATCCCAGCTACTCGGGAGGCTGAGGCAGGAGCATCACTTGAATCCAGGAGGCTGAGGTTGCAGTGAGCAGAGATCATGTCATTGCACTCCAGCCTAAGCAACAGGGCAAGAATCAGTCTCAAAAAATAAAAATAGAAAAATAAGAAGCTGAATAATATTCCATTATATGTGTGTGTATGTATTTATACATCATCTATATTCCATTGTGTGTGTATATATACACAAATACATACAATACACACACACACGCGCACACACACACACACACACACATTTTCTTTATCAATTTGTCCATCAATGGGTATTTAGTTTGTTCCTGTATCTTGGCTATCGTAAATACTGCTGCAGTGAACACGAGAATGCAGATATCTTATTTGGTCAACTAATTTTCAACAAGGGCACCAAAAGGACACAATGGGGTCCAATAAATGGTGCTCTTCAATAAATGTTGCCAGAAAAACTGGATTTCCACATGCAAAGGACTTGGACCCCTATTTTACACGATACACAAAAATCAACTAAAAATGTATAAAAGACCTATGTTAAGACCTGAGACTATAAAACTCCTAGAAGAGAACATAGAGGGAAAGCTTTGTCATAGTATTTTATTATTATGTGCACAGTATCTTGCTATATTTGCTATATTTCTTCCTCTACGACATGTATTCTTTGTCCTTTTTTTTTTTTTTTTTTGAGTCAAGATCTCACCCTGTTGCCCAGGGTGGAGTATAGTGGCTCGATCTCAGGTCATTGTGACCTCCATTTCCTGGACTCAAGCCATTCTCCAGCCTCAGCCTTCGGAGTAGCTGGGACTACAGGTGCACACCACCACACCTGGCTAATTTTTGTATTTTTTGTAGAGACAAGGTTTTACCATGTTGCCCAGGATGGTCTCAAACTCCTGAGCTCAAAGTGATCTGTCCACCTCGGCCTCCCAAAGTGCTGGAATTACAGGCATGAACCACTGTGCCTGGCCTGTACTTTAATTTATAAATAATTTTGGGGGGTATTTCAGAAGGTTCGCCTTTTTGTTCTAATGCTTATCTTTGGACATAAACCTTTTTAAATGTTCTAGTTCTCTGTGAGTTTTTGTTTGTTTGTTTTGTGATGGAGTCTCACGTTGTCGCCCAGGCTGGAGTGCAGTGGCGTGATCTCGGCTCACTGCAACCTCTGCCTCACAGGTTCAAGCAATTCTCCTGCCTCAGCCTCCCGAGTAGCTGGGACTACAGGTGTGTGCCATCATGCCCAGCTAATTTTTGTGGGGTTTTTTTGTTTTTTTGTTTGTTTGTTTGGAGATGGAGTCTCGCTCTGTCACCCAGGCTGGAGTGCAGCGGCTCGATCTCAGCTCACTGCAAGCTCTGCCTCCCGGGTTCACACCATTCTCCTGCCTCAGCCTCCTGAGTAGCTGGGACTACAGGCACCTGCCACCATACCCGACTAATTTTGTTTTTGGATTTTTAGTAGAGACGGGGTTTCACTGTGTTAACCAGGATGGTCTCAATCTGACCTCGTGATCCGCCCGTCTCGGCCTCCCAAAGTGCTGGGATTACAGGCATGAGCCACTGTGCCCGGCCAATTTTTGTATTTTTCAGTGGAAACGGGGTTTCACCATATTGGACAGGCTGGTCTTGAACTCCTGACCTTGTGACCCCCCCGCCTCAGCCTCCCAAACTGCTGGGATTACAAGTATGAGCCATCACACCCAGCCAGTTCTCTGTTTTTAAATCTAACCTTCTACTATTTGGTTTCTCAGTTTTAACGTATTATTTTGTTTTTCTTCTTCAGGGACTCCAACAACCTGAATGTTATTTCTTCTCTGCCTTCAATTTGCACTACCTTCTCTCTAACTCTTTTGAATTATCTCATTTTCATTCTCTCAGGGTTTTTTCTTTGTCCTTATTCAATGACTTCTATTAAATTCTCACTTACGTCTACTCTCTTTTGTGCACTTTGTAATATATTCTTCAATTATGAGATAATTTTGTCTTTTCCTTCTATTTCTTTCCTGAGTTCAATCAATTATGATTTCACTTCTTCCTCTCCCAATAAGGTCTGAACTTCAGCCCTTGGGCAGGGGTGGGACAGTTCTTGCTTGGATGTTTAATCACAATCAGTCCTAGGCATCATGGCTGGAGCTTGTATCTGCTATTCCTGTACCTGTATTCTTTACATTTATCTTTATTTCTTATTAATCAATCCCACGTTATTCCAATTCCCTATTATTGACTATAGTTAACAATATCTTGTGTAGGCTGGGCGTAATGGCTCGTGCCTGTGATTTCAGCACTTTGGGAGGCCGAGGCAGGTGGATCACCTGAGGTCAGGAGTTCGAGGCCAGCCTGCCCAACATGGTGAAACCCCATCTCTACTAAAAATACACAAATTAGCATGGTGGCACATGCCTGTAATTCCAGCTACTCAGAAGGCTGAGGCAGGAGAATCGCTTGAACCTGAAAGGTGGAGGTTGCAGTGAGCCGAGATCGCGCCACTGCACTCCAGCCTGGGTGATGGAGTGAGACTCTGTAGCAAACAAACAAACAAACAAACAAAAATACTAGTGTATATTTCAAAATAGGTAGAAGGTTTGAAATGTTCCCAACACAAAGAAATGATAAATGTTTGAGGTAATGGATATCCTAATGACCCTGATTTGATCACAACACATTGCATGCATGTATTAAAATACTGCATGTATCTCATACATATGTACAATTATTGTGTATCCATAAATAATTCTTTGATTTTTTTTTCCTATTCAAATTACTATGTAGTTTCTGTCTCCTGACTGGACCCAAATTGATACATCTTTTTTCCTCCGCCACTCCACTAATGAAGGACACTTCTCCCTTTTTTTTCTTTTGAATTATGCATATTTTTACTTCCCTGAAATTAATCATCTGATCTATCAGGACACTTTTAAGTATTTTCCTTATTAGCATGGGTTTAGTCTTTCTAGCACTGGTTTTATTTATTTATTTATTTTTTGGGATCGAAAGACAGCTGGAGTATGGCATTGGTTTTACATCAACCTTACATCCCATTGCTAATTTTCGTCTTCCCCACAGTTTTTCTTGATCTGTCTTTATAAAGTCTTCTGGCAGGGGCAGGTGAGGCAAGAGCATGAAAGATACTGCACTAGGATTTGTGGTCTCATTTTTTTCTCTCTTTTTATTTACAGTTATTTTGAAGCTTGGGCATCTTCTACAAGTTATGCTGAGGACATGGTTTTTCTCTGTAGCTTTAGTTTTCCTTCTTTGTTATTCTGTGTTATTTTGGAGAAAATATTGGAAGATGGGAACATAAACTGCCTTCATTGTTTTTAGGTCCCTGAAGTGCTATCACCTGGATTTTTGCAAGTTTGAGACTTATTTCTAACAACCATCAAAGGGGAAGGACAAAAACACTAGAATAAAATTTCTAGACTGGCTCCAGCTCTGCCACTAACATTTACCTAAAGTTGGATTTACTTCAGTGTTAGGATTATTTCCTCATTTGTAAGATAGGGTGGCTGGACTAGGGCAGTGGATCCCAAACTCTGATAAGCATGGAAATGTTTGATGCATATGGACTTCTGTGCCCCACTTCTAGGCATTCTGATTCAATAGGTCTGGGGTAGGTCTCAGGAATAGGTGTTTTTTAAAAACATCCGTGGTGATTCTGGATCTAGTCAGGTTCTCACATTTAGGAATGCTTAGACATGATAGTCAGTGATACTATCCAGTTATGTGAGTCTATGAAAACTCTTCCGATGATTCAACAAGTTCTAGTGATCCCATCTTTCAATATAAAAATCACAGCTGGGCACAAGGGTGCATGTCTGTTGTCTAGAGAGGCTGAGGTAGGAGGATTGCTTCAGCCCAGGAATTTGAGGCCATAGCGCCCTATGACTGTGCATATAAATAGCCACTGCACTCCAGCCTGGGTGACACAGCCAGACTCCATCTCCTAAAAAAAAAAAAATTAGGCCGGCGCAGTGGCTCACGCCTGTAATCCCAGCACTTTTGGAGAATGAGACAGGCAGATCACTTGAGGTCAGGAGTTTGAGACCAGCCTGACCAGCATAGTGAAACCCCATCTCTACTAAAAATACAAAATTAGCCGGGCGTGGTGGCAAAGGCCTGTGATCCCAGCTACTTAGGAGGCTGAGGCAGGAAAATCACTTGAACCCGGGAGGCGGACGTTGCAGTGAGCCGAGATCGCGCCACTGCACTCCAGCCTGGGCAGCAAGAACGAAACTCCATGTTTAAAATAAAAAAAAAAATCAAAGCAATGGATGAGTGGTATAATGTCCCAATTAACTTAAATTGTATGATAATTTGTCCCTATTCACTTTATTTTCCCCAGAGACGGGTCCCACTCTGTTGCATAGGCTAGAGTATAGTGGCACAATCATAGCCCACTGCAGCCTCTAAGCCCCGGGCTCAAGTGATCCTTCTGCCTCAGCATTTTGGGTATTTACTTTTTTTTTTTGACCAAAAAGTTTGAAACAACCAAAGCAGGTAAAAAATCAGAAAAAAAAAAAAAGACAAATAAAAAAACAAAATAAAAGACAAAAGGAACTCTATTTAATACACATAGAGAAAAAACATTAACAATAAAAAACTAAGATCACGGAAATAGATCATAACCTTGTCTTAATACATTATGAAAGTTAAATCACTTTAAGAAGAACATGCTACATGCTTTGTTCCCACTAAACTTTGGCACAGTATAGTTAGATATAATTGTGGCACATTCTTTTCAGGGTTCCATATGTTATTTGGAAACACAACTAATGCTGGTCCTCATTTTGAAGAAAACCCATTATAAATTTGATATCAACAAGTCACATAAGCTCTAAGCGCTAAGCTCCCATTTCACAGTATAATCTATTAGTACTATCTAAAGCAAGTAATTCCAAAGGCGTACATAAGAGCAATGTTAATTTGAGGAGATCCATAGGCTTTCCCTGATGTCTTAGCATTTGTTCATCTGAGGGAATCTGGATGAAATAAATTTTTGCAAATATAATGCATCCAGGAAAGACACCACCAAATGATCTGTTTAGGACATACCCAATTGCAGCAGGGGTCAAGCGAGTGTGCAACTGAGGGGTGGTAGAAGTAGTGGTGGTTGTTAGGGAGCCATCATTTCCAGTCTTCTCCCAGTCAAAAGGGTCACTCTCAATTACTCCAAAAGTCTTGATGCTATTGTCAAACACGGATGTAAGAAGCTAAACCACAAAGAAAAAAACTAGAGTAAGTGAACAGTAAACATAGTCACTTTATTCTATAAGAGAAAGCACACCAGACTCATAAAATGATTTTGTAATGTGATTTTCTTTAAAAACTGATGGCTCAAATTGCGAAATTTGAATAGGAACTATAGGTGGATGATGATACTGAATTAATGTTGATTTTTCTCAGTTGTGTAGAATGTTTCTGTTTTTGAGAGATACATAATGAAGCATCATATCTATAACCTACTCTCAGTTGGTTTCGCTAAAGGATGTGTGTTGTGTATAAGTATATATGTTTGTGCACTCAATTGAACCATCTATTTTATCATTTATTTGTCAAAACAAAACAAAACAATGACTTTTTATATGTTTCAACCTAAAAAAGTAGCCAGCATTAACAGGTAATGTGTCTAGGTAAGGGGAATATAGAAGCTTATTGTGCTTTCCTTCATTTTTTTTTTGCAGGTTTAAAAAATTCTTAAAATATGTATGTGCATGTTTGTGTGTCTCCATATACAAATTATCAAAAATTGCTTGATTTATATTCTGTTAGTTTGATTTATATTCTGTATAATTTCATTTTTTGTCTTTCAATTCCTAAAGTTTGATGTGATCTTAAGAAGGATCTCATAAAAGACGTCTGTTGTTTCTGTCAGCAGGCAACATTTCCAATTTTATGATTATAGCTTTATTCTCTCCTCATCATTTCTGGAACTCTGTTAGTATCCTATCCTCTGAGATTCATCTTGTACATTTCCTGCCCCAGACCTGAAATCAGCACTTCTTTGGAGGATTTTGCTCAGGTCTGATTTAGGCTTTAAAAATATTACTTCACCAGCCTGGCGAACATGGTGAAACCCTGTCTCTATTAAAAATACAAACATTAGCCGGGTGTGGTGGTACACGCCTGTAATCCCAGCTACTCAGGAGGCTGAGGCATGAGAATTGCTTGAACCTGCGAGGCGGAGGCCGCAGTGAGACAAGATCATGTCACTGCACTCCAACCTGGGTGACGGAATGAGAATCTTTCTCAAAAAAAAAAAAAAAAAAAAGATTACTTCAGCTATTAAGTGGTCAATAGATGCCATAAACAGGGATGGGAATAAGGGTACTTGGAACAGATGACCAGTTAAGAGATTACTGTCAGCTGAACAAGCATGGTAACAGTAAAGGTGATAAGAATTGGACATAGATTTCTGTCCTGAGCCACTGGGTCAACGCAGTGACATGGAAAGCAGTGAGTTTAGGGAGGAATAGGAAATGCAGATATAAATTTGGGTGTCATCAGCATATAGATATCAAGAGATACTGGCCACGCACGGTGGCTCACGCCTGTAATCCCAGCACTTGGGCGGCTGAGGTGGGCGGATCACTTGAGGTCAGGGGTTCAAGACCAGCCTGGCCAACATGGTGACACTCCATCTCTACTAAAAATGCAAAAATAAGCAAGGCGTGGTGGCAGGTGCCTGTAGTCCCAGCCACTCGGGAGGCTGAGGCACAAGAATTGCTTGAGCCTGGCAGAGACTGCAGTGAGCCAAGATTGTGCCATTACACTCCAGCCTGGGTGACAGAGCAAGACTTGGGTCTCAAAAAAAAAAGAGAGAGAGAGAGAGATCATTTAAAGCCATAGAACCAGCTGGTATTATTGAGGAAGAATAGAGAGCAAAAGATCCAAGGGCTATAGCCTAGAGTACTTCAATATTTAGGTGAAAGAAGACAAAGACTCAGCAAAGGAAGCAAAAAAGGAGTGGCCAGTGAGGCAGGAAAACTATGAGTCTAGTATTCTAGACTACAAGTGAAGAAACCATTTCACTAAGGAGGATGATCAAATGTTATCAGTTGTAAATGTACAGTTATTTCTGTATTTAATTAATTTCTCTCTCTTTCAACCCAGACTATATGCTCCAAGATGCTGATATTAATCTGATCTTACTCATCATTGTGTCTCCAGGATCTCATACATTACCTTACTCATAACATTTACTCTAAAAAAATTCCAATAATATATGTTAATTTGTAATAATATTTACTGACTCACATGATTTGATCTTTCATTTAAGTTCCAAAAGGAAGAATTGTAAATACAGAAAAAGAAACTAAAAAGATAAAGGGAACTGGAAAAGACATGGTTATAAAATCTGAGAAATTTTATTTGGGTCCTATTTTTGTTCATGTAAGTCACCTACGTTATAGCTTAGATTTCTCCAAATGTCAGAGGTAGAGGGCTGTAGAAAACACAAAGGAGGAAATAAAGATGGCCCGGAACCTAGGGAACTGAAGTGCCAGACCTTTGACCCTCTCTCCTAACTCTGAAATCAAGGTTCTCATAGGTTCTCACAGAGTGAGATGCATGCTTCCTGGAAGGTGGAATCCCCATCCAGGGGAGCCTTGCTACGTGAGCACTTAGACTGCCACTGCTAAATTCTCTGTTCTGTACTGTGCTGCAACAGGAATGATCCTAAATGGTTTTTATGTCAGATGTCCTTTTATCATGGAATTATTTTCTTACATGTATCACAGTATTGTATGTCTTAGAAAATGTATTCTATGGCACGGGATCTCAAATTAGAAACAGTTTGTTACTATGATGGTGATATTAGACACCAGCAGCAGGAGGCAGAAAGATGGAGGACACAGAACAAAAGAAACAGAAAAGCTAAAAGCACTGAGGCACTTAAAGGCACCCTAGTGGGAACAAATGGTCAGACTGGGCAGAGCTCTGCAGATATTTTAGAGAAAAACATTTCTAATCTAGCAAAATAATTTTCTAATTCGGGAGCAGGGTGGCACTAAATCCTAACCTTCCTCAGATTGGAATAGTAGAAACAGGACAAGTCAAGGACTTACTTTTTTTGGTAACTGAATGTGTTACATCACATTTGGTTATGATAAATAATAAAAACAGAAAACTCTTAATTCAGTGAGTCAAATAGATTTTAGAATAAAAATTACCTTGTAAGTCATCTATATAGCATATACAGTATATGTAGTGTGTGAATATATGTCTATGTGTACATATATGTGTGTGTCTGTTAAATTTGAATAGTCCTCATGCCTTTATTTTTTGTTATTTTTATTTTTATTTATTTATTTTTGAGATGGAGTCTCACTTTCTTGCCCAGGCTGGAGTGCAACGGTGCGATCTCAGCTCACTGCAACCTTCGCCTCCCGGGTTCAAGCGATTCTCCTGCCTCAGCCTCCTAGGTAGCCGGGACTACAGGCACACGCCACCATGCCCAGCTAATTTTTGTATCTTTAGTAGAGACGGGGTTTCACCATGTTGGCCAGGATGGTCTGAAACTCCTGACCTCAGGTGATCCACCCGCCTCGGCCTCCCTAAGGGCTGGGATTATAGGCGTTGAGATACCATGCCCGGCCTCTCATTCTTTTTTATAACCCAATGTCATTGGGGAACAAAGCACTTTCCCATCAGAACAGGGACTCACTGTGGCAGTAATTCTCAAACTGGAAAAGGGAGAAGGGAAAAATATGAAAAAAATCTTCCAAATGATTCCAACGCTTCCCTCTAAAAGGCATGTCCCATATCTCTTCATTGGTAATCTCTGAAAATCTAGTATACATCTGACTCCTCATTTTACTTAATAATACATTCTTAGAAAATACAAATTCATCTACATTTAGAGTCTAAGTTTCTCAAACTAGGGTAACATGTACCCCCAGGGGATGCAGCCATATGCCAGAGAGAATTTAAAGTCATTTGACAATGTGGCACAGCTTCCTGGAGTATTTTACACAGAGGTATGACATTTATTACAATATTTTATAATACAATGAACACAAAGAAGTTGGAAGGCAAAATTTAAATGAACCTTTAAGATAAATCAGGAGAATACAAAGAAATTTTGGACTTATGGTTGACACTGTAAGGCTATTCCCAGACTTCTTGAGAAATATACTTATACTTGGCTTCCAGAGGAGTAACTGGTGAAACAGTGTGAGAAACACCAGAAGCAATCATCTTCGGGAAAGTGAATCTTCTGTAAATGGATGTAGGGAAGGGAGGCAATTAAGTGAAGGGAAAGTTGTGTGAAGAGGAGGAAAAGAGGAGGGAGAACGTGAAGAAGGCAATGAACAGGCAAAAATGCTGCACAGGTTGAGAATCCCAAATCTGAAAATCGAAAATCCAAAATATTCCAAAACACAATTTTGGGTGCTGACGTGATGCTCAAATGAAATGCTCACTGGGGCATTTCGGATTTTCGATTTGGGTTGCTCAACCAATATAATGCAAAATATTACAAAATCCTAAAAAATCTGAAATCCACCAGGCGCAGTGGCTCACGCCTGTAATTCCAGCACTTTGGGAGGCCAAGGCCAGCGGATCACGAGGTCAGGAGATCGAGACCATCCTCGCTAACACGGTGAAACCCCGTCTCTACTAAAAATACAAAAAAATTAGCCAAGTGTGGTGGCGGGCACCTGTAGTCCCAGCTACTCGGGAGGCTGAGGCAGGAAAATGGTGTGAACCTGGGACACGGAGCTTGCAGTGGGCAGAGATCATGCCGCTGCACTCCAGCCTGGGCGACAAAGTGAGACTCCGTCTCAAAAAACAAACAAACAAACAAACAATCTGAAATCCACAACACTTCAAATAAGGGATATTCAACCTGTATTACTTTTTTTTGTTTGTTTGTTTTTGAGACGGAGTCTCACTCTGTTGCCCAGTCTGGAGTGCAATGGTGTGATCTTGGCTCACTGCAACCTCTGCCTCCTGGGTTCAAGAGATTCTCCTGCCTCACTTCCCAAGTAGCTGAGACCATAGACGTGTGCCACCATGCCCGGCTAAATTTTTTTGTATTTTTAGTAGAGACAGGGTTTTGCCATGTTGGCCAGGCTGGTCTTGAACTCCTGACCTCAAGTGATCCTCCTGTCTCGGCCTCTCAAAGTGCTGGGATTACAGGCGTGAGCCACCGCGCCCGGCCCTGCATTACTTTTTATTTGGCCACTGTGTGGATTATTTGTGTCAATCCCTCTTCTACTTGCACTTATGAACAAGAAGCAGTCTATTTTAAATCTGATGGGATATTCAATACAATGATTTTTCAAAAGCAAATTATTCAAGATACAAAGTAATAAAAGTCAATTACAGCCTAGGCAACATGGTGAAACCCTATCTCTACCAAAAATACGTAAAATTAGCCAGGTGTGGTGGTGTACACTTCTGGTCTCAGCTACTTGGGAGGCTGAGGTGGGAGGACCACTTGAGCCTGGGGAGGAAGGCTTTGCAGTGAGCCAAGATCACACCACTGCACTCCTGGGTGACAGAGTGAGACCCTGTCTCAAAATAAATAAATAAATAATAAAAGTCAATTACTATGTCAGGATAATGAGATTCTGAGTAATCTGGATTTTCTGTAATTCTAAATTTTTCTGTAATTCTAAAACTTTTATAATGACCAGATATTACTTTTAATAACTAGAAAAAATTAACCAACAAAAACATATTATTCTAAAATAAATCAACTATATACCTATATGCAACCTACATAGATGCTTGGTGCCAGCTCCTACTACCTAAAATACCCTTATTCTTTATGGCAATCAGTCATCTGACATACACACAATGCCTTAAGGAAGCACTCCTCTTATCCTTAGCACAAAATGCAATCAATAACTGTATCATATTTACCTCCATATGAAATCCCAGTTTGCCCTTTCAAAGAGAGTGTAGACCAAGTCCAGCTTTTGCAAAACCAAGAATTATTTGTAAGGTGATATTAAGAACTCACTAAGAATCCTGATTCCTGAATTCTCAGTTAATAAATGGTAAATTAGGGGATCAATAAAGCACTTAAGCAGGGAGAGCACAATGGCAATGTTGGCTTGGCTGATTGAAAGGCAGATTATTTACTGCAAAAGAAACTGCCCCACTTCAGTGATAAGTAGATGCAATAGAGGGAAAGAAATGCATAGTCTTTTTTTTTTTTTTTTTTTTTTGGCAGAGCTAGCCGAGGTTTTATTTTGGGGAAAAAAAAAAAAAAAGCAATCGAATTGTTTTGTAGCTGGAGGCATGGGCAAGGGGGGTCCCCAGGTAGGAAAGTCCCTCGTGGATGGGCTGAGGGCTAGGGCTGAGCCTCAGGTGGGTCTCCCGTTCCCTGTGTTCGCCTGCACAGTGGCCTCCCTCCTAGGCTCTGCGGCAGCCACAAGAGGGGCAGGCTGAGAGGGGCTTCACTTGGGCAGGACATCGGAGGACTCAGACACCAGCTTCCCATCACAGGTTTCGATCTTCTTCACGACCACGGCCCTGAAGGAGCTGGTGCAGCTGAAGGAGCTGGAGCCCATGCCAAAGCCAAAGCTGGAGCCCAGGCCGTAGCTGACACCAGGGCTTGTGAGGCCCCCATAGGCCAAGCTCTGACCACCTGCATAGCTGCTGGTGGTCTTCATATGGATACTCATGTTCTGCATCCCAGACTCCAGCCAGCTCTCCTCACCCTCCAACAGCTTCCTGTAGGTGGCGATCTTGATATCCAGGGCCAGCTTGACATTCATCAGCTCCTGGTACTCACGCAGCTGCCATGCCATGTCTTGACTGGCTAGCTGCAGGGTGGCCTCCAGCTCAGACAGCTTGGCGTTGGCATCCTTAATGGCTAGCTCCGCATGCTGCTCGGTATCTGCGTGGCGGCCTCCGGGGAAGCCCTCTGGCCTTTGAGACCCTCAGTCTCAGCTTGGAGCTGGCTGATGTTCCGGTTCATCTAGGAGATCTCAGTCTTTGCATGCCACAGGTCATCCCCACGCTTCCGATCCAGCGTCTGCAGTTCCTTATACTTGATCTAGTACATGCTCTCAGCCTCAGCCCGGCTGCGGTTGGCAATCTCCTCGTACTGCACCTTGACCTCAGGGATGATACTGTCCATGTCCAGGAAGCGGCTATTGTCCATGAACAGCACCACAGATGTATCCGAGATCTGGGACTGCAGCTCCCGATCTCCTCTTCACACAGCTACCTGAGGAAGCTGATCTTGGCAGTCAGCCCTTTCAGGGGAGACTCCAGCTCCATCTTGTTCACATAAGCTTCATCCACATCCTCCTTGATGAGCACAAATTCATTCTCCATCTCTGTACGCTTACTGATCTCATCCTCATACTTGTTCCTGAAGTCCTCCACCAGCCCGTGCATGCTGCCAAGCTCCGCCTCCAGCTTCAGCTTCTCCTGACCCAGAGTCTCCAGCTGCCACCTAATGTTGTTGATGTAGCTGTCGAACATGTTGTCCATGTTGCTCCAAGCCATCTTCTGCTGCTGCACAAGGCTCCACTTGGTCTCCAGCATCTTGTTCTGCTGCTCCAGGAACCGTACCTTGTCTATGAAAGAGGCAAACTTGTTGTTGAGGGTCTTGATCTGCTTCTCCTCCTGGGTGCGCACAGCCTGGATGTTGGGGTCCACCTCCAGGTTAAGAGGGCTCAGCAGGCTTTGGTTGACAGTGACAGCGGTGATGCCTCCACTGGCCCCACCATATCCTGCACCCAGGCCACCCCAGAAGCTGCTGCTGCCCATTCGGGAGAAGCTCGAGGAGCTGATGCAGGCACCAGGCCCACTCGTGTAGGAGAGGCTGTTGAAGGCCTGGGGGCCAGAGATGGACACCTTGTAGGACTTCTGGGTCACCCTGATGGACATGGTGGAGGCAGGAGTGGAGGCAGGCGGGCCGAACCAGACGGAATCCCAGAAGGAGTGGAGAAGCTGCTTCTTGGTCTGCACGCAGTCTTTACTTCTCTGCTCTTCTTGGGGATTTTAGCAACATTGGTAAAGAAAAAAATTTAACTGCACCCATCCTCTAACAAACTAAACCAGCAAAAATAAAATAAAATAAAATAAAATAAAGAGAATGAGTTGAAGAAGCTGCAACCTTTACCTGTTTTCACCATTAACTCGGGTGTCACATAGCAACAGGGATACATTCTGAGAAATGTGTCGACAGGCATTTCATTGTGCAAGCATCATAGAGTGTACTGTGATGGTTAATACTGAGTGTCAACTTGACTGGATTGAAGGATACAAAATATTGATCCTGGGTGTATCTGTGAGGGTGTTGCCAAAGGAGATTAACATTTGAGTCAGACAGCGGGCTGGGGAAGGCAGACCCGTCCTTAATCTGGTGGGCACCATCTAATCAGATGCCAGTGAATATAAAGCAGGCAGAAAAATGTGAAAAGGTGAGACTGGCCTAGCCTCCCAGCCTACATCTTTCTCCCATGCTGGATGCTTCCTGTCCTCCAACATCAGATTCCAAGTTCTTCAGTTTTGGGACTCGGACTGGCTCTCCCTGCTCCTCAGCCTGCAGACGGCCTATTGTGGGACCCTGTGATCATGTTAGTTAATACTTAATAAATTCCCCTTTATATATATATCTATTCCATTAGTTCTGTCTCTCTAGAGAACCCTGACTAATACATGTACTTACACAAAGCTAGATGGTATAGCCTATTACACACCTAGGCTATATAGTATAGCCTATTGCTACTAGGCTACCTATCTGTGTAGCGTGTTATTGTACTGAATACTGTAGGCAACTGTTACGCAATGGTAAGTGTTTGTGTATGTAAACATATCTAAATATAGAAAAGGTATAGTAAAAACACAGTATTATAAGCTTATGGGACCACTGTCGTATATGCAGTCCATCATTCACTGAAATATCATTATGTGGCGCATGACTGTATATCAAGATACTGGAGATTCAGAAGTGCCCCCCATGGTTGGCTGCCCCAGGACCTGAGGCAGGGTAAAGCAGCATGGTCACTTACTCAGCCAAAAGTGCTAGCTGATATCAGTCTTCCCTTTCAGGGGCTCAGTCCGTCCAAACGGTAAGCTGCCTGGAAATATAGTACACTAAGGCTTTTCAGTGCCTCCTCACAAGGCCAATAAAAAAGGTAAACAACATTTTCTTATTGCTGTGAGAGGACAAATCAGCAAAGAGGAAATAAAAGAAGTTCTATTAACATAGAAGGTAATGCTGAGTGAAGAAAAATGAGATGATTTTGGGCAGGGTACAGTGGCTCACATCTGTAATCCCAGCACTTTGGTAGGCCAAGGTGGGCCGATCACCTGAGGTCAGGAGTTCGAGACCTGGCCAACGTGGTGAAACCCCATCTCTACTAAAAATTAGCCAGATGTGGTGGTGCACACCTGTGGTCCTAGCTACTTGGGAGGCTGAGATGAGAGGACTGCTTTAACCCGGGAGGTGGAGGTTTCAGTGAGCCAAAATTATACCATTGTACTCCAGCCAGGAGTGAAAAAAAAAAAAGAAAAGAGAGAGATGATTATAAGCAAATGCAGCATCACTGTGGTACATGTAAAACTACTTACATTTCTTACATTTACATGATATTTTAAAATTTACAAATTATTCTCATAATTACCTCATTAAAAATATTAACAATGGCCAGTTGCCATGGCTCACACCTGTAATCCCGGCACTTTGGGAGGCCGAGGTGGGTGGATCACCTGAGGTCAGGAGTTCGAGACCAGCCTGACCAACATGGTGAAACCCTATCTCTACCAAAAATACAAAGTTAGCTGGGCATGGTAGCACATGCCTGTAATCCCAGCTACTTGGGAGGCTGAGGCAGAATTGCTTGAACCTAGGAGGTAGAGGTTGCAGTGAGCTGAGATCACGCCATTGCACTCCAGCCTGGGTGACAAGAGTGAAATTCCGTCTCAAAAAAAAAAAAAAAATCTTAACAACAATGCTGTGAAGTCAGTATTTCCACCATTTCACAGACTACAAAACTGAGATCTAGAAAGGTTATCCAAACGGTGTGTGGCAAAGCATCAATTTAAACAGGTCTTTTAAGTACGGTGCTATTTCTACTAAAGAAGAGTTACAGCCAGTCAGCAGGCAAGGTAAAAACAGCATATAGTTGAAATTATTCTTGAAAGTGCCTTAAAATGTCCATAAAGTACAGAATACTACCATTTCTCAATAGGTGCAACAGAGCCAGTTTTTCCTCCAGCTCTAGAATAGATGTATTTTCCTCAGATGAATGTGGATAAAGTAAGCTGGCTGCAGACAGCAGTCACATTTGTACCAAAAAAAGTACTCTGCTTTCAACTGTTGGACTCATACTGGTGCAGCCTGATTTGGGGCCACTGAACTGCTGTCAATGAGAAGACTGAGAGAATAGCAGATGCATGAGGGCACTAAATCATTACCCTCACCATAAGGCATGACTAAGCTAAAGGGCAGGCAGAATCACAGATGTTAAGATTTTTCTACCTCCTGAACATACAGCTGAATTTAAGTGAGTCATGCAAACATAGTGTGACTCTATTGTATTCTATAGCTACATCAAATATCCACTCCTTGTTTCAGACATACATTGACTGCCTACTGTCCTGGGTGCTGGGAATACAAATGTTAACAAAACACAGTCCTGTCTTTGGGTGGTTTACATTCAATAGAAGCAATAATCAAGCAGATTTAATTAAATTTTTCACTTTTATTAAATGCCTATCATTGCGCTATGTTCTTGAGAAAATTGAGATAAATGTGCAAGGCCCTGGCTCTTAAGGAGCTTATATAATAAAGAGACAAAACAAAGTACTGCTGCTCTAAGAGTTGAACAGAAGAAATTACTCCAGTATGGAATATGGAAGGAATGGAAGGAATCAGAGGAGGCTGCGGAGAAACTGACATCTGAGTTGGGCTTTCAATTTCACAAGACAAGCAGTGTTATGAAACAGAGGCACATTCCAGGCAGGGCACACTGGGAGAAGAGCTGGTAGTCTCATCTGACTGCATCGAGGGGTCTAATATGACTAGATCACAAAAGTACAATGGGGAATGAAAGGAGATAAGGCGTAATGGGGCAGAGGCAAGAATTCACCCATTTCCCTCCATCTCTACTACTTCTCTCAAGTCAAGGCCATCATCATCTTGCCTCCTGGCCACAAGGGAATACTCTTATCTCCTAGCCTCCCCTGCAGTTAGAATTGGGCCAGCGTGATTGAGTTCTGACTACTGGGCATACACCAGTGTTGTAGATCACTTCCAGGCCTGGCTGTAAAACCCCTAAGCCATCATCCACACTATTCCCTTTCCTGATAATAGTAAAAGGCCATGTATTAAAGACAGCAGTGTCAATATATGGGCAGAGCCTGGATTTTCAAGTTACTCTTAGGAGTTGCCTAGGAGAGCTGTACAACTTGACTAATGTATTATATGATCAAGAATCTTTATGGTGTTAAGACACTGACTTTTAGGCCAGGCATGGTGGCTCATGCCTGTAATCCCAGCACTTTGGGAGGCCAAGGTGGGTGGATCACTTGAGGCTAGAAGTTTGAGACCAGCCTGGCCAACATGGCGAAACCCTGTCTCTACAAAAAATACAAAAATTGGCTGGGCGTGGTGGCACGTGCCTGTGGTCCCAGCTACTTGGAAGGCTGAGGCAGAGAATCACTTGAACCCAGGAGGCAGAGGTTGTAGTGAGCCAAGATCACACCACTGCACTCCAGCCTGGGCAACACAGCAAGACTATGTCTCAAAAAAAAAAAAAAGACACTGATTTAAAAAAATGTATTTCTTTCCAAGGCACAGCTCAGCTTATCTCAGTACCTTCCCAACTAGTCTCTGATTCTCCTTTGTTTCATTTGGATGTATATAACTGCAAAAGTAATCCTCTTAAAGCACAAATTGGATCACCATGCTCCTGTTTATAACACTTCCAATGCTTTGTGTTGTACTTAGAATAAAAATTCAAACTCCTTAAAAAGGCCTACAAGGCCCGGCATTATCTGGTTTCTGACTCTTTCCAACCTCACCTCAACCTGTTGTCTCTCCTTATTTATTGTCTGACCATACTTGTCTTCTTTCAGTCCTTTCTCCCATTAGGGCCCATGCATGTACATGTTCTTCCCTTGGCTTGTAACATTCTACCTCTTATTTTTGCTCTTCACATGGCCAACACAATCCCATCTTTTGGGGCTTGGCTTACAATCAAGCTTCTCTAACCTGTAACCCAGGATGGCTTTGAATGTGGCCCAACACAAATTTGTAAACTTTCTTAAAACATTATGAGATTTTTTTGTGATTTTTTTTTTTTTTGGCTCATCAGCTATCATTACTATTAGTGTATTTTATGTGTAGCCCAAGACAATTCTTCTTCTTCCAATGTGGCCCAGGGAAGCCAAAAGATTGGACACCCCTGGGCCTTACATGGTAGCTTTAGAAGGAGACCTTCCTTGACCACTCTATTTGATCGGAGGTTCCCCCTTGTTTTCAGCTCAACCTTGTAGCATCTATGCCCTCAGAAAAATTTAATTCAGATGTTATCAAAGTCAGGGGATCCTACAACTGCTATATGTCCCCCAAAGCAAGAGGCAAATCTACTGCATTTTGATGTAATCTACATTTAAATAGTCCCATTCCTAAACCCGGAAAGTATATTAAGAAGATTAATGAAGCTTGCTTAGCTTTGCATTTCCTCTCTATCCTATCCTCTGATATTAGCAACGCTGTAGCAGTGGGTGAACTGGTTGAGATACACATTTTAGTTTCAGGCTTACCAACAGTGTGTATATTTATGGATTTCATTAGTCTTCTCAACTTGCTAAGTGATGCTTAACAAATTTGAACACTCTAATAAAGATATTTGTGTTATCAAGATCATGTGATCCTATTAATTATTATTATTATTATTTTTGAGATGGAGTCTCACCCTGTCACTCAGGCTGGAGTGCAGTGGCACAATTATGGCTCACTGCAGCCTTGATTCACTCAAGTAACCCTCCCATCTCAGTCTCCCAAGTAGCCCGGACTACAGGTGCATGCCACCACACCTGGCTAATTTTTTTTGTTGTTTGTTGTTGTTGTTGTTGTTTTGTTTTTTTGTAGAAACAGGGTGTTACTATGTTGCCCAGGCTGGTCTCAAACTTCTGGCCTCAAGTGATACTCCTGCCTCAATCACCCAAGGTGCTGAGATTACAAGCATGAACCACTGTGCTTGGCCCACTCTGTCTCTTAT
Source organism: Pongo pygmaeus (assembly GCF_028885625.2). NCBI lineage: Eukaryota > Metazoa > Chordata > Mammalia > Primates > Hominidae > Pongo > Pongo pygmaeus. Next base: position 48,038,048 of record NC_072389.2, read on the forward strand.
AGTTGTTATACCATTCAGAATCTAACAAAAACAATATTTATAGGAACATATCTGCTTTAATCTTGTTTATAATTCTGATATCTTCACATTTATTTTAATAGACAGAAAACAGTATTTATGCACTTATAGGGTTAATTTTTCTTGTATTCTCTGTGTAGCAGACTGTTGGTCCAAAGTAAAGACTTAATTAAATTTGCCTAACATTTGTTGAAAATTTAGGTGCCAGGTGTAATATGGGGTTAAAAAAATAAGACATGGCTGTTTCTCCAGGATTTAAAAGCTAGTTAGGAAAACAGACTCATACATAAATACTAAGTACAGATAAACTTGATGTAATTTCCCAAAATAATATAATACTTCTCAAAAGCAAATTTCGGCCTTTATTTTAAAGTGAGAGACACATAAAAGATTCCTGGTAGAAAACAAAATAGCTATTCTCTCTAGGTCCACACCTGATGTCAGAGTGAACAGCAGCAGCTACTGGATGAGGTGTTGGCCATGTGCAACGTGTTGAAGTAATAATATTCTATGGCAAGATATTCTAATTTTTAAAGATTTATAAAATATACACAAAGTGAAAGTGGCTCTGTAAAACTGCATCATTTAACACTTTGATTATAACAAAAAACCTGACTTTGGTCTTAGCTCAGAATAGACAAAGCTGGAAACATATCATTGCTATTTGACCTTTGATGTAGCTAGGGAAGCAATCATACTAACTATGGATATGCTTTTTGCTTGTTGCTGGAGGAGGTTTATTGTTTTTTTTAACTTTATTGGTTGTCCCATGAGAAACCTAAAATTTTGAAAGAAAAGACCAGGTATGGTGGCTTCATGTTGGTTATCTCAGCAGTTTGGGAGGCCAAGGCAGAAGGATTGCTTGAGGCCAGTTTGAGACCTGCTTGGGCAACATAGGGAAACCTCATCTCTGCTTTAAAAAAAAAAAAAAAAAAAAAAAAGCCAGGCATGGTGCACACTTGTAGATCAAGCTACTCAGGAGGCTAAAGTGGGAGAATCACTTGAGTCTTGGAGGTTGAAGCTGCAGTGAGCTATGATTGCACCAATTGCACTCTAGCCTTGCTGACAGACCGAGACCCTGTCTCAAAAATTTTTTTTAAATAAAGAAAATAAAATCTTGAAAGAACAGTAAGTAAAATCAAATTCAGGAATGAATCTCAAACTGTAAAATTAATCATAGGGACAGCATGAGTTCATGAGACCATTCAGATTAAAGGTAGAGTTATTTTTCTCAAGATGAAGACTGAGTAGAGAAACAAGAGGCAGAAGCTGCAAAGCTCAGGCTTTTGAAACCTGATGTCACATTGATACTAGTCATTAGAACACACCCATCACTTACATAACATCTTTTTTCAATTATCCTTCTCCTGTCCACCTGCCCTCTGTTCTCACTCACTGCTTATGAAAGATCAGAGCAGGAAAGAGCTGGATTATTTACAGAATCTGTGAAACAAAGTAATGTTATGCCTGTTCTCTTTCTTTCAAAAATGGAAAATTACCATACTTTGTTTTGTTATTAAGAGATAGAAAAGCCCCTAGGAGAATATCCAACTGAAAAACTTGAGAACAATAATTTGTTAGTTTAAAATAATCACGAAGTTTCAAACTTCAGCTGGTAAATATGATAGTCTTCTTTAGATATAGGTTTAAGAAGAGAATGTGATCAAAGTTTTTTACTGTCCTAAATTCCCCTAAGCAAATTTTGTCAATAAGAAACTATTAGCACTCAAGATGGGAAAGTTGGAACATTTTTCACCTCCTCTTGAATCTAGTCTTACAGGTATAATTTCATTGCTTTAAGTAATGTGAACTCTATACATTTCAGAAAATACACACAAAAGACAAATATAAGAACACATTCCAAAACAACTCACACACAGTGTATTTTCTCAATTTGTTAGACAGTCCCTATTGTTTACAATACAAATTGGCATATGCATGAGAAGACAAGCTCACCAATTTAAGGTCTCTAAGGACTCAAGGCTGTATGTTGCCTCTTTGCTTTATATCCTGTTTCTATCTTATACAAAAGCAGCAATTTCACAGAGCAATAATTACTATATGCAAATACATTTACTGTGCTATAGATACTTCTTAGTCTTTTGACTGCACAACACTGACAACACTGTAGAATTTAACTACCGTTAACATGCAGTAAAGTCTACGTGTTGTCCTTTGTAAATAAGAATGATATACTAATACATATTCTTATTAATCTATGTGTGGCCACATTTATGTTTTCAGTGGTAGCAATTATTTGGTATTAAGCCCTAACCAAATTCTCCCTGAGAGCAACAGAATCTTCTGAAATACCGCTGGTTGGGGCTAGGGATGCAATTTGTAGTAAACCTAGTCGACCCTTCTAAGGCTCATTAACTGATGCTCTAAGGAAATGATTCTCTGACCACAGACAAAATGGAGCCAATTTTCACTGACCGCTGTCCCATAGCATATTAACATATGATACGCTGCCCTAAAGCCCTTGACAGATGCATTACCTAGTTGGACATTTCCTTCTGCTCAACAAATTACCTATAGAATTTACATAATTTCAACTGTCAGCAGTTCTATATGCCGAATGAATCATGCAGGAACAGTAAAATCTGTTACAAGATGAATAAACCTAAAACTCTAATGAAGTTAAGTCCATCCAGAGAGATGAAACACATAACACACACACTGACACTCTCATCATAAGTTAATTTCACCATGTTTCTCAGGATGTATTAAAACAGTCTTATTCAAAGGACCTCCCCTACTCATTTATAACACCTTCAAAGCTAACAATGAGTGAAAGCGGAGACTAAGAGAGAAAATAATTAACCCACAGAACTCACAAAGATGGTTACCTGGTAGTCTGGTTTCGTAAAATAATCCAAAGAAGAGATATGGTCTAGAAAGATGCTGAATTCTGGAGGGAGATGTTTCAACATGAGCCTGTGGTCATATCTCTCCTTAATAGAGCCTACTTGCTCCTGGGAAGTAAAGAGAAAAAGAGCTACAGTCAATTTCTCTTGGCGGTTAGGCATTAAGAGCCCCTCAGTAACCGTCTCAAGGGTATGTACTAGGGAATGAGATAGTGGGTAATTAAGTATAAAGCAAGAACTGAGCTCTTACTAACAGCTTAATGTACAGTGTTTTAAAGCGGAAAAAAACTATAATGCAGAACCAAACAAGTAGCACAGAGTTCTGCATCAGTGTATCAATAGTCCCCAACAAAAATAATTTATTTATTTAGTTTTCTGAGACAGGGTCTTGCTCTGTCGCCCAGGCTGAAGTAGTGCAATGGCATGATCACAACTCACTGCAGCCTCAACCTTTGAGACTCAAGTGATCCTCCTGCCTCAGCTTCCCAAATAGCTGGAACTATAGGCACATGTCACCATGCCCAGCTAATTTTTTAAAGTTTTTTGTAAAGATGGGAGTCTCACTATGTTATCCAGCCTGGTCTCGAATTTTTGGGATCAAGTGATCCTCTTGCCTCAGTCTCCCAAGGTGCTAGGATCATAGATGTGAGCCATTGCACCCATCTCAAAATAATTTATCTTAAATCTGATCTACTTTTCTTTATCAACACATGTGTTTACAGTTTTCTAAATCAAACAATATAATGTGACAATCAAAAACTAAAAGCTTACTTGACTTACAAAAACAAAGGGGAGAACTAATAAAATTAAAAGCTAAGAAGGAGGGCTATAAATTAATCAGAAGCAATTAGTAGCTATTCTCCATGTACACAGAAAAATCTCATAACATTAATTTGATCTCTAATGTCAGCTCACACAGAAAAATATATATATTGGGATATAGTGAAAATGCTTGTAGATTTTAAGTCTTATACATAAGTATATTTTCAACAAAAATGTTTATTCAGGAGAAATTTTAGTTCTTCTACCAAAATTGACATCTCTATTCCCAAAATTACCTTGTCCTTTATCTTTCTCCAGGGCAGCTGACCAACCACAAACTCCACCAACATGTAGAATAAGGACCAAAGGTCATCATGTCTTCCCATTTCCTTCATAAACAAAACAGAATCCAGTCACATAACATTACTATTACTTGTGAGTACATTACATTGTTCAGGATCTAACCATTTTGTTTCACCTTGTTAGGCTAAAAATGTAAATTTATTTCCCAAAAAATTATATGGTAAATAAATATATATAAATTTACATAGCTATACAGCAATCTATATGGCAGAATATACAAATTGAAAAACTTTTTGAAACAAAGGACACCCCAAAACATAGAAACGCTGGAAGTAACATAACAGCCCATTAGTTAATGTGTTCGTTTAGAAGAAAGAAAACTCTTAAAAGCTATTTTTTAAAAGGTGGAAATAAGGGAAGCAAGCTGATGCTGAAGTTTTGGCTGCTGTGGGGGCATCTGTCATGAGTTTATCAACCACGAAGGGAACAGGCATAAAGGCCTTGGGCCTACATAGGACATGAGTTGTAACTGAGATACACCCCACCCCCACCATATAGCTAGGGCCCTAAAAGGGTTACATCCGTAGTGCAGTATTTGGTGTGTACATTATACTGTAATAATTATTTTCTGTAAAATTTAACTGCTATCAAAAGAAAAAAACGAGTTTTAAAAAAATTGTCCTGGGAATTTGTTACCACAGGCCTGTCCCTCATTTGGATTTGGGTATTAAATATATACCCATGTGGTCTGAAAAACCAAGCCTAGAAATTAACTTGAAATTAACTTCTGGGTGCATGAAATTAACATTCATGCCCTGCAGGAATGACAGAAGCAAATTTATCCTCTCAAGATAAATACATCCCTAAATTCAGACCTCATAGAAGTGCTATAGAAAAAGCCTCACCAAACATATGTTCATTATTCAAATTTATAAAGTATATTAATAAGCTAATGTCAAAAGAAGCTACAAAGAGTAGAAAAAAGTATCCCAGGATTTCAGAAATGGAATTATAGAATACGAAGAATGTTTAAAATGTTAAAATGAAAAATGGAATCAGTCATCAGAAAAGAACCATATTTAATAAAAACAAACCAAAACCCAACCAGATTTGAAAAATGACTAAAAAGAACATCCAGAAAAAAAAAGCACAATTGTAGAAATTAAAAACTCAATGGGCAGGTTTAAAAACTGACCAAATACAGCAGAAAAAAATCAATTGGAAAACAGATCTGAAGAAATTATCTAGAATGCAGCACAGAGACACAAAGAATTAGAGAATCCAGTAGTGAACTTAAGAGGCAGCACAAAGGACAAAATAAGAAAAATCTAAGAAAGTCTAATGCATCAATTTGGTGATCTGGGAAAAAGGGTATAAAGAGAAAGGGAAAAAGGGAATATGAGAATCTTCCAGAATCAAGGAAAGACATGAACATTTTGGTTAGGAAACACATCAAATCCCAAACAGATAAATATTTAAAAACCCACACCTAGGCACATTTGAATGCAGGACTCCAAAGACAGAGAAGATACCAAAAGTATTCAAATAAAAAGGACAAATTGGCTAGGCACGGTTGCTCATGCCTATAATCCCAGCACTTTGGGAGGCCAAGACAGGTGAATTGCTTGAGCTCAGGAGTTCGAGACTAGCCTGGGCAACATGGCAAAGCGCCGTCTCTACAAAAAATACAAAAATTAGCCAGGTGTGGTGGTGAATGCCTGTGGTCCCAGCTACGCAGGAGGCTGAGGTGGGAGGACTGCTTGAGCCCAGAAGGTTGAGACTGCAGTGAGCTGAGACCATACCAGTATACTCCAGCCTGGGCAACAGAGCAAGATTCTCCCAAACAATAAAAAATAAAATAAAACTTTAAAAAGGACAAATTAAGGCCGAGCGCGGTGGCTCACACCTGTAATCCTAGCACTTTGGGAGGCTGAAGCTGGTGGATTGCCTGAGCTCAGGAGTTCAAGACCAGCATGGGCAACACAGTGAAACCCCGTCTCTATTAAAAAATAAAAAAATTAGCTGGGCGTGGCAGCATATGCCTGTAATCCCAGCTACTCGGGAGGCTGAGGCAGGAGAATTGCTAGAACCCAGGAGACGGAGGTTGCAGTTAGCCAAGATCACGCCATTGCACTCCAGCCTGGGCGAGCGAGGGCGAGAGAGCAGGACTCCGTCTCTCAAAAAAAAAAAAAAGTAACAACAATTAAATAAAGTAACAAAGATGTTCTCAACAGTGACCCAAGAAGCAGAAGAAAGTAATTTTTTCAAAGTATTGAGATAAATATTAACAAGATTAAAATGTAAAACAACAATAAGACAGTATGACAGAGTTCAAGTGTTTTTTTTTGTTTTGTTTGTTTTTTGAGACAGTCTCGTTGTCGTCAACCCGGGTTGGAGAGCAATGGGGCACTATCGGCTCACTGCAACCTCTGCCTCCCAGGTTCCAGCAATTCTCCTGCCTCAGCCTCCCGAGTAGCTAAGATTACAGGCACCCGCCATCACACCCAGCTAACTTTTATATTTTTAGTAGAGACGGGGTTTCACCATGTTGGCCAGGCTCAAGTGTTTTTAAAAGTCCTTGTATTATTTAAGAATTATTTATGTTAAAACTTTTAAGATTTGGTAAGGCATGGTGGCTCATGCATGTAATCCCAGCAATTTCGGGGGCCAAGACTAGAAGACTGCTTGAGGCCAGGAGTTTGAGACCAGCTTGGGCAACATAGCAAGACTGTTAATATGAAAAATTAAAAAATTAGCCAGGTACAGTGGTGTGCACCTGTGGTCCTAGCTACTGAGAAGGCTGAAGCGAGAAGATTGCTTGAGCCCAGGAGTTCAAGGTTATAGTAAGCTATGACCCTGCCACTATGATCCAGCCTGGGCAACAGAACAAGACCCTGTCTCTAAAAAGTAAAGTTTAAGGAACCAGAAAAAGAGAAATAGAGTGTATTATTTTTAGATATTATCAAATCAGGGTTTCAGAATATGGAAAAAAGAAGCATGTTAGAATTAGCCGGGAAACCTTTTAAGATTAAACAAGCAACTCTGGAAGTTCCAAGAGCTGCACTCCTGCATCACCTCACAAACTAACAATTGTTGTGAACTATGTTACTGAGTAAAAGCATTCTACCCTCAGGTGTGCTGGGAGCAGAAAAGAGGGTTAAGAATCACTGTTATATACTATCAAGTTCCTCTACAAGGTTAGATGAGTAACAAATAAGCAAGTTACCAAAGTAACTGTTAGAGGACACTGTGCTGGAAAGGCTTTTAGAAGAAATCGCCACTGTCTAAATTAAAACAGTAAAAGTACATAATCTCTATTAGCTATTTTGAAAATGCTTATGTAGCTATTATAATCTCTGAAAATACTTATGTTTATCTTAAAAATAATGTATTTTCACAGATTCCAATGTTGACATAATTCTTTAATAAAATTAATTGGAAAACCTAGTATTTCTAAACTTTTATAAGACTCTATCAGGAAGAGAGCTTCTTTTCAAGACAAAGTAAATGACTAGATATCATAAAATAAAGCAACATTGAATCAAACCAAATGAGTTTAAATGCTTGGCAGAGTGCTATACACCGAGAAAAATAGCTTTACTATTTTCAATTTATAATCACGCCATAAGAAGCCAAATTAACTCCAGCATAGCATTTAAGACCACAGTATACTCTTCCTATCATATATTGGTCAAGTTCTCATTTTGGCTTATCAGAACAGGAACAAGGTAAAGAAAATCAACAAAAAATACTTTTCTCCCTATTTTATCAAGGAATCACTTGCTCAGTTTCTCAACTCCATGCAAAAAAGTTAAAGGATTGATAATCCATAAAAATGCCCAGTTTTCCTACTCATAAAGTTCGGGATGAAGGGGAAAAAGTCAGCGCAGAACAAAGGGACCAAAGTAAGGGGGTGAGGGGAGATATTTTTAAAATTTAACCCAAGAGGAAAGGGACAATTTACTAAAACGAACATTTAAAAATTGTCTGCACTTGAAATCTTCATGAAAACAAAAGGTTTGGTGGGGAGAGGGATATCACAGATTAGATACATATTACAGATAAAATGATGACTCCCACATTTCATTAGGTATTGATAGTATTAAATTCCCAAATAATTTCTTGAAATACTACACAGATGTTCAATCTCTTCCAAATTCTCTCTCTCTATATATGTATATATATATTTAAAAATATATATATATATATTTGAGACAGAGTCTTGCTCTATCTCAAATTTGGAAGAAATGTTCAATCTCTTCCAAATTATCTCTCTCTCTATATATAAATATATATATTAAAAAATAAATATATATATATATATATTTTTTTGAGACAGAGTCTTGCTCTGTTGCCCAGGCTGGAGTGCAGTGGCGCGATCTCAGCTTACCACAACCTTCGCCTCCCAGGTTCAAGTGATTCTTTTGCCTCAGCCTCCCGAGTAGCTGGGACTACAGGCACACGCCACCACGCCCAGCTAATTTTTGTATTTTTAGTAGAGATGGGGTTTCGCTATGCTGGCCAGGCTGGTCTCAAACTCCTGACCTTGTGATCTGCCCACCTCAGCCTCCCAAACTTCTATATTAAATTTGTTAATACTTATATCTAATTTAGGACACAGATTTCCCAAAGACATAAATATACTTAGCTATTATCTTTTCTGGCAAATCCAATTTTATTTTCCAAGCAGCTGCACATATCTATTATGCATGATACACTATACTGTGCATTAGTATCACCAATTCCATTCTCATTAGCGCCACACAAGAATGAATTAGGACGAACATTCCAAGCAACTTTGTAGCTATTAAAGGGATCCTCAACTCTCAAGCACTTTCCATACCTTTGTACTTTGTAAAGAAGTCAATCTCACTTTGGGAGGCTGAGGCAGGCGATCATGAGGCCAGGAGTTTGAGACCAGCCTGGCCAATATGGTGAAACACTGTCTCTACTAAAAATACAAAAATTAGCTGGGCGTGGTGGCGGGCACCTCTAATTCCAGCTACTTGGGAGGCTGAGGCAGGAGAATCACTTGAACCCGGGAGGCAGAGGTTGCGGTGAGCCAAGATTGGGCCACTGCACTCCAGCCTGGGCAACAATGCAAGACTCTGTTTCAAAATATATATATATATATATATATATATATATATATATATATATAAAATAAAATAAAAAAGAAGTCAATCTGATTTAAGCTATTAGCATACTTATACAGACATGACTGTAGTTCAGATACCTACCCTGTTCCGATGTGCATTGATTGATGCATAACGAACTGTCCCTCGAAAGCCTGCCACAGCTCGAGGCTACAACAAAGCCACGCAAAGAATAAGAAATGAGCTTCAAACAGCAATACATTCAGCACACTTGAACCATGAAGTAAATGGAAGAAACATGTCCTTTATTGTCACAATAAAACACTATTTAATTTCTAACTTTTAACTATGAAATTACAAGAAACTAGAGAGATTATCTCTAAATCACATCTTTAAAAAAAAACACTGATAAAATTTTAATTTTCAGTCCAGTTTTTTTCCTACCTACATTTTAAAATACAGAGGCATTTATGACATCTATACAATTCTGTATATTAGAAAACATTAAATGCTTTCATATACCCATAATCATGGTAAGTATCATAGTATATACATTAACATTCAGGTTCTAGATATAAATAAATATATTTAGATGGTGAGGAATCACTAAGTAAACCTGAGATACCAAGCTCTTCATATCTTGGCTATTTCATTCAAATTCAATTCAAAGGTGGTGGCAACTTGTACCCTACCTTCATATGCAATTCATGTATTAAAAATTCAAGTTATCGGGTGCTTAGTATGTGCCACATACTAGAAATAACACCAACATGAAAAATACATGATCCTAGTCCTCAGAGAACTCAACTTAGAATAAAGTCCAAGCTCTTTACTTAGCCTACAAGACTTTTCATGATCTGGCATTTGTCTCCTTCCACAATGGATTTACCGTGGTTTCTTTTATGACCAATTTTGGTTTTAGCTCCAAACAGTGTACATGATTCTCTCCAGTTGGAATGCCAGCTCCCTGAATCCCTCCAATGGCTAGCTCTTCTACTCCATTTTAAGGCTTCTGCTCACATGTCCCTCCTCAGAGAAACTTTCCTTAATCATTCTAATCTAAAATACTGCTCCCCCCATCTGTAGTGCCACTCTATTCTTTTACTCTGCTTTATTTCTTTCTTATAACACCTTTACTACCCCCAAATCAATTTTATTTATATTCTTATTCTGTTTATTGCCCATTTGTTTAGATTTTAATTTTTTTAAGAGATGAGGTCTCGCTCTGTAGCCCAGGCTATAGTGCAGTGGTGTAATCATAGTTCACAGCAGCCTCAAATTCCTAGGCTCAAGTGATCCTCCTGCCTCAGCCTCCCAAGTAGCTGGAACTACTGGAATGTGCCACCACATAGGGCTAATCTATTTTAATTTGTTTACTGCCTGTCTTCTTTTAGCCCATAGAATATAAACTCTGTGCAGGCGAGGTCTTTGTCTTGCTCATTTTACAAATATAGATACAGGCTCTGAGAGGTATGTAACTTGTCTAAGGACACAAAAATCAGTAAATAATAAAACCAGGCATTAACTAAGGTCTTTCAACATTGTCTCCATTTGGCCGGGAGCGGTGGCTCACGCCTGTAATCCCAACACTTTGCGAGGCTGAGGTGGGCGGATCACGAGGTCAGAAGATCGAGACCATCCTGGCTAACACGGTGAAACCCCATCTCTACTAAAAATACAAAAAAATTAGCCGGGTGTGGTGGCAGGTGCCTGTGGTCCCAGCTACTCGGGAGGCAGAGGCAGGAGAATGGCGTGAACCCGGGAGGCGGAGCTTAAAGTGAGCGGAGATTGCGCCACTGCACTCCAGCCGGGGCGACAGAACGAGACTCTGTCTCAAAAAACAAACAAACAAAAAATCTGAAATCCAAAACACTTCAAATAAGGGATATTCAACCTGTATTACTTTTGTTTGTTTGTTTGTTTTTGAAACGGACTCTCGCTCTGTCACCCAAGCTGGAGTGCAGTGGTGTGATCTCGGCTTGCGGTGAGCCAAGATTGCGCCACTGCACTCCAGCCTGGGCGACACAGCGAGACTCCGTCTCAAAAAAAAAACAAAAAACAAAACAAACAAACAAACATTGTCTCCATTCTACTGCTCCACAAGAATCAAGTCAGTACCCTGACGATTCGTGGGTGGCACTGTAGCTCAATATGACAACTGCCAAACTTGAAAATGATCATAGACACACTTTTCATTAGTATAATTTTTGGGTTTTTTTCCTTAAGTAACCTCAAATTTTTCTCAATTAACATGTATTACTTTTGTACTCAGAAAAGATAGTAAATGTTATTTTAAAAATCCTGGCCGTGTGCAGTGGCTCACGCCTGTAACCCCAGCACTTTGGGAGGCTGAGGCGGGCAGATCACAAGGTCAAGAGCTCGAGACCATCCTGACCAACATGGGGAAATCCCATCTCTACTAAAAATACAAAAATTAGCCAGGCGACAGAGTGAGACTCCGTCTCAAAAAAAAAAAAAAATCCTTACCAGAATAATTTGGTCGTATGTTATTGCACAGGATAAACAATCTACGTATTCTTCCTCCACTTGCTCATTTTTATAATCTATGTTTAATCAAGTTAGCTATTTCATTTCTTCCTTCATTAAATACTCTCTTTCCCTTTACTTTTGTTTGGTTTTTAAGACAACTATTTTAAAATAGTTTCTATTTAAGGGCAAGTCTCAGTAATTAAAAGTTCCTGCAATCTTTAAAAAAATCCCCATTATTTTCTTAGCTGTCATTCATTGACAATCATAGTCAGTGGATCTCAATATTTTCCTAAGACATCATGATTAACAGGAATACCTAATATTCTCAATTTGATTGATGGAACTAAGGTTGGAGAGTTCTCCTTTTAGAAGAAAAATGTCTAAGAGAATATATAAAAGTCTACTATGAATCTTTTTCAGTAAATAACATTTCAGAGGTTGTACTTTTATTCATTACCTGACATGAGCCTTCAGCTAACATAGAATTTTTTTTGTGTTATGTAATTTTGCCCAATTATTTTCATTCCAGTAACTGTCAGAATGAAAATCTCCAGACTTATTATCACATTCTGCAGCCTAGTCCACAGTTGACTGGGCATCTAGACTTCTCCCTGATGCATTCTAGCCAAGACAAGCCCAGGAGACTCTTTCTACTTAAGAGTTTCCCCGGCCTAGCTCTGACCTTACTTCTGCCATAGAAAGGCTGAAATAGAGATAAAAAGAAATCAGCTGTTTAGAGAAATCTTGACATAAGTAGTCAAAGAAATAATACCAGTTTGCATACCTCATCTAATTCTAAAAAGAAAAAGAAATAATGTCAGATCAAGGAAATTCAATCACCTTATTTAATGTAGTAAAGACAACTCAAACCCAATTGGGGAAAAACAGCCACATATGCAAATGATTCCAATTTAAAGCAGATTATAATGAATATCATTAGTGAAGCACAATGAAATATAAACACTCGGGAGAGGTAAGAATTAGTTCCATGTAGTAGGAGGGAGGAAGGACAAGTCTTAGGAATAGGCAGCACTTTACTGGGTCTTGAAACAAATAATCTCTTGAAACTTCCTCAGTTGATGGCACTTCGGCAATATTTATCAAAATTGTAAATGCATATATTCACTTTGTCTCACAATTTCACTTCTGGAAATCTATCTCACAGATATACTTGCATTTGTGCAAAAATAGTGGATGTACAAAGTCAGTCACTACCATCAGTGTTTGTGATAGCAAAAGATTTTGTGCAACCTAAATGTCTGCCAATAGGAGACACTGATTAAATAAATTGTAGTATGCCCAAATAACGGAATACACTCTGAAGCTGCAAAAAAAAAAAAAAAAAAAAAAAGGGGCCGGGCACAGTAGTTCATGGCTATAATTCCAGAATTTTGGGAGTGTAAGGCAGGAGGATCACTTGAGGCCAGGAGTTCAAGACCAGCCCGGGCAACATCATAGTGAGACCCCCGTCTCTAAAAAAAAAAAAAAAAAAAGGAATTAAAGAATTAGCTGGGCATGGTGGCACACACCTATAGCCCCAGCTACTTGGGAGGCTGAGATGGGAGAATCCCCCAGCTATTTAGGAAGATGTGGTAGGAGGACTGCTGAGCCATGGCTGTAGTGAGCTGTGATCTTGCCACTCCACTCCAGCTTGGGTGACAGAGCGAGACCTTGTCTAAAAGAATGAGGAAGTTCTATATACCAACATGGAAAGATCGTCTAGATACACTGACAAGTGAAAAAAAGAAAGGTATAGAATGTATATCATGCTACCTTTTGAATCAAAAAGGGAAAAATAAGAATGTTCATTTGTATTTGTTGTATGTGAATAAAGAAATTCTGGAAGAATATATTAAGAAACTAATAACGGTACAGCTACCTAAAGGTGAATGTAGGGAGTAGGGGGAAGAATCAGAGACAGTGTATGAAATGAGTAGATTTGGAATAGGCAGAGGTGAAATGGAGATTTATTTCACTGTTAACTTTTTAATTTATTTTCAAGTCAGGTTTAATTTGCTTTACTTTTAATTATTGAGGTATCATTTACTACAGTAAAATTCATACCTTACGTATACACAGTTCTATGAGTTTTGACTGATATAAAGTCATATAACTACCACCACAACTAAGATATCAAATATTTCCATCACTCCAATAAGTTTCCTTAATGCCCCTTTGAGTCAATCCCTCCCACCCCTAGTCTCTGACAACCAATGATTTCTGTCCCTTGTCAGCACTTAGCATTGTCTGGTTTTTGTTTTAACCATTTTAACTAGTAGGCAGTGGTATCTTGCCAGGGTTTTTTTGTTTTTGTTTTTGTTTTTGAGACAGAGTCTCACTCTGTCTCCAGGCTGGAGTGCAGTGGCGTGATCTCAGCTCACTGCAAGCTCCACCTCCCGGGTTCATACCATTCTCCTGCCTCAGCCTCCCAAGTAGCTGGGACTACAGGTGCCCGCCACCACGCCCGGCTAATTTTTCGTATTTTTAGTAGAGATGGGGTTTCACCATGTTAGCCAGGATGGTCTCAATCTCCTGATCTCGTGATCTGCCCACCTCGGCCTCCCAAAATGCTGGGATTACAGGTGTGACCCACCATGCCCAGCCTCTTGCAAGGGTTTTAATTTGCATTTCCCTAATAACTAATGATATTGACCATCTCTTAATATGCTTATTTGCCATTTGTATCTCTTCTTTCATAAAATGTCTGTTCAAATCTTTAGCCCATTTTTATTGTGTTGTTTTCTTTTTATTGAGTTGTATGAGTTGTTTACAGATCTTGGATATAAAACCTTTATCAGATGTGCGTTCTGCAAATATTTTTCCCCATCTGTGACTTGTCTTTTCATTTGCTTAACAGTGTCTTTCAAAGAGTATAAGTGTTTAATTTTGATACATTTTTAATTCTTTAATTTTTGCATCACATGAATATATTACCTATTTGAAATTTATATTTTAAAACATTTTGAAAGAAAAAGAAAGTAAAAAGTGAAAGTATTTAACAATCTATGAGCATATTTTATTTGATACCTAGATATTCAAATGAAAACAAAAAAGAAAAAATAAATCGGGCCTTGATGGGCTGACAGAATTACAATAGAAAAAATGAGATGCATTTTAAGTAAAAAGAACATGGTGAACAATGCAAAGAGGGAGGAAAGTACTGTTGGTGTTAGAGAAACAAATCTGGTATGACTGCAGCAGACCATGAGAGAAAAAAAACAGAACAATAGGTTGAAGTCAGATTAAGGAAGGACTTAAACGTCAAATTAAGGTCTTCTTTAATTTGGTTTATAACGTGTAGGTAATTGGAATTCATAAAATATGTTTAAGCTGGAAAGTAACGATTGAGAAAATGCTGTGGATGGATGTTGACTCTGGTGGAAGTATAACAGATAGCCTGAAAGGAGAAGACAGAGAGATGAGTGAGGAAACTATTCTAACAATTAAAACAAGAAACAACAAAATTAGTACAAGGGCAGAAGCAGTGTGAATGTAAAGGAGGGAATGTATGTTAGAGACGGGATGAACTCCTAGGAGAATAAATCAAGAAAGAAGAGAATGACTCTAGGAATGAGCCCTGGCCTATTGCTAACAAAAGGGAAAGGATCAGGGGAAAAAATGCAAGGAGAACTATGTAATACAACTACTCCCAATGGAATTAAGAAAATATCTCAAATTCAGCTAAATTCTGAAATACTAACAGAGAAAAAAGACTTTAAACATTTTTCTTATGCAAGTTACTACAATCCTAGGCACTGGAAGTTTCAGGTGAATGGTTAGGAAGGGAGCAACAGGAGAAAACATGTCACTCCAAGAGCTTAGACACAAAGGGTCAGTGTGAGATGCCAGCTGAAGGGCTCAAACTGGGGAATGCCTTAAAAGCAGGATGCATACAAAAAATGAACAGGCAGATTCAAATCATTAGGTAAACAGAAGTTCAACTATGAAATTGTGAATCAAAGAGTTGCATATATATATAGTTTAGGACTTCTTTGCCCCTCACAACCTTACTTAATGTAACTAATACATCTTAAAGGTGATAAAGAGTAGAGGCTGTCAAAACCAACTCCGTAAACACCACACTGGTATAACAGATACACTCCATCATTCCCTCTGTAATGCCTTCTGACTGATGGTCCTATACCACAAGATTGGTAAATAAATATACATTTATGTTTTGAGGAAGTTCCTTTGTGGTGATAGAATAGTTTTGTATCTGGATTATGGTGTTGATGTCTTAGTCCATTTGTACTGCTACAAAACAAGCTTGCCCAACATGTGGCCCAGGATGGCTTTGAACACAACACAACACAAATTCATAAACTTTCCTAAAACATTATTATCTTTTTTGTGATTTTTTTTTTTAGCTCATCAGCTATTGTTAGTATATTTTATGTGTGGCCCAAGACAATTCTTCTTCTTCCAACGTGGCCCAGGGAAGCCAAAAGATTGGACATCCCTGCTATAAAGGAATACCTGAGGCTGAAAATTTATAAAGAAAAGAGGTCTGTTTGGTTCGCAGTTCTGCATGCAGGTTGTACAAGAAACATGGCACCAGCATCTGCTTCTGGTGAGGGCTTCAGGCTGCTTCCACTCATGGTAGAAGGCAAAGCAGAGGAGGCATGCGCAGAGGTCACACGGTGAGAAAGGAAGCAAGAAGGTGGGGGAAGATGCCAGGCTCTTTTTAACAACCAGCTCTCATAAGAACTAACAGTGAGAACTCACGACCCCTCCGCTCCCAAGGGAGGGGAGTGATCTATTCATGCGTGATCCATCCCACGACCCAAACCCTGCCCATTAGGCCTCACTTCCAGCACTGGGAATCAAATTTCAACATCAGATTTGGATGGGACAAATATTCAAACTATAGCAGTTGGTTATATGAATCTATACATGTGATAAAATTTCATATACCACCCCTCCCCCACCAAAATGTGCATGTTGAACCTGGTAAAATCTAAGTCTGTACTTGAGTTAATAATATTACACCAACATCAATTTCCCAGTTTCGACAATGTACTATGATTATGTAAGGTATTATCACTGGAGGAAGCTGGATGAAGGTACATGGTAACTGTACTATTTTTGTAACTTCTTATGAGTCTTAACTATTTGAAAACAAAAAGACTTAGAAAACAAAGAAAAATATAAAAAATGCTTAAAGTAATATGTCATGATTCTTCATCCTTAATGAATCTTTTCAATTAACAGACCAACTACTATTACATATTGATCAGCCAACAGGGTATTTACTGTGATAATAAAACAGTATTTGTTATGATGAGAACTCGTAGACACAAAGGGAATGATGTACACTGGGGCCTACTTCAGGACGGAGGGTGGGAGGAAGGGAAGGAGCAGAAAAAATAACTATTGGGTACTAGGCTTAGTACCCGGGTGATGAAATAATCTATATAACAAACCCCCATGGCATGAGTTTACCTATATAACAAACTTGCACATGTGCCCCAAACCCAAAATAGAAATGAAAAATAATAATAAAAAAGGACAATAATATACATCAAATCAGGGGGAAAAGCAAATAATAATAATAATAATAAAATAATAAAAAAGCAGAGGAGGCCAGGTATGGTGGCTCACACCTGTAATTTTAGAACTTTGAGAAGCTGAGGCAGGAAGATCACCTGAGCCCAGTAATTTGAGGCTACAATGGGTTTGATTGCACCACTGCGCTCCTGCCTGTGCAACAGAACAAGACCCTGTCTCTTTAAATAATAATAATAAATGTAAAAAGCAGAGGGAAAGGAATATGAGAGGGAAGAGGGAGAGAGGGACCGGATAAAAAAATTAAAAGTAGATTGGGTTAAATTTATAAGCTAAACATGAAGGCCTGTCATGGCAGCTATCTGCATCTGCTCCCTAACGCCAAAACAAGTACCCTCAAGATCTGCAGAAGAGAGAAGAAAGAAAACAAAGAAACTAGTTAACACAAAATATAGAATGGAGAATATGTCAAGGGCTGCACTGGCTAATATGATAGCCACTTAAAATTAATTGAATTTAAAATTCAGTTCCTGGGCCTGAGTTCAGGTGTGATGGCTCATGCCTGTAATCCCAGCACTTCAGGAGGCCAAAGAGGGTGGATCCCTTGAGGTCAGGAGTTCAAGACCAGCCTGGCCAACATGGTGAAACCCCCTGTCTACTAAAAACGCAAAAAGAAATTAGCTGGGTGTGGTGGTGCCTGTAGTCCCAGCTACTGGGGAGGCTGAGGCAAGAGAATCGCTTGAACCTAGGAGGCGGAGGTAGCAGTGAGTCAAGATGGCGCCACTGCACTCTGGCCTGGGCGACAGAGCGAGACTCCATCTCAAAAAAATAAAATTAAATTAAAATAAAATAAAATAAAATTCAGTTCCTCATTTGCTCTGGCTACAATCCAAGTGCTCTATAGCCACAGGTAGCTAGTGGCTACCATATAAGACAGTACAGATACAGAACATTGCTATCATCATAGTAAGCTCTATTTGTCAGTGCTGCTTGAGGAAGAAAAAGGGATATGATCAGGAAAGGACCCACAGCATGCTTCTAAGATGGTAACATGCCATTTCTTAACCTAGATGGAGGCCAGTGATGTTTTGTTATTCTTCCTTAATTTTTTAATGTTTTTTACACTCTTTTGGAATATATATATATATATATATATATATATATATCAAGACAAAATAAACAAAATCAAAATACAGATTTCTGCAGATAACATGACGGTATACTTAGACAATCCAAACAACCAATTCAAGTTTCCTAGCAATAAATCAATAATTGTACATATGAAACAAATCTACAATGGGAACTTTTGATTTTACATTAGTAGAACAATATGAGAAAATTATTTCAACCACAATCCAAAAAAGTATGACATTAACTTTTATTTTTATATTTATTTTTTATTTTATATTTATTATTAATTTCATCAAACCAAAACTTTAAAGAAGCAGACAGATCCCAAAACAGACAGGAGCTGAGACCAAACAAGACTTGGTCTCATTTGAATCCCATACGGAGACCAAATAAGTCCATTTACGATATTGACAGAGTGACATCAATGCCTTACAGTTTTATTGCTAAATCAAGTTTGGCCTAAAACTGCCTCTGTACATGTTTTATGGCTGGCCTAGAGGTAATGATGGTAACCTACCTTGATGTGTAAATAGACTGTAAACTACTCTTGTAACAAATAGCCAAGTCTCAGCCAACCACATCAGCCAACTGTTCAAAACAGATTCAAATAAAGCAAATGCTCAGCTGTAACCAATCCAGCTGTTTCTGTACCTCACATTTTCTGTACTCATTTTACTTTTTATGTTCATACATGTTATCTGACCATGTGACAGCCCCGGAGTCGTTCTGAATCTATTCTTATTCTGGGGGCTACCTGATTCATGAATCATTCTTTGCTCAACTAAACTCTTCAATTTAGTTTGCCTAATATTTTCTTTTTCACAAACCTAAAAGCCCTGTCAAAAATAGAGGCTGTGGTAAAGGGAACTGGGAGGAAATTCATTGAATATACAGCTTAGAGAATAGCTGGGCAGGAGAGAACTAGGGGGAAAAGATAGCTGAAGGACCTGATGTCAGAACAATGATCAAACACTGACTTCAGAAATGATTCCATTTTAGAAGCCACAATTTGATTAGTTAGTCAAGGTATTTATGCCCCCAAGATATTGTTATAAACAATAAAGTAACTAGCCTGCAATTAGTGAAGTTCAACAGCTGGATATGGCCAAGGAAAGAGCAGAAGCCTTACTGGTACCACTACCATCACAGTGTAATTGTGGTCATACCCAAAGATGCACCTCCCTGAAGAGCAACAACAGAGTCTTAATACTGTGTGTATGGTTGGCAGGGAGGGAGGGAGAATGGAATAGATTTCACTAAAATGATCCTGTCAGCCACTAAACAAAAAATAACAACAAGCCCTAGAAGGGGGAGACCAGTACCCAGAGTTGCTGTAATATATTACCTAAAATGCCCAGTTTCCAACAAAAAATCATGAGGCATGCAAAGAAACAGGAAAGTATGACTTACACATGGGGGAAAAAGGCAGGCAATAGAAACTGCCTGTGAGAGTGACCAGATATTGGATTTAACAGAAAAAGATTTCAAAGTAGCCATTACAGATATGTTTTCAGAAATAAAGGACAGCTTGATTAAACAAGTAAAAGAAAATGTGATGACAGTGTGGCACCAAATAGAGAATATCAGTGAAGAGAACTAAGTGGAAATTTGGGAGTTAAAAAGTACAATAACTGAAATAGAATTATAGTATGTACAAAGGGTCTCATACTGCAGAAATGACCCCTAATCTCAAAGGGTCAACGTCTGTTCTTACTATAAGACCACTCTAAATCTCCCTCTAATATACATTTTTTGAAGCCACAAATTTCAACAATAAAATTTATTGTCATTCTATAATTTAATCATTAAATGTATATGCCACTTCTTAGATAACATCCATTAGGATAAATAATTAGCATTGTTTAAAAAGTGTGATACTATAAATACCAGGGTAATTATCAAATATTTGATAATAATACGAAAAATCTTACTGGTCTGACGTCACCACAGGAATTGGTAAATTGTCGAGCCAAGCCAAAATCAAGCATGTAACATTTCCTACACGTACTAGGAAAGCGACCCATAGCGAAGTTCGACTAGAAAAATAAAGAAGGAAAATATATACATTCTTATAATACTTAGTCCTTACATTTTATCATTCTTACATTTTAAGTCTTCTTCTATTTAAGTTCTATATAACACACATGTTCCAAATATACTATTCTAGTCAATGATATTTAGTGGTATTAAAATATGATTTAGTTTTGGGTTCTATTAATGCCTAATATCAGGTAAACTTTGAGCAAAAAAGGATGTAAATGACTAAGGTTACATACAAGACAACATTAACTAGACTTGGAACCCTCAGTTCTTGAAATTCTAGTCTAAGTTAATGCTTAAATGACAACCCAATCCCTACTTTTTAAAATAGGAGAAATCAGAGATGGACCAAAAAAAAAAAAACCCGTAGAAATTTAAAAGAATTTCCTATAAGCAGACAAGTGCGGTGACTCACGCCTGTAATCCCAGCACTTTGGGAGGCCGAGGTGAGTGGATCACGAGGTCAGGAGTTTGAGACCAGCCTGACCAACATGGTAAAACCCCGTTTCTACTAAAAAAAAAAAAAAAATACAAAAATTAACTGGGTGTGGTGGCGCGTGCCTGTTATTCCAGCTACTCAGGAAGCTGAGGCAGGAGAATTGCTTGAATCTAGGAGGCGGAGATTGCAGTGAGCCGAGATTGCGCCACAGCACTCCAGCCTGGGTGACAGAGTGAGACTCTGTCACAAAAAAAAAAAAAAAAAGAATTTCCTATAAGCATCATAAAGCTGAATTTCACTAAGTCCAAAATTAAAATACAATTTATAGAAACATTTCAAAACAGACTTAAGGAAAATACACTTTGTATTCTTCCCCTAATGAAAATCAGTGTGATATTAAATGACCACAAATGCAAAGATGAGTATGTAAGTAAGAGGACTTGTGAAGGTAAAAGCCAAATTGTTACCAGAATTGTTAGTTTTTTTTGTTTGTTTTAATATTGTTCTACTTATGGGCTTTCTGATAAAAATAGAAACTCTTCCAATTACCATGGTTCTCAAATAATGATGCATAGAAATAGACTGACTCTACTACGTTAAATTTAGTCAGCATTTTCATGTAAGCTAATTTTAGAAGTCATGTAACAACTGACGGTTATACTTTTCAACTGTACCAACATATGATACATTTATAGTAAATATGGTATATCAGAAATGGGTCATTTCACCTAATGAACAATCAAACACCAAAAAGGACAAAAAAGCCTATTTCACACTTATGGAAATGACAATTTCTAAGACAAACAGAATAGCAAATAAAAACCCCACTATATTTCCACAGTAGCAGTCAGGAGAAAAATAAGGTCTTTCACAACTGATGATTTCTTATAATTTTTGACTTAACAAATAGTTCAACAACACAGTATGAACAACTAAAAGCAACATATATAGTTTTTTAACCAATATATCTATAAAAGAAACCAGGGAATAATGCCAATTTAGGCATAAGGTTAAGTAACTGGCAATGTTAGCACACATAATAATAGTCAAACATAAAAGCTTTTTTAAGAGACAGGGTCTCACTATGCTGCCCAGGCTGGAGTGCAGTGGCTATCCACAGGAGCGATCATAGCTCACTGTAGTCTCCCTCTCCTATACTCAAGGAATCCTCCGGCTTTAGCCTCCTGAGTAGCTGGGACTATGGGCACGTGCCACTGCCCCAGTCTCAGTTTTTATTTTTACTGTATGAGAAAAACTCCTGAAAATAAGTTGTAGTTGTAATTATCACTTAAAAAAATTAACAGGTAAGTTATATTTTTGCTTCCAGGTCTCTATTGGAACGAAAATATTACCTTGTATTTTACCACAGCAAATACACAAAGCTACATTTGTAATTTATTGTGTCCCATCATAACATTAAAAGTATCAAACTCATTCTGTGCTCTGGATAGAAAAGGTCCCTACCGGTTTGATGTCTCGATGCAAGAATCCCACAGAATGAATGCTTTCAATAGACTCCAAAATCTGTCTACCCAGCCGGAGAGTTGTACTAATGGTGAATGTGCCTCGGGACTGGCTACGGCGAAGATCTGCCAGATTCCGACCCTATGGAAATCAAATAAACACTTTCAAATACAGTACTAAAACTATATTATAAGAGAAGACTGGGAAACTACTCACTTACCATTAAAAGATGTTTTCAGTAAAATAGCAAGAATTTTTTTTTTTTTTTTTTTGAGATGGAGTCTCGCTCTGTTGCCCAGGCTGGAGTGCAATGGCACGATCTCGGCTCACTGCAACCTCCACCTCCCGGGTTCAACCGATTATCCTGCTTCAGCCTCCCAAGTAGCTGGGGTTACAGGTACACGCCACCATGCCCAGCAAATTTTTCTATTTTTAGTAGAGATGGGGTTTCACCATGTTGGTCAGGCTGGTCTCGAACTCCTGACCTCAGGTGATCCACCTGCCTCAGCCTCCCAAAGTGCTGGGATTACAGGCATGAACCACTGCACCCAGCCAATAGCAAGAATTTTACCCAAATTGTGATCCTCTCACTCAACAGATCTCTTAATCATACGAATGTTTCAGACAAGTTTTAGAAAAACCAGATTTTTAGCATATCATGTTTCTGATTCATCATGTTTCCTTTTATCTCTGAAGTCATAACAAAAAAGTCTTGATTATTTAAAACATAAGTAATCAAATATATAATTTATATTATTTACATTTATATTTATTTATTTAAAATATGTGATCAGGCCAGGAGCGGTGGCTCACGCCTGTAATCCCAGCACTTTGGGAGGCTGAGGTGGGCAGATCACGAGGTCAGGAGATTGAGACTATCCTGGCTAACACGGTGAAACCCTGTCTCTACTAAAAATACAAAAATTTAGCCAGGTGTGGTGGTACGCGCCTGTAGTCCCAGCTACTCGGGAGGCTGAGGCAGAAGAATCACTTGAACCAGGGAGGCGGAGGTTGCAGTGAGCCAAGATCACGCCACTGCACTACAGCCTGGGCAACAGAGCAAGACTCCATCTCAAAAAAAAAAATATATGTGTGTGTGTGTGTGTGTGTGTGTGTGTGTGTGTGTGTGTGTGTGTGTGTGTGTGTGTGTGTGTGAGATCAAGTATATATAATGCATATACATACAAAGGGCACTAATTCCTTATTACTGCCTAACATATATTCTCATATAAGCTACTTAACTTTCTTCAATCAGTTTCCTCATAAAAACAAGCTAATAAAATCTACCTCACAGAGCTCTGTGAGGATTAAACAAGACCTATATTTAAAGTTTTTTTGTGTGTTTTTTGTTTTTTAAATAGAGATGGGGTCTCGCTATGTTGATCAGGCTGGTCTCAAACTCCTTGTCTCCCATCTTGGCCTCCTGACATGCTGGGATTACAGGTGTGAGCCACCATGCCTGACCCCATAAAAAGTTTTTAGAATACTGTGTGGTACACAATAGGTACTCCACATATGCTAACTATTGTTATTATGACCAAACATTATATGACATACATTCAATTTGCTTGTAGAAGTATATAAAAGCAATGAATACATCCAGCCTCTGCCATTCATGATTGCACTGAAGCCTCACAGTACCCTAAATAGAAGCTGTTCCTGTGTCTGTTTTACAGATAAGGAAACTGAGGTTCAAAGAGGTTAAATAATGTTAACCTGTTAATGTAAAGCTGTTTTCCAAATCTAACTCTGTCTGACCCCAAAGTGCTCTTCTTTTACAGTCCTCTTTCACAGAGCTTTTCTACAGACTTTTTCATGATGCTGCTCCACCAAGGTTCCTTGCTGCTTAGGTAACAAACCAGTAATCTGAAAAGGAGAGCAGGACCATGGCCCTGCAGCACTACCTCCCAAAGAAAAGACTGGCTCTCCTATCACAAGGGGATTTAAATATCCCAATCTATTCCCACAATTTTATAATATATCGTTAGGGGTACTATGCGACTAATATCATCACTTCATCTAAAGACAACTGATTCACTTTTGAAAAGTAATAAATTCTTAGATTAATATCATTCAAAATAAAATATGAAGTACTCCTTAAGTAACAGTTTAAAAGTTACAGTAAAGTCAGGATCCTTTCATACTTCGTATCTTCTTTTTTAAATGCAGCTTTCTCATAATATAAATTAATTGGGATTTACCATAGTTATTATTTTTAATGGAAATTTGTTGTTCCCCACACCTGTAGCAAATGTTAAATAAGTGACAATCTACAGCAGTGAACTGTATAACCATGTGAGAGTACCTAATAACTTTTATTAGCATTCCAATAGTTTTTTCTTCAAAAATCAAAATTGTGATTGCCGAAAATATACCTAATATTGAAATTTTATTTGTAAACAGCTTTCACCACAAAAACTTTCAAAAGGAAATCAATTAAATTTTATTTATGACATTAGTAATACTTTAAAAGATTTAAATATTTTAAAATATAAGCCTAACATATCAACTCACAAAATCTGAGAAGGTAAACACAAAACTGATAAGAGTATGGGGTAAAGTGTTATTAACATGGTAAAAACATGCAGGTACCCACTAAATTATACTTTAAATACTGCTAATGAATTATTATTTGTTACAAAGAAAAACTGAAAACAACCTATACAATAGTCCATGGTTATACATGGTTTTACTTTATCCATGGTTTTACTTTACTGATTTCAGTTACCCACAGTCAACCGTGGTCCGAATATATTAAAACGGAATATGCCAGAAATAAACAGTTAATAAGTTTTACTTTACAGGCCATTCTGAGTAGTGTGATGAAATCTCATACCATCCTGCTCTGTCAGGCCCAGGACGTGAATCACCCCTTTAGTCCAGCGTATCCACATGTTGTTACCTGCCCATTAATCACTTATGGCCCAATCAGTTACCCAGATGTCCAAGGTTCGGTGTGATCTGTGGTTTTAGGCATCCACTTGGGGCCTTAGAAAGTATCTCCTCAGATAAGGGGGTACTATTGTAAGTACATTAATAAATGAATAGTTACATAAATAATGGTACACTCATCTTACTGACTGATATGCAGTCATTCAAAAAATGAAGAATCAAGAACTTATGAACACAAGAAAACATCAGACACTGGGGTCTACTGGAGGGGGGAGGATTGAAGGAGGGAGAGGAGCAGAAAAGATAACTATTGGGATTAACTGAGCTTAATACCTGGGTGATGTAATATTACATACAAAAAAACCCCATGACACATGTTTATCTATGTAACAAACCTTCACATGTTCCCCCAAACCTAAAATAAAAATTTTTTAAATAAAATAAAATGTCACAAGCCACCACAGTTTGTAAAAGAAAAAAAAAAAAGGAAGAGGACTATATATAGTAATGTAGAATGAATAAAAGAAGCAAGTTCATTTCTCTATAAATTTACAAGATCTCAATAAAAATGCAAGTGAATTGCTAAATTGAAGATATGAAACATACCCAAAAGGAGAAAAAATAATATAATAAACCTTCATGTATCTACTGGTCACCAGAATTAATAATTATCAATTCATGGCCAGTCTTGTTTCATCTATTATTCACCTCCCCGTCCATATCCTCTCCCCTCCCACCCACATGTACTGAATTATTTTCATGTAAATTCTAACCGTATAATTTCATCTATATACATTAAAAAGTGTAGGCCAGGTGTGGTGGCTCACATCTATAACCCCAACACTTTGGGAAGCCAAGGCAGGAGGATCACTTGAGCCCAAGAGTTCAAGACCAGCCTGGGCAACATACTGAGACCTCATCACTAAAAAATATTAAAAAATTAGGACCAGGCATGGTGGCTCACGTCTGTAATCCCAGCACTTTAAGAGGTCAAGGCAGGCGGATCACAAGATCAAGATATTGAGACCATCCTGGCCAACATGGTAAAACCCCGTCTCTACTAAAAATACAAAAATTAGCTGGGTGTGGTGGCAGTGCGTGCCTGTAGTCCAGGCTATTCAGGAGGCTGAGGCAGCAGAATCGCTTGAACCCGGGAGGTAGAGGTTGCAACGAGCTGAGATCGCACCACTGCACTCCAGACTGGGCGACAGAGAGAGACTCTGTCTCAAAAAAACAAAACAAAACAAAACAAAATTAGCTGGGCATGGTGGCACACACTTGTAGTCCCAGCTACTCAGGAAGGTGTGGTAAGAGGATCACTTGACCCCAGGAGGTAGACACGGAAGCGAGCTGTGATCACTCCACTGTGCTCCAGCCAGAGCAAGACCCCATCTCAAAAAAAAAAAAAAAAGGGGGAGGTGTATAAAAGGAAAGAGATAAAAATGTAAGTAGAAGTTATTAGCAATTATATCATTGTTAATTCGAATTAGAAACATCAATATGAACCATGGCATACTATCTCATTTTTTTAAATGTATTTCTTAAATCCATCCACTTGAAAAGAATTAAAAATAATGACCAACCCACTTTCAACAGACATCCACATCATCTAGAGTTTGGTCTCTAAACATCATTTCCCAGTAAAAGGAGCCAAGGCTTAACGGAGAAATGGCTGATTCCAGATCTGGAGTATGAAATATACAGGATGAGCCTGGTATATAGTGTTGCACCAAAAAATAAGGATGCTATCAAAGACTGCTGCAGCCTAGTCCTAACAAAATGAATCCAGATCTAACATGAAAGAAGCCCCTGTAGCAAAAGATGAGACAATTTGAATATTAAAAAAACCGTAGGCCAGGTGCCTGTAATCCTAGCACTTTGGGGGTTTGAGATTAGCCTGGCCAACATGGGGAAACCCCATCTCTACTAAAAATAAAAAAATTAGCTGGGTATGGTGGCATGTGCCTGTAATCCCAGCTACTCGGGAGGTTGAAGCAGGAGAATCGCTAGAACCCAGGAGTTAGAGGTTGCAGGGAGCCAAGATCCTGCCACTGCACTCCAGACTGGGCAACAGAGTGAGACTCCGTCTCAAAAAAATAAATAAAACTGCAATAATTGAAAGACATCAAACATGTTAAATCCATGAATTTATGGATTTATTATATAGTTACATATTTATTATGTGTTTATATTAGGGAACCAATTCATTATTCTAAAAACTGATAAATAAAATAATCAAGTAGTAGTCCTGCCTTTCCTATATAAAATATACTTGAGGACAACCTAATAGTGAATGCAGTGCTTTTGAAGAAGAATTCTAGTTAACAAAAGAAAAATAAAATGATAGAACACTGTATTTGCAACCCCCATTAAAATAATGGATGATGATTACAAATGGATTGATAAAACCATTAGGAGAAAAACCACTGGTAACTTTAAAATGGATGGATCAGACTGACAATGCCTGAACCCACTGACCAATCTTAACCTCACTGAAAGAGAGACAACCAGATACTGTCTCCTGATGTGATTCAAGAGGAAGCATACAACCCACCTCTGAAGTATCCTTGCAAAGTAAAACTGGAATCTTATATAATCATCAATTTATAGAAAATACAGGGGACAGAAATACATATTAAAGACAACCACAGGGAAACAACCAGCAAAATCCAGAATATGGTAATGTGCGCGTGTCAAATTCCTCCATTTTTATCGACAACAATAAACACAATGAAAAGAAAATTGCAAGAAAATAAAAGACAGAGGGAGAACCAATAGATTAAAAGAGGCTTAAGCAATGTGTGAACCCTATTTGGAACTCAATTCAAATAAACCAAATGTAAAAAAAAATTTTTTGTTAAAGAGATGGACAATCAATGAAACTGAAGATTGGTTTGATATTTGTGCTATTATTAAGGAATTATTATTAGGTATTGTGGTTACTTTAAAAAAAAGAGTTCTGGTCTTCTAGAAATGTATATATAGATAAAATATGCCTTGGATTAGCTATTAATTTTGGGAGGGATAGGAGAAAGAGAAAATACTTCAAACAAGATTAGCCATATATTGATAGTTGTTGAAGTTGGGTAATGAGTAGATGGGTGTAAATTATACTATTCTCTCTACTTTGTATGTGTTTAATTTTTCCCATAATAAAAAGCTTTTAAAAGGTAGTAGGTGTTAGGCAATCTAGATCTACAGTGGTACCGGTTAGAGAACTTGAAAAAATGTTTTGCACCTCTGTAGTTGATGTACTTATCACAATATATCACCCTTTGGCTATACTAAAGATGCTCATATAAAGCTTCAATGGTGACAAAATATTAGGTGAGACCTGGCCAAGGTCTTGCAAGGGGAATTCAGGAAAAAAAAATGTGTACAACTGCTTGAGCTCTGTAAGATTTTAAAAAACATTTTAATGGCAAATAGAATTTCTACAACAGAGATAACGTTGTTCCTTAAAAATTTTTAAGGCAGATATTATGTAACTGAATCAGCAGGAGGAAAAGAACAAGTTTATCTTAAGAATAATGAATTTATGGTTTTTCGAATAAATTAAGATTCTCTGTGGGAAGCTGAATACATGGAGGAGACCCAGTAGTTATCTTCCATATGTCAAATAAGAGAAAATATGCTCTAGCGGTTATACCAGCTTTAGCCTAATCCCAAATCAAGTCAACTACAAACTGTACAGATGGGAGTTTAAATGAGTTAACTTTCTTGTGACAGGAAAAAAATATAGCATGCAATTCAAATGGAAAAGTTCTTAGACAAATCCATAGGAGCTTGGCAAAAGCCACAAAGGTCATCATTGCCTAATATACACCAGTCTCTTAGGTTTCCCAGTACCAGGAGCCTTCCCATTTACAGAAAGTCAGATTTAGGTAAGTACAAGAATGAAAATGAGTATATGCTAAGACTCAGAAAGACTCTGCAGACTAAAGAAAAAAAGCTGCTTTCTATAATTCTCCAGTCAATAGTAACCTGAGACAAAACAGTTTTCTCTTATTACTGCCTAAAGAATACTGGGTTCAGGCTTCCACCAAGCTTTAATACCCATCAAGTAGGCTAGTACCAGACAAATCACAAACCTCCTTGAGACTCAGCTTCTCCATGTGCAAAAGAGGGATAAAACTTGTTCTCTCCTCCCCATGGGGGTATAATGAGGATCAAATAAGATGATAAATCCAGATGAAAACTATAAAATGTCACGCAAAAATTTATATTATTACTAGCCAAAATGAGAGAAAGCAGGATCCAAATTAATGATCTAAAAAGGTTTAGAGGCTGGGCGCGGTGGCTTACGTCTAGAATCCCAGGGCTCTGGGAGACTGAGGCGGGCAGATCACCTTAGGTCAGGAGTTCAAGACCAGCCTGGCCAACATGGTGAAACCCTGTCTCTACTAAAAATACAAAAATTAGACAGGTGTGGTGGCGCGCACCCGCAGTCCCAGCTACACCGGAGGCTAAGGCAGGAGAATCACTTGAACCTGGGAGGTGAAGGTTGCAGTGAGCTGAGATCATGCCACTGCACTCTAGCCTGGGTGACAAAGCGAGACTCCATCACAAAAAAAAAAAAAAAAAAAAAGGCCAGGCATAGTGGCTCATGCCTGTAATCCCAGCACTTTGAGGGGCCGAGGTAGGTGGATCATTTGAGGTCAGGAGTTCGAGACCAGCCTGGGCAAAATGGTGAAACCCAGTCTCTAATTAAAAACATAAAAATTAGGCAGGTGTGGTGGCGTGTGCCTGTAATCCCAGCTACTTGAGAGGCTGAGGCACAATAATCACCTGAACCCAGGAGGTGGAAGTTGCAGTGAGCCGAGATCATGCCACTGCGCTCCTGCCCGGTGACAGAGTGAGACTCTGTCTCAAAAAAAAAAAAGGCTCAGGGATAGCTGCTTAAAGAAATAAAACTAGGCTGGCTCAAGAGTTAGTGAATCACATGACTCAGAAAGACCTTAAGATTATAGTCTACAGAGGTTAGTATCTTTAAATCTAAATGAAATCTGAAGGATGGCTGAGGGAAACAAGAAAAGCCTCCTGATGAGAAGAGGAAGCATTTAGGCCAGGATCTATGTCTCTAGAATCACTGTTATTTAGATAACTTGAAAGAAAGTAAAGAAACCTGCTGGGTGCGGTGGCTCACACCTGTAATCCCAGCACTTTGGGAGGCTGAGGCGGGCAGATCGCCTGAGGTTAGGAGTTTAATACCAGCCTGGCCAGCATGGTGAAACCCTGTCTCTACTAAAAATACAAAAAGTAGCCAGGCGTGGTGGCAACTACCTGTAATCCCAGCTATTCCAGAAGCTGAGGCAGGAGAATCGCTTGAACCCGGGAGGTGGAGGTTGCAGTGAGCCAAGATCACGCCATTGCACTCAGCCTGGGTGACAGAGCGAGACTCTGTCTCAAAAAATAAAATAAAATAAAATAAAGAAATCAAATGCCCAAAACAACGTTTGCTTAAGATGAAAAGAAATACTGAGAATTCTAGATCTAGTCAGCAAGATCAAGATGAACCATGGTTTTTAAACTTTGAGGGTGACTATAGTTCAGGGTGTGTGTGTGTGTGTGTGTGTGTATGTGTGTGTTTTTAGGGTCAGAGGTAGTGTCAGAAAAAATAGAAAGGTTTCCCTCTTCGCCCCATTGTAGCCATTATCCCAATATTCCTTTTCTGAATTTCTTTCCTCTGCTCCCTCGACCTAACTCCACTACCATCTAAATAACAGGGAACAGGCCGGGGGGCAGTGGCTCACACCTGTAATCCCAACACTTTGGGAAGCCAAGGCAGGCAGACCACCTGAGGTCAGGAGTTCGAGACCAGCCTGGCCAACATGATGAAATCCCATCTCTACTAAAAATACAGAAATTAGCCGGGCATGGTGGAGTACGGCTGTACTCCCAGCTACTTGGGAGGCTGAGGCAGAAGAATCGCTTGAACCTGGGAGAGGGAGGTTTCAGTGAGCCAAGATTGCACTACTACACTCCAGCTTGGGTGACAGACCAAGACTCTGTCTCAAAAAAAAATATATAGGGAACAGAGTTATGTTACTGATGAAAAGAAAAAGAAAAAGGAATGGCATTTCTCCTCTATCTCAACTACTGTTTAAAGTTTCAAGTAGTCAAGACTTGCTATGGTTTTTCTTTTCTTTTTCAATATTTATTTTAGATTCAGGGGCATACGTGCAGGTTTGATACATGGGCAAATTGTGTGTTGCTGGGGTTTGGTGTGGAAACGACTTTGGCACACAGGTAGTGGGCATAGTATCCAATAGGTAGTTTTTCGACCCTCATCCTCCTTCTTTGCTCCACCCTCAAATTAGGCCCTGGTGTCTATTGTCCCCCTCTTTGTGTCCATGTGTACTCAATGTTTAGCTCCCACTTATCAGTAAGAACATGCAGTATTCGGTTTTCTATTCCTGCATTAATTTGCTTAGGATAATGGCCTCCAGCTGCATCCATGTTGCTGCAAAGAACATGATTTCATTCATTTTTATAGCTGTGTAGTATTCCACGGTATACATGTACCACATTTTCTTTATCCAGTTCACCATTGATGGGCACGTAAGGTTAATTCCACTTGTTTGCTATTGTGAATAGTGCTGCAATGAACATATAAGTGCATGTGTCTCTCTGGTAGAATGATTTTATTCCTTTGGGTACATACCCTGTAATGGGGTTGCTAGGTTGAATGGTAGTTCTGTTTTAAGTCTTCTGAGAAATCTCTAGACTGCTTTCCACAGTAGCTGAACTATATTTATATTCCCACCAGCAGTGTATAAGTGTTTCCTTTTCACCACCATCTCACCAGCATCTGTTATTTTCTGACTTTTTAATAATAGTCATTCCGACTGGTGTGAGCTGGTATCTTACTGTGGTTTTGATTTGCATTTCTGTAAAGATTAGTGATGTTGAACATTCTTTCATATGCTTTTTGGCCATATATATGTCTTATTTTGAGACATATTTTGGTGTGGAAGTGGGGTAATCTTGGAAGTAGGTTCCTGATAAAAAGGATGAGCTGGGACCCCTTCTTCACCTTCCTTGCTCATGCGCATACTTACTTGCACTTTCAACTTCTACTATGGAATGATGCAGCAAGAAGTCCCCTGTAAGATGTGGGTCCCTAGATCTTGGATTTTCCAACCTCCAGAATGGTAAGAAATAAATGTCTGTTCTTTATGCATTACTCAGTCTCGGGTATTCTGCAGCAGCACAAAACAGACTAAGACAATACTTTAGAATACAAATGGAAAACTGGAACCCCTAAGGTTATGAAGGGTGGAAGGGTCAAGATTCACATTATATCCCCTCATCCACGCAGGGATCGAAAACTGCAAAGATGACAATCAGTAAATATACAGGTCAACTCAAATAGCGGACAAAGACAATTATTTCATTTTTGGAAAATCTGTATCAAGTCTGTTTAAATAAAGTTCCATCTGCACAGTATAAAACATTCTCACATGGTACTAAGAATGTTGTTACTTTTTATTCATATTCATTGTAATTGTATACTTTGATCAAAACTGAAGGATTTAAACATACGTTTTCAAGGTAACCTACCTGCAACTGCATGACCACATAGTTGAATCGATCATTCCTCCCACAGCCAATAAATCTACAAACATGGTCTTTCCCTGGATAAAAAAAGAAAACAGTGGAAAAGAATATACTATGGTTTCTCTTAAAAAATTAATAATTTGCTTTTCTGTATAGTGTTTTATGATTGAACATAAAATACATCTTGAGAACTTTAAGGACAGAAAACTTATATTATTCAAATTTTCTACCTACCTCTTCTCCTCCCAGGCACTGTACTATTCCTTTGTGTGGTCAAATAAATGATTATTTGAATGAATAAATAAACAATATATGAATGAGGAAACAAATGTATGGTAATTTATTTAGGGAGGAAAAGATTAAGTGGTCAATTCAGATCAACCTGCCCAGATACAATACATATGAAGCCACAGAAGAGCAATAAAAAAGAACTATGTTAGGAATATAAACCCTGAATTTTAGATATGTTATGGTACTCATTGTTATGACTTCAGCGAGACACACAATCTTTCTGGGCCTCACTGATGTGGATTAGCCCAGTGATTTTCAACCTGAGTTCCATCTGAGAAACCCAAAAAAGTGCTGGCTGGGGCATAGAGGGGAGCAGGGGTACAGTAGAAATCTCATTAAAGAAAAGCATGCAAAGACCCCCCAAAAGAATTGAGCCACATATATTGGTTAGTGTTTTTCAACTCTGGCTACTTATAAAAACCAGCCGGAAAACTTTATTTTTGTTTTTTGACACCACTGACCCGAAGGCAGTGGAAAACTTTTTAAAGATTCCTCAGTTCTATATTGATTCAGAATCTGTGGAGAAAGATAACGAATATGAGCTTTTCAAAAGTTCGTTGTTATTTTTTATTTTTTTGAGACAGGGTCTCATTTTGTTGCTCAGGCTGAAGTGCAGTGGCATGATCTTGGCTCACTGCAACCTCTGCCTCCTGGAGGGCTCAACTGATCCTCCCACCTCAGCCTCCCGAGTAACTGGGACTAGAGGTGTGTGCCACCACACCTGGCTGATTTTTGTATTTTTTGTAGAGATGGGGTTTTACCATGTTGCCCAGGCTGGTCTCAAACTCCGGGGCTCAAGCGACCTGCCCGCCTCAGCCTCCCAAAGTGCTGAGATTACAGGCATAAGCCACTGCACCTGGCCTCAAAAGTTCTTTAAATGATCCTAAAGCAGGTAGGGCACGGATAGATATTTGAAAACTACTGCAGGGTAATGAGAAGTATTGAAAAGATTTTAAGATAAAGAATAACATACTAAAACACTGTGGCGGCAATGAGGCGGGTAGACCACAAAGGGGTCAATTCTAGTGGAGAAGGTCACTCTGGGGGATAGTTACAATATCCAGGAGAAAGAGTAAGGGGATTAAAGATAGATAAAATAAGATAAATCTGACCTATATTAAAGATGTAGTTTTTTACTAGAATTGGAAAAATTAAATGAAAAGTTGTACCAAAATATGAGAATATAGTAGGCTGTATAGATTTTAAGGGATACTAAAATGTTGAATTTTAGGACAATCAAGTGAATTCAGTAGACATTTTAAGTTCAGGCCTGGTGCTGAGACCAAAAGGCAGAGCTCCAGATGTACATTGAGGAACCATTAGTTCATGGACAATACATGGAAGATTGACAAGTAAAAGAATGTAATATAAGAGGAAAAGAAACTTAAGCACATAATTTGGAAAATGAAACATTAATTATTATTATTATTTTAAAGACAGGGTCTCACTATCTTGCCCAGGCTGGTCTCAAACTCTGGGCTTAAGCAATCCTCCCGCCTCAGCCTCCCAAAGTGCTGGGATTACAGGCATGAGCCACCATGCCTGCCCTAGAAAATGCAACATTCAAAGCATGAGCAAAAATAAGAGTCCCTCAAGGAAACAGAGGAATAGCCTGAAAGATAGGAGGAAACTGAGAGAGCCGTATCACAGAAACCAAGGGAGAAGAACACTTCATGAGGGCAGAAGTGGACATTGACAAGTACATAGAAAGGCTGAGAAATACTAATATAAACCGGAAGTCATTAGTGAGTCAAGGGGCAGAAGCCAGTTTATAATGGGTTAAAGAGTAAAGAGAATATGAAATATGAGGACAGACAGCCTTTGAAGGAGCTTGCTTGAAAGTAAGGAAGAGTAACAGGCCAAAGCTTGAAGACGAAGATTTGGTAGACTGATGAAACACTAAAAAAAATTTGCCTCCTAACTGACTTAAAACATAAATACAATTAAGACTCAGCAAAGCCAGGTGCAGTGGCTTCGCCTATAATCCCAGCTACTTGGGAAGCTAAGGTGGGAGGATTGCGTGAGACCAGGAGTTTGAGACCAGCCTGGGCAACATAGCAAGACCCCTTCCGTTAAAAAAAAAGACTCCATTTTTTTGCACCTGTGTTATCAATCAGTTACAAGACTGCTCTCTCATTCTCTATGTTTTTGTTTAAAAAGGGGGTATAAGCTAGCAAGAATGGGTGCAATGGAGAACACAATAATTCACAATTCACTCAGTACATGTTGATCACTTAACATGTATTTTACACATATTTGCAAAACAGTGTTATCTATTACATTGTAGTAAGAATGAAAGGATAAAACGATGGTCATTAGCAACTTACTCTTGTCCTCCAGCTTCAAAGAAACAATAAAAAATAAGTTAAATAGTGTTTTCCTTGTATTATCCATCCCTTAAGACTACTTTTCTGTCATGTACAGGGACCATATCTATCTTGTTCTGGTACTAAAAACACTTTTGCAAAAACTGTAACAGTGAGAGACATCCAACATAGCTGACTCTATCTTGCTTCTAACCTCACAAGCTAACTGCCTTTGCTCATCCCTACACACAGGCCAAGCTGGCTATGGGAGGAATTTAGTTTACAGTTTAACTTTAAAGCAAGGATGACAATGGCCCCTTCTCAAAACAAACCCACTCTCTGGGGACAGAAACTGCTTTTATAAAAGTAATGAAAGGCCAAAAACAGGATTACGGTAGGGGCCTGAATTCTGTTAAGGTTCAGGTATAGTTAAATAATAACTAGTCATTGTTTCCTAACTTGCCTTTTTGTAATTGCCTACTACTCAGGAGTCACTAGCTGGTGGTGATAAGATTTGTAACTTCCGGCTGGGTGCAGTGGCTCACGCCTGTAATCCCAACACTTTGGGAGGCTGAGGCGAGCGGATCATGAGTTCAGGAGTTTGAGACCAGGCTGGCCAATATGGTGAAACCCCATCTCTACTAAAGATACAAAAATTAGCCGGGCATGGTAGTGCATGCCTGTAGTCCCAGCTACTCAAAAGGCTGAGGCAGAAGAATCGCTTGAACCTGGGAGGAGGAGGCTGCAGTGAGACAAGATTGTGCCACTGCACTCCAGCCTGGGTGACAGAGAGAGACTTGGTCTCAAAAAAAAAAAAAAGATTTATAACTTCCCAATTGCCCCTACTGATAACATTGCTATTGTGAAACCTAAGACTGGTGTTTGAGATATTTTTTAGTGAACCAACTGACACCACCCAGGTGTCCCCCACCCAGGGAATGACTCAGCACATGAAGATAGTTTCAATACCCCTGTGATTTCATCCCCAACTCAACCAATCAGCAGTGCCCATTCCCTAGCCCCCTGCCCACCAAACTATCCTTAAAAACCCTAGTTGTCAAATTCTCAGGGAGGCAGATTTTAGAAATATCACACATCATCCTCAATGAGCCACACTGCAATTATTAAACTCTCTGCTGCAACACCAGTCTCAGTGTATTGGCTTTTTCCGTGCAGCAGGCAAGAAGAACCTGCTAGGCTGTAACAGTACCTGGCAGAATACCCACAATACCTGGCACAGTAAAGAGTGACTTAAATGCTCAACGAATATGTGTAAATAAATGAATAGAATAATGGCTAATAAAATATGCATAATATGGGCCAGGAGTAGTGGCTCATGCCTGTAATCCCAACACTTTGGAAGGCTGAGGTGGGAGGATTATTTGAGTCCAGGAGTTACCAGCCTGGACAACATGGCAAGGCCCCAACTCTACAAAAAATACAGAAATTAGCCAGGTGTGGGGGCACATGCCTGTAGTCCCAGCTACTCAGGAAGCTGCAGTGGAAGGCTCAGTTGAGCCTGGGAGGTCAAGGCTGCAGTGAGCTGTGATCATGCCACTGACTCCAGCCTGGGTGACAGAGTGAGACCCTGTCTCTAAATAAATAAATAAATAAGCATGATATGCACACATTTTATGCCAGTCTCTATATCAAGCGTGTTACATACATTTAATCCTGCCAATGATGTATTATTATATTCTCCATTTTTCAAATATAGAAATAGAGGCTTAGGGAGGTTACTTTGTCCAAAATTACAACCAGAACATGAAGCAGTTTAATTCCAGAGCCTTTGCTCTTAACCATTATGCCCGGAAATGACAGAAACAGATTTTAAAATCAAGTAACACCTTGTCTATAAGTATTAAAACTAAAAGGGAAACAAAGACTGTGACAGAACAGAAACAGGACGACCGACTATATGCCGAGTACTAAACTAGGCACTAGAAATACAAGATAAATTAAGTAAGATCCATGCCCTCAAAGAGTTCACAGCCAAGATATGTAAACAAAAAAAGTAATACAGTATGAGTTCTATAATATTATACATAAACTGCTATGGATATAAACAAGATTCAAAAATTTGGCTTATGAGGCTTCACATGAGCATTACATCACTAGATTTTGCAAGTTTTTGAGAAGAGTATTCTAAAAGAAGGTCACCCACAAAGTCATAAAGGATCAAAGTATATGTGATAAACAATTAATAGAGCTGACAGGCTAGAGGACTTGATACGAGTTAAGGTGGGCTGAGGTGGGAAGTATGATCAGACAAGAAAAGTAAGCTAAAACCTTATATGCCACTGTGGTATACAGTTGTCCCTTGGTATCCATGGGGGACTGGTTCCAAGACCTCCCTTGGATACCAAAATCCACCAATGCTCAAGTCTCTGATATAAAATGGGGTACCTGCCAGGTGCAGTAGCTCACGCCTGTAATCCCTGCACTTTGGGAGGCCGAGGTGGGTGGATCACCTGAGGTCAGGAGTTCAAGACCAGCCTGGCCAACCTAGTGAAACCCCATCGCAGTGGGCACCTATAATCCCAGCTACTCAGGAGGCTGAGGCAGGAGAATCACTTGAACCTGGGAGGCGGAGGTTGCAGTGGGCCGAGATCGCACCATTGCACTCCAGCCTGGGCGACAGAGCAAGGCTGCATCTCAAAAAAAAAATGGGGCACTATTTTCCATGTAACCTAGGCACATCCTCCCATATACAGTCAGGCTTTGCATAACAACAGGGATACGTTCTGAGAAATGCATCCTTGGGTGATTTAGTCACTGTGCAAGCATCATAGGGTGTGCTTACAAAAACCTAGATGGTATAGCCTACTACATGCCTAGGCCTATATGGTATAGCCTATTGCTCCTAGGCTACAAACCTGTATGGCATGTTACTGTATTGCATACTATAGACAGTTATATCACAATGGTAAGTATTTATGTACCTAAACGTGCAAAAGGTACACTAAAAACATAGTATTATAATCTTATAGGACCACTGTCTGTCACTGAACAAAATGCTGTTGTATGATGCATGACTATATATAATCTCTAGATTACTTATGATACCTAATACAATGTAAATGCTATGCAAATAGTTGCCATACTGATTGTTTAGGAATTACAGGAAAAAAAAAAAAAAGTCTATACATGTTTAGTACAGATGCAATATTTTTTTCCTAATTTTTTTTCTTTTTTCTTTTTTTTTTTGAGACAGAGTCTGCTCTGTCACCCAGCCTGGAGTGCAGTGGACTGATCCCATCTCACTGCAACCTCCGCCTCCCAGGTTCAAGCAATTCTCGTGCCTCAGCCTCCCAAGAAGCTGGGATTACAGGCGTGCACCACTATGTCCAGCTAATTTTTGTATTTTTAGTAGAGACAGGCTGATGGCCAGGCTGGTCTCGAACTCCTGACCTCAAATAATCCCCCCACCTAGGCCTCCCAAAGTGCTGAGATTACAGATGTGAGCCACCATGCCCAGCCTTTTTCCTAATAGTTTCAATCTGTGGTTGGTTGCATCCACAGATGTGGAATGCATGGATGTGGAACCCACTGACAGGAACAACCAACTATAATATGAAATATATTTAGTCTCTGTCCCTGGTACTTGTCACCTGGTTTCTAAAACTTGTGGAATTTTCTGAGTGATAGAAATGTCTTTGTTATTTATTACTCTTTTGATAACACCTGAGTTTATGTTAATCAGGTAACTTGGACGAAGCCCCTATATAATCAGGACAGGGCCAGTCACCAGAAAGACAAAGTGCTTAGAGAGGATTGGAACTTTCAGCCTCACCCACCAACCTCCAGGAAAGATGAGTGGGAGGGGCTAGAGATTAAGCTCTATAAAGACTCTTGAACAATGAGATGTGTGAGCTTCTGGTTTGCTGAATAAATGGAAGTGCTGGGGGGGTGGCCTACCCAGAGAGGGCACAGAAGCTCCCCACTCCCCCATACCTCACACTTATTCATCTCTTCATCCAGCTGTTCATCTGTATCTTTTGCAATATCCTTTTTAACAAACTGGTAAACATGTTTCCCTGAGTTCTGTGAGCCATCCTAGCACGTTAATCAAACCCAAGGAGGGCGGAATCAAGGGAGCCCCAGGTTGCAGCCAGTCAGAAGTATAGTTTAAGCCATTCTAATGGTGTGCAGTGGTATCTCACTGTGCATTCTCCTAATGTTTAGTCATGTTAAACATCTTTTCATGAACTGATTTAACACTCTATATCTTCTTTGAAGTACCTGTAAAAGCTTATTAAATATTTTTAATTGTTTGTTTTCTTATTGTTGAGTTTTCAGAGTGCTTTATATATTCTGAAAATAAGTCCTTTGCAGGTGATTTGAAAATATTTTTCTTCCACTCTGTAACTTGTCTTTTCATTCTCTTCATAATGTCTTTTGGAAGAAAAGTTTTTAATTTAATGAAATCCAAATAATCAATTTTTTAATTTTATGAATCATGCTTTTGTTGTCATTTGACAAGCTTCTTGCCTAAACTCAAGTTACAAAGATCTTCTCCATGTTTTCTTCTAAAAGTTATACAGCTTTATATCTCACATTTAGATGTGTGGTACATCTTAAGTAAATTTTTGCATAATGTGTGTAGTTTAGGCGGAGGTTCATTACTTTTGTAAAAGGATGCCTGATAGTTCCAACACCAAGACTATTCGTCTTCCACCGAATTGCCTTTGCAACTTTGTAGATCATTATTGGCCTTCTTTGTGTGGGTCAGCCTATGTCCAAAATCTCTATTTTATTCCAGTTGATCTATATGTCTATCCCTTTGCCAATACCACAGTCTTGATTATCCTAGTTCTGTACTAAGTTTTAAAATCATATAGTTTCTTTGCTTATATTTTATATTTTTAGACAGGATCTCACTTTGTCACCTAGGTTGGAGTATGGTGGCACAATCATAGTGCACTTAAACTCCTGGGCTCTGGCAATCCTCCCATTTCAGCCTCCCAAGCAGTGGGGGACTACAGGCATGTACAACCATGTTGAGTTAATTTTTTTTTCTTAGTTTATAGAGATGTGGGTCTATGTATTTTTTAATTGACAGAAATTATACATTTTTATTGTATAAACATGATGTTTTGAAGACATGTATACACAATGGAATGGCTCAAACTAATAACACGCCTCACAAACACAACATTTTTAATAAGAACACTTAAAATCTATTCTCTATGTGGTTTTTTTTTCCAACATTATTCTTCTTTTTCAACATTGTTTTGGCTATTCTAGGTCCTTTGCCTTTCTATATTAACTTTAGAATCAGCTTCTCTATAACTACAAAAAGTACTGCTGGGATTTTTATTATTATTTCATTAAATCTATAGATCAATTTGGGGAGAATCAACATCTTTACTATAGTGAACCTTCCAATTAATGAATATGGTATGCCTCTCCATTTATTTAAATCTTCTTTTATTTCTTTAATCAGGGTTTTATAGTTTTCAGCATACAGAATATATACACACACTTTTTTTTTTTTGAGACAGAGTTTCACTCTTGTTGCCCAGGCTGGAGTACAATGGTGCAATCTCAGCTCACCGCAACCTCCACCTCCCAGGTTCAAGCGATTATCCTGCCTCAGCCTCCCAAGTAGCTGGGATTACAGGAATGCACCACCATGCTCGGCTAATTTTGTATTTTTAGTAGAGACAGGGTTTCTCCATGTTGGTCAGGCTGGTCTCGAACTCCTGAACTCAGGTGATCTGCCCACCTAAACCTCCCAAAAGTGCTGGGATCACAGGCGTGAGCCACTGTGCCCAGCCCAGATCCTGCATATATTTTGTTACATTTATACCGTACGTATTTCTTTTGGAGTTACTGAACTTTTTAAAATTCAGTTCTCAATTGTTCATTGCTAGTACACAGAAATATGGTTGCTTTTTGTGGCCTGATCTTGTATCACTTGCTAAACTCACTTATTCTAGGAAGTTTTTATGATTTTTGAGATTTTCTACATAGACAATCATGTCATCCACAAACAGGAACAGTTTTATTTCCTCCTTTTCAGTCTGTATGTCATTATTTCTTTATATATCTTTGCTGCACTAAACTCAGTCTCATTCTGGATTGCTGATGACACAAATGTTAAGATGTTTTGATATTATCTCATAGGTCACTGAGGCTCTGTTTATTTTTTTTACATGTTTTTTCTTTGTTGTTCAGATTAGATCATTTCTATTGATCTGTTTTCAAGTTCACTGAATCTTTCATCTATCATGTCTATTCTGCTATTGAGCCCATTCAGTGAGTTTTTTATGTTTGTAATTGTACATCTTGGGTCTAAATATTCCATTTAGTTGTTCTTTATATCTTCTATTCCCTTGCTAAGATTGTCTATCTTCCTGCTCATTCTTGTAGCAAAGTCATAATGGTTGATTTAAAGTCTTTTTAATATAATTTTAACATCTGTATGATCCTAGCATTGGCATCTGTGTTCTATCTTTTTCTATATGAATTCAGATTTGTCTGATTCTTTCTAAGCTGAGTGATTCTAGGTTGTATTCTGGACATTTTGAATATTATGTTATGAGACTCAAGGTCTTATTTAAGTCCCACCAAGAATGTTGGTATTTTTGCTTTAGCCAGTAATTGACCCAGTTGAGTTCATGCTTCAAGTTCCGACTGGCCTTCTGTAGGTTGTATTTCTAATGTCAATTCAGTTTTCAAAGCCTTTACAGTTATATTTAATGTGTTCCATAAGCACCCCACGTGGTTTCCCATTTGGGATGTGGGCAGTGGTCTATCCCATAATTCAATTCTCAAAGTCCATATGTGCTGTTTAGGATTGGACTCATGCATGCACAGATTGGATGTCAGCTCAGGAGTCCAAAAGCAACTTTAGGTGGTCAGTGTCCCAAGTTCCTCCCTCTTCTACAATCTTTCATTTCACTGGGGCTCCCCTTTTCCAGTCTTCCAGCAGAACTCTCGGGCTTTATTAACACCACTCTGCAGAGTACTTCCCATAACTGTGCTCACATCAGACAGGGCCAAGCAGCAGAATGGCAGAGGGAGAAAAAAAGCAGTGGGGATTTGCCCAACTCTCTTCAGACCACAGTTCCTCCAATCTGAGAAGAAGGATCCTCTCCCTCTATTTTAGGCTCTTGCCTGCCCCCATTGAGGCCACTGCAGCCACTGTCAAGGACTGTTTGAGGCCGGGGTATAAGAGAATAAAGAAAAGAAAAAAAGAGAGAAAGATGTAGGATTTCCATGCTTTCTCTGGGCATTAGGAGACCCCTTTCCTCCTCCTTGAGTCAGAACTAGAAGACTTCTCTCGACGCATTTTCTGTCCATGTCAATGCTCACTTCCAAGGTGCAGGATACATTAAGTTCAGGCTGGGGCATACTGGAAGAAAAAAATGGTAAACTCACTGCTGGTTCAATGGTACTTTGAATTTTGGTCTTCTTCCCCAGTCTGTCTCCTACAATTTACTTTTCAGAGTCCTCAAATAGCCACTCCAAGAATTTTGCCCAGGTTTTTAGCTGCATTCAGTGGGAGAGACAGAGTGAAGTGCGCTTATTCCATCTTATCTGGAACCAGAACCTGGACTACTGTTTTTCTTAACAAACTTTGTAGAACTCATTATTTTAAACTACTTGTATAATCGGTGGATCTTCATTAAAAATTAAAAATAAATCCTGTAATAATCTTATTGAGGAAGAGGGAAAAAGCAAGTTAGTAGAATCACATTTTTTTTAAAGCATATATACTTTTGGACATTATATGTATGTGAAAAAAAGTGAAGTTCTTAATTGTACTTTGCTTCTTGTCTTTGAATCTTGTATGACCTGTGGACTTTTATAAATATTAGGACTATTATACATTTTTTAAAAGAAGAAAAAAAAAGCAGGAATTACCCAAAGTGTGAGAAAAAAGAAGCAGTTTGCAGGTGAGAAGTTGTAAGCCTTAAGAAACTGAAAATATGGCCAGGCGCGGTGGCTCATGCCTGTAATCCCAACACTTTGGGAGGCTGAGGAGGGTGGATCACGAGGTCAGGAAATTGAGACCATCCTGGCTAACATGGTGAGACCCCATCTCTACTAAAAATACAAAAAAAAAAAAAAAAAAAAAATAGCCGGTCGTGGTGGTGGGCGCCTGTAGTCCCAGCTACTTGGGAGGCTGAGGCAGGAGAATGGCATGAACCCAGGAGGCAGAGCTTGCAGTGAGAGGAGATCACGCCACTGCACTCCAGCCTCGGCGACAGGGCAAGACTCTGTCTCAAAAAAAAAAAAAAAAAAAAGAAAGAAAAGAAACTGAAAATAGTTCAGGATGACCGGCACTCTGGGTATAAGCCCAACATTTTCGACAGAAAAAGCAGAAGAAGCAGGCAGGAGTCGGTTCAGTGTTTTGTATGCCATGTTACAGTGTGTGGACTTTACATGAGAAAAAGAAGATTATGAATAGTTTCTAGCAAAGGCTGGGGAGTGACATAACTGTTTAGTATGTTAGAAGGATCACTCTTGCTGCAAAACATTAAGGTGAATAGAAAATAAATCTTAGTGTCTGAATTTAAGGGACATAGTGAGTTGCAGAACAGCATATATAGTTTGATTCTATATGTTGTTGTGGAAGGTGGGTAATGGAGGGGGATTTTATATATACATACATATACATATATAAACATATGGATGATTATATATATTATTTTAGATGTACGATTTTATATATGTGTGCATATATATGTGTATATATATATATACACACACATAGATATATAGAGCTGATTATAATATGCATAGAACATTTCTGGAAAATACACAAGAAACCAGTAACAGTAGTTAACAGTGGAGAAGAAAGTGAGGGGCTTAAAGGAAACTTACTTCTCACTTTATTCTGTTGTGTTGATTTTTAAGTTTCTTATTGTGACCATTTACACTCTTAAAAATGTTTATTAGTGAAATGGAGGGAGGGTTTATGCACGAACTGGATATTAGTTATATATGAATGATACTAAAACAAGATAAAGTATCAACGAGCCTAACATTCAGTAGCACTGTTCTACCATATCGTTAGCACTCAAACAAGTAGTATAGATGTCCCGACACATAAGATATTACCAACTTTTTTTTTGAGATGGAGTCTTACTCTGTTACCCAGGCTGGAGTGCAGTCACGCGATCTCGTCTCACTGCAACCTCCGCCTCCCAGGTTCAAGTGATTCTCCTGCCTTAGCCACCTGAGTAGCTAGACTACAGGTGTGCACCACTGGGCCCAGCTAATTTTTGTATTGTTAGTAGAGACGGGGTTTCACCACGTTGGCCAGACTGGTCTTGAACTCCTGACCTCAAGTGATCCACCCACCTCAACCTCCCAAAGTGTTGGGATTACAGGTGTGAGCCACCACAACCAGCCATTACCAACTATGTATACATTAAGTTCACAACACAAAATAGCTTTTAATTACATTACAATACAATGGGCATAAAGGGAAAAAGTAAAATATCTTCTCCTTCTCTGACCCCTCTGATTCTAATCACCTCAGGGGCTTCTTGAGTTATATATGATTCCAAATGTCCTTTGTGCATATGGAGCATATATAAATATGTACGTGTGTTTTCAGGCAAAGACACACATATTGTATTCCATTTCAAGGAAACAGACCTTTGCTCTTTAAAATAATCTAGACCTATTCTATTCTCTACATGTCATTTTTCTAAACGAAAGCAGAGTAACCAGTAAACGAATCCCCAAGCCTACAG
Source organism: Pongo pygmaeus (assembly GCF_028885625.2). NCBI lineage: Eukaryota > Metazoa > Chordata > Mammalia > Primates > Hominidae > Pongo > Pongo pygmaeus. Next base: position 48,082,925 of record NC_072389.2, read on the forward strand.
ATAATGTTACATCTTCCAAGGAGAAAAATGTGAAAATGAACGTATTCAACAGATAAAGTTCTCAGAGACCTTCATACATCCTTTGGTGGAACAATGAACATCAACAAGGACAAGCAAAAAGTTACTTTAGGAGAAAAAAATGCACAGGATGAAATAAACAAAAGAGTAGACTATATGTTTACATAAGGTTAAAGGATAGAATGAAGGGTAAGGATATATCCCTAATCTTTCAGGTCCCAGTATGTAACTATTACGCTCTCCCACAAAAGGTCCCTGTGGAGAATTTTCACAGTCTTCTATACTGGATAAACCAGTTGTCTAATCCAGAAATTACATATTTCTTCTATTCTTATGACTGGGAAAAAGGAGCAGTCATACTTTGCAGCAGTAGCTGGAGACTTCAAACAGGGAAGGCAGAACAGGTGCAGTTCCTCTCCTGTAACAGTAACAGTAACAGTAACAGTTACTTCTCCTGTAACAGTAACCAACTCTCAGCTTGTGCTCTGTAGCCTAAAAGGCAAAAATAAAATCCAGGTCCAATATTTCAGGGTAAAAAAAAAAAAATCCCTGAAAATCAAAAGAAAAGCATTTCCTCTTCATGACCTATAAAGAAAAATGTAGTTTTTCCTGAATTTATATGAGGCGAGACAAATTAATTCTCAAATATCTCAAACGAGAATAAAATTGTTTCATTATCAAACAATGACATTTATTCTGTTATTTTTTGATATTAGTTGGACCTCCACTCACTTTAGATGATGGAAAGGAGAAAAATTTAAAATAATTAAATAATCCTTCAATTAATTACCTTCTCATCCAAGGGAAAAAACAGAAAAACATCAGTTCTACTCAGGATGGTACACTGAAAAATGAAAAAGTACAAGAGATGATGCTGATCACTCGCAGCATAAAGTAAAGAGCTAAGATGGAAAAGAAGGGCCAAACAACTTTCTATTCAATCATTGACTTAAGTAGTGATTTTTAAACATAACCAACATCGTCAGATTGAACATACTATGGAGCGAACACACATAAGAATAAATGAGCACTCCTCTAATCCCAGCTACTCAGGAGGCTGAGGCAGAAGAATTACTTGAACCCAGGAGGTGGAGGCTGCAGGGAGCCGAGATGGCACCACTGCACTCCAGCCTGGGCAACAGTTCAAGGCTCTGTCTCAAAAAAAAAAAAAAAAAAAAGAATAAATGAGAAATCAGATCTACAGAATATTTTTATTTATTTATTTACTTAGACATGGGGTCTCACTCTGTCACCCAGGTTGGAACACAGTGGCATAATTATGGCTCACTGCAGCCTTGATCTCCTGGGCTCAAGTGATCCTCCTACCTTAGCCTCTCAAGTAGCTGGGTCCACCGGCGCACATGATTACACCTGGCTAATTTTTTCATTTTTTGTAGAGACAGGGTCTCTCGCTATGCTGCCCAGGCTGATCTCATACTCCTGGCCTCAAGTGATCCTCCTGCCTTGGCCTCCCAAAGTGCTAGGATTAGAGGCATGAGTCACTGCACCTGGCCTACAGAATACTTTTAAAAGAAAAACATTTTGTTATGCTCAAGAAAATATTTATATACCAATTAGAAGCCAGTAAATGATGTATAAACTTTTAAAGATCCTAAGAAGACTTCCTTTGATAAAAAGATACACTAAATATAAATACAGCAAGTCCTCATTTAATGTCATTGAGAGGTTCTGGTCTTTAAGCAAAACAACATGTAACGTAATTCAGTCCTCGAAAAACCTTATTGAGTTCAAAGTCATTCTGTCATAACATTGGTGAGGAAAAACAATTGGTTTTGTTATACATTGTTTCACTTAAAGTTGCAGTTTCCAAGAACCTACTGAGACTTAAGTGAGGACTTACTGTAATAGGAATTTTACAATATTCTGAATTCCTAAAACATTACACCAACCTATATGCAAGAGAAAAAAAAAAACCCTCAAATCCTTAAACCAAATGAAAACTTTCTGGAAGATCCAAGGGACTCTCTTCCATTATAATAAAGAGTTGACTGTCTATATGACATGGTCTTGGGACTCGGAGCCCTAGTCATCCAAAGGTAACTGTCAACGAGTATTTATAGCACTCTTCAGCAAATGATTACAGAACCTCACTATTTATTTTTCTTACTCAGAAAAAAAATCAACAATAAAGTTTACGAAGTAAATAACCAGAAATGGAATAGGTATGTTATCCTATCTTCCCACATCAATTTACAAATGTATGCTATAATTGAATATAAAGATACTTTGTGCTGTTATTTTGCCACTAAGCATAATATAAAAGTCAAGTTTAAATATACATAATCTCTGCTTTTTAAGAGGCCTACAATTTAAAAGAGAATACAAATTTATTTCTTTATTTTTGAGACAGAGTCTCACTCTGTTACCCAGGCTGGAGTCCAATGGCGCAATCTCGGCTCACAGCAACCTCAGGCCTCTTGGGTTCAAGTGATTCTCCTGCCTCAGCCTCCTGAAAATTTATTTTTTTAAATACCATAACACAAGTTGAAAAGTGCACAAGAGAATAAACAAGGCAAAATACAGTCCTTATTAAAACCTATTGAGAGAAGTGTGTTAGCCCAATAGCAATTAGTACCCTAGTGGTCATACTGTGGTCTCAATTGTTTCCCAATACAAAGAAACAGAGTTACTAGGAGAAACAAGGCTCCTGATTCCGAATATGGCACAGAAAAAGTTTAAGGAACATCTGAAGTACTCTGCTGTGCCAGAAAACAAGGATGACATCAAAGAATACTGGAGTTATACAAGAAGAACATAGAAGCCAATGCAAAAGAGCTTCTACTGGTCAAAGATAAGAAATTTAAGCTTCAAAAGGATAATGATTTCAATGGTTTGAAATAAAATATAGAAAAAGGCATGAGTTCATAATGATACTCAAAACTAAAAACAGATCACTGGTCATATAAGACCACAACTTACTTACTTATTTATTTATTTATTTATTTGTTTGTTTGTTTGTTTGTTTGAGACAGAGTCTCGCTGTCGCCCAGGATGGAGGTGCAGTGGTGCAATCTCGGCTCACTGCAGGCTCTGCCTCCCGGGTTCACGCCATTCTCCTGCCTCAGCCTCCCAAGCAGCTGGGACTACAGGCGCCCGCCACCTCGCCCGGCTAATTTTTTTGTATTTTTAGTAGAGACGGGGTTTCACCGTGTTAGCCAGGATGGTCTCGATCTCCTGACCTCATGATTTGCCCACCTCAGCCTCCCAAAGTGCTAGGATTACAGGCGTGAGCCACCGTGCCCGGCCAAGACCACAACTTATTATTCTGAAAATTGATAAATAAAAGAGAAGAAAACTCAAGCCCTTTATCCTGTCCTTCCTATACTAACTATATTTCAAGGGAAACAAATAATGGAATAACATTCTACTTTGTAGAATAATTCCAGTTAAGGAATTTAGAAACAATCAGAGAATTAGGAAAACCACCATTTTGCAACCCCTAATGAAAACAATGAATGTAGGTGATAAATTCTTCCCAACAATAACAACAGCATGAATCTCATTAATCCTCTAGATCTAATTAGGAGTTCACAAGAAATATGAAGGATGGAAGAACACGTTAAAAGACACCACAAGGATGCAATTAGCCATATCCAGATTTTGGACTATTTTATCAAACTAAGAACTTCATTCCTTCAACAAAAAAATAGGAAGGCAAGGGGAAAAAAAAGTAGGTGAGAACAAACTCTGTGACATGGCAACAAAATATAATGCAATGTGCCTGCCTTGTATATAAATCCTAATTTCAACAAAGCCACCTGTAAAATCATATTTTTGAGACAATGGGAGAAACTAAATACTGGATAGATATGAGATGGTATTGTAAAATAACAGTTAATTTTGTTAGCTTTTCAATACCACTGTGTTCACATTATTAAGAAAAGAATCACTTTGGGAGGCCGAAACAAAAAGATCATTTGAGGCCAGCAGTTCAAGTTCTCAACATAGTGAGACCTTGTCTCTACTTAAAAAAAATTTTTTTTTATGAAAAAAGAAAAAGAAAAGAATCCCCTAATGTAAACTGTGGACTTCAGTTAATAAAAATCTACCGCCAGGTGTGGTGGTTCACACCTGTAATCCCAACACTGGGAAACTGAGGCGGGGGATCATCTAAGGTCAGGCATTCAAGACCAGCCTGGCCAACATGGCAAAACCCTGCCTCTACTAAAAATATAAAAATCAGCCGGGTGTGGTGGCACACACCTGTAATCCCAGCTATTCAGGAAACTGAGGAAGGAGAATCTCTTGAACCTTGGAGGCAGAGGTTGCAGTGAGCTGAAATCATGCCACTTGCACTCCAGCCTGGGCAACAGAGTTAGACTCTGCCTTAGAAAAAAAAAAAAAAAATCTATCAATATCGGTTCATCAATTGTAACAACTGTATCACAAGAATGCAAGATGTTAATAATAGGGAAAACCGGATGGGAAGTCTGTATACAGGAACTTTGTACTTTCTATTCAATTTTGTGTAAACCTAAAACAGTTCTAAAAAGTAAAGTCCAGGGCCAGGTGCAGTGGCTCATGCCTGTAATCTCAGCACTTTGGGAGGCCAAGGCAGGAGCATTGTGTGAGGCCAGGAGTTCAAGACCAGCCTGGGCAATATAGCAAAACCCCATATCTACAAAAATTTTTTTTAAAATTAGTTGAGCATAGTGGCATGTACCTGAAGTCCCAGCTTCTCAAGAGGCTGAGACAGAAGGATTGCCTGAGCCCAGGAGTTCAAGACTGCAGTTAGCCATGATTGTGCCACTGTACTCCAGCCTAAGCAACATAATGAGAACCTGTCTTTAAAAACAAAACAAGACAAACAAACAAAAAAAGTCCATTCATTAAAAAAAGAAAAACTGAGAACGTGGGTTTCCTCTCCAATGAGTCTCTAATCCATTCTTAAAACTGGTTACCTGAGGAAATTCTACAGCCTATTATTTCACTTTTCAACAATACAGATTCTTCAAATTTCCCTAATGCTTAACACAGCTACTTCTAATACGTTCTTACATAAAAACTTTCATACAATTTTTTTTTTTGGCAATGGATTAGTGGCAAAAACTTTCTGTGCTCTAGTTAGTACAAGTTAATGGGGCCAGGCTTGGTGGCTCATGTCTGTAATCCCAGTAATTTGGGAGGCTGAGGCAGGTGGATCACCTGAGATCACAAGTTCAAGACCAGCCTGGCCAACATGGTAAAACCCTGTCTCTACTAAAAATACAAAAATTAGCCAGGTATGGTGGCACATGCCTGTCGTCCCAGCTACTAGGGAGGCTGAGGCACAAGGATCACTTGAACCTGGGAGGCGGAGGCAGCAGTGAGCCGAGATCACAGTCCAGCGACAGAGCAAGACCTTGTCTCAAAAAAAAAAACCCAAGCTCTCCCTCTCCCTCTCCCTCGTCTCCCCTTTCTTCGGTCTCCCTCTACTTCTTTTTTGGGTCTTCCTCTGTTGCCGAAGGTTGACTGTACTGCCGGGATCTCGGCTCACTGCAACCTCCCTGCCTCGGGCTCCTGTGATTCTCCTGCCTCGGCCTGCCCAGTGCCTGGGATTGCAGGCGCGCACCGCCACGCCTGACTGGTTTTTGTGTTTTTGGTGGAGACGGGGTTTCGCTGTGTTGACCCGGCTGGTCTCCAGCTCCTGGCCTGGAGTGATCTGCCCACCTCGGCCTCCCGAGGTGCTGGGATTGCAGACGGAGTCTCGCTCACTCAGTGCTCAATGGTGCTCAGGCTGGAGTGCAGTGGCATGATCTCGGCTCGCTACAACCTCCACCTCCCAGCCGCCTGCCTTGGCCTCCTAAAGTGCTAAGATTACAGCCTCTGCCCTGCCGCCACCCAGTCTAGGAAGTGAGGAGCGTCTCTGCCTGGCCGCCCATGGTCTGGGATGTGAGGAGCCCCTCTGCCCGGCCGCCCCGTCTGGGAGGTAAGGAGCGCCTCTACCCGGCCGCCACCCTGTCTGGGAGGAAGTGAGTAGCGCCTCTGCCCGGCCACCCCGTCTGGGAAGTGAGTAGCGCCTCTGCCCGGCCGCCCCTTCTGGGAAGTGAGGAGTGCCTCTACCTGGCCGCCCCGTCTGGAAAGTGAGGAGCGCTTCTGCCCAGCTGACCCGTCTGGGAAGTGAGGAGCACCTCTGCCCGGCCGCCCCGTTGGGGAGAACAGGAGCGCCTCTGCCTGGCCGCCCAATGTCTGGGAAGTGAGGAGCGCCTCTGCCCAGCCGCCCCGTCTGGGAGATGAGGAGCACCTCTGTCCGGCCGTCCCGTCTGGGAGGTGAGGAGCGCCTCTGCCTGGCCACCACCTTGTCTGGGAGGAAGTGAGGAGCGCCTCTGCCTGGCCGCCCCGTCTGGGAAGTGAGGAGCGCCTCTGCCTGGCCTCCCCGTCTTTGAAGTGAGGAGCGCCTCTGCCCGGCCGCCCCGTCTGGGAAGTGAGGAGCGCCTCTGCCCGGCCGCCCCGTCTGGGAGGTGAGGAGCGCCTCTGCCTGGCTGCCACCCCGCCTGGGAGGAAGTGAGGAGGGCCTCTGCCCGGCCGCCCTGTCTGGGAAGTGAGGAGCGCCTCTGCCCGGCCGCCCTGTCTGGGAGGTGAGGAGCGCCTCTGCCAGGCCGCCACCCCGTCTGGGAGGAAGTGAGGAGCACCTCTGCCCGGCAGCCCCATCTGGGAGGTGAGGAGCGCCTCTGCCCGGCCGCCCCGTCTGGGAGGTGAGGAGCGCCTCTGCCCGGCCGCCCCGTCTGGGAGGTGAGGAGCGCCTCTGCCTGGCTGCCACCCCGTCTGGGAGGAAGTGAGGAGCACCTCTGCCCGGCCGCCCCATCTGGGAAGTGAGGAGCGCCTCTGTCTGGCTGCCACCCCGTCTGGGAGGAAGTGAGGAGCGCCTCTGCCCGGCCACCACCTTGTCTGGGAAGAAGTGAGGAGCGCCTCTGCCTGGCCGCTCCGTCTGGGAAGTGAGGAGCGCCTCTGCCCGGCCTCCCCGTCTTTGAAGTGAGGAGCGCCTCTGCCCAGCCGTCCCGTCTGGGAGGTGAGGAGCGTCTCTGCCCGGCTGCCCCATCTGGGAAGTGAGGAGCGCCTCTGCCTGGCTGCCACCCCGTCTGGGAGGAAGTGAGGAGCGCCTCTGCCCGGCTGCCCTGTCTGGGAAGTGAGGAGCGCCTCTGCCCGGCCGCCCCGTCTGGGAGGTGAGGAGCGCCTCTGCCAGGCCGCCACCCCGTCTGGGAGGAAGTGAGGAGCGCCTCTGCCCGGCAGCCCCATCTGGGAGGTGAGGAGCGCCTCTGCCCGGCCGCCCCGTCTGGGAGGTGAGGAATGCCTCTGCCTGGCTGCCACCCCATCTGGGAGGAAGTGAGGAGCACCTCTGCCCGGCTGCCCCATCTGGGAAGTGAGGAGCGCCTCTGCCTGGCTGCCACCCCGTCTGGGAGGAAGTGAAGAGCGCCTCTGCCCGGCCGCCCCGTCTGGGAAGTGTGGAGTGCCTCTGCCCGGCCGCCCATCGTCTGGGAGGTGAGGAGCGCCTCTGCCCAGCCGCCCCGTCTGGGAAGTGAGGAGCGCCTCTGCCTGGCTGCCCCATCTGGGGGGTGAGGAGCGCCTCTGCCCGGCTGCCACCTCGTCTGGGAGGAAGTGAGGAGCGCCTCTGCCCAGCCACCCCGTCTGGGAAGTGAGGAGCGCCTCTGCCCGGCCACCCTGTCTGGGAAGTGAGGAGCGCCTCTGCCCGGCCGCCCCGTCTGGGAAGTGAGGAGCACCTCTGCCTGGCTGCCACCCCGTCTGGGAGGAAGTGAGGAGCGCCTCTGCCCGGCCGCCCCATCTGGGAAGTGAGGAGTGTCTCTGCCCGGCCGCCCCGTCTGGGAAGTGAGGAGCGCCTCTGCCCAGCCGCCCCGTCTGGGAGGTGAGGAGCGCCTCTACTCGGCCACCCATCGTCTGGGATGTGAGGAGCGCCTCTGCCCGGCCGCCCCGTCTGGGATGTGAGGAGCGCCTCTGCCCGGCCTCCCCGTCTGGGAAGTGAGGAGCGCCTCTGCCCGGCCTCCCCGTCTGGGAGGTGAGGAGCGCCTCTGCCCGGCCGCCCTGTCTGGGAGGTGAGGAGCGCCTCTGCCCAGCCGCCCTGTCTGGGAGGTGTACCCAACAGCTCCAAAGAGACAGCGACCATCGGGAATGGGCCATGAGGACGATGGCGGTTTTGTTGAAGAGAAGTGGGGGAAGTGTGGGGAAAGGAAGAAGAGATCAGATTGTTGCTGTGTCTGTGTAGAAAGAGGTGGGCATAGGAGACTCCATTTTGTTCTGACTAGGAGAAATTCTTCTGCCTTGGGATGCTGTTGATCTATGGCCTTTCCCCCAGCCCCCTGCTCTCTGAAACATGTACTGTGTCAACTCAGGGTTAAATGGATTAAGGGCGGTGCAAGATGTGCTTTGTTAAACAGATGCTTGAAGGCAGCATGCTCTTTAAGAGTCATCGCCACTCCCTAATCTCAAGTACCCAGGGACACAAACACTGCAGAAGGCCGCAGGGACCTCTGCCTAGGAAAACCAGAGACCTTTGTTCATGTGTTTATCTCCTGACCTTCTCTCCACTATTATCCTACGACCCTGCCATATCCCCCTCTCCGAGAAACACCCAAGAATGATCAATAAATACTTAATAAAAAATAAATAAATAAATAAAAATAAAAAAATAAAATAAAATAAAATAAACCCAAAACAACAACAACAAAAAAAAAACCAAAGTTAATGGATTCACAAAATCACCAATCATCAACTAAGCTCTCACAGGCAAAGTAATGTCTGCCAAATTTTGATACATCTCCAAACACCCCCTACCCCATCTCCACAGATTCTCTGACTAGAAACTAGGAACACAAATCAATAAAACAAAGTATATTTATCTATAAAGAATATTTTCATTACAAAAATTTGTTAGACAAATTTGTTAGACAGAGATACATACTCAAAAAATTATATGATGTCTATAATTTATTTTAAAGTACTCCAGAAACGTGGGGAAAAAATGTTGAAGGAGTAGGATATATTTGCAACAATATTGGCCAAAATGCTGATACTTATTAAGACTGAGCTGAGTTTTGGATACATGAATGTTCATTATATAATTCTATTTTGGTACATATTTAAATTTTTCATAATAAAAAATTAGAGTAAGGGACTTCATTTCCAGTTCCACAAGTGAGGAACATGGAAGCTGCCATGCCATTCTATCAACAAGTACAAAGCCGAACAAGTGAAAAAATCACCAACTCTTCTCAGAGCAAACTGCTGCCTCCAAAATTGGAAAAAGAGATGGGCGGACACAGAGAGTTATGATATACCAGAGCAGAATCATACACAGGAACCAGTGCCAGAGTAGAAAAACCTGAATTGCAACTGACAGATTGCTGGAGGCTAGGTGTCAACAAGCCCAAGACTTTAAAACTTGAGGGGTACCTAGTCATAGGTATGTTCCCCGAAATTTACAGAAATGTTAGACAGAAGTCATGCTTTTGTGAGTTTTATCTCCAGGAGTTCAACTAGTTTTTTACAGTATATATAGGAGAAAAATTCCCTCATGCTTCCAGCAGGGAGAAGAGAAAAAGAACCATTTTTAAATATGCCACAGCATTCTGTTCTTCCTAACAAGGTCTGCCCTCAGGAGAAATAAGTTAACTACACCTAACCTGCTGGAGTTTGTTTTATTTATTTTTTATTTAATTTTAATTTTAATTTTTTTATTTTATCAGGCAGGGTGTTGCTCTGTTGCCCAGGCTGGAGTGCAGTGGCACAATCACAGCTCACTGCAGCCTTGACCTTCTGGGCTCAAGTGATCTTCCCACCTCTCAGCCTCCTGAGTAGCTGGGACTACAGGTGCACACCACCATGCCCAGATAATTTTTTGTATTTTTTGTATAGGTGGGATTTCACCACGTTGCCCAGGCTGATCTCAATCTCCTGGGCTCAAGCAATCTACCCACCTCAGCCTCCCAAAGTGCTGGGATTACAGGCATGAGCGGTGCGCCATACCTGGCCTGGGGTTTTATTGAAGCTTAATTGATCTGGGGGAGAGGAAATACCCAAATGCAACCCATTCTAACTATCCTGTCTCACCTTATGGGGTGTGGGGGCACTAGAAGCACTTAGGAAGTACACAGTCCAGAAGTATAGGCACACTAAAAAACTGAGAACTAATAATAGGACTATGGAATGCCTCCCCTCTCCCCACCTATTACCACATTACTAACAGTCTACTTTTAGCAGTTGCATTTATGCAGTACATGATGTCTAGCCATCAAGAAAAATATACAAGGAATACTAGAAGGCAAAAAAACAATTTGAATAGAAAAAGCAAATAAATATCAAGAACCAAACATGGCAGGGATGTTGAAATAATCAGATCAGGAATTTAAAACAACACTGATTAATATGCTGAGGGCTCTAATGGATAAGGTAGACAGCATGCAAGAAGAGTAGGGTAATGTAAGCAGAGATGAAAATCCTAAGAAAGAATGAAAAGAAAACACTAAAGATCAAGAACACTGTAACAGAAATGATGAATGCCTTTTATAGGCTTATTAGTAGATCGGACACAGCTGAGAAAAAAAAAAAGTATCTGAGCTTGAGGATGTATCTACAGAAACCTCCAAAAGAGAAATCAAAGAGGACAAAGACAAAAAAAGAAAACAAAGAAACAGAAGAAAGGATTAAGGAACAACTATAAAAGACGTAACACAACCATACACAAAGGGAACACCAGAAAGGAAAGAGAGAAAGAACAGGTAACTATATGAATCAATGACTAAGAATTTCCCCAAGTTAATGTCAAACACCAAACCGCAAATCCAGGAAATTCAGAAAACGCCAAGTGGGATAAACGCAAAACAAACAAACAAACAAACAAACAAAACCCAAAAACCTACATCTAAACATAGTATTTTCTAACTATCAAAAATCAAAGATAAAGAAACAATTCTGACTCTGAAGAAGCAGTTTGAAAAAAAAAGAAAAAATTCTGAATGAAGCTAGAAGGAAAAGAAAAACAAGCCTTACCTACAGAGGAACAACAACAACAACAACAAAAATTAGCCAGGCACAGTAGCTCATCCCTGTATCCCCACACTTTGGGAAGTCAAGGGGGTTGGATCGCTTGAGCCCAGGAGTTCAAGACCAACTGAACTCCTTGAGCCCAGGAGTTCAGTTCAGGCAATAGTGAGACCCCATCTCCACAAAAAATTAAACATTAGCTGGGGTATTCTTTCTTTCTTTTTTTTTTTTTGAGATGGAGTTTCACTCCTGTTGCCCAGGCTGGAGTGATGGCTGGAGTGATGCCAGTCTGGAGTAATGGCGGATCTCGGCTCACTGCAACCTCCGCTTCCCAGGTTCAAGCGATTCTCCTGCCTCAGCCTCCCAAGTGCACCACCATGCCTGGCTAACTTTTTGTATTTTTAGTACAGATGGGGTTTCACCATGTTGGCCAGGCTGGTCTTGAACTCCTGACCTCAGGTGATCCACCCGCCTCAGCCTCCCAAAGTGCTGGGATTACAGGGATGAGCCACTGAGCCTGGCCTAAAGCTAGGTATTCTTATATCAGACAAAACAGAATTTAAACCAACAACAATCTAGAAGGACAAAGAAAGGCATTACATAATGATAACAGGTTCAATGCAATAAGACTTAACTATCCTAAATACATATTCACCCAACATTGAAGCATCCAAATTCATAAAACAAGTTCTTCTTGACCTATGAAAAGACTTAGCCCCACAATAATAGTGGGAGACTTCAACACCCCATTGACAGCATTAGACAAACCATCAAGGCAGAAAACTAACAAAGAAATTCTGGACTTAAACTCGACACTCCACCAATTAGACCTAATAGACATCTACAGAATACTCCACCCAATAACGACAGACTACACATTCTTCTTAACTGCACATGGAACATATTCTAAGATTGGCCACATGCTAGGTCATAGAGCAAGTCTCAATAAATTCAAAAAATCAAAACCTAGCACTTTCAGACCACAGTGCAATAAAAATAGAAATCAGTACCAAAAAGATCCATCAAAATTACAAAAATACATGGAAATTAACCTGTTCCTGAATAACTCATGTGTGAACAATGAAATTAAGGCAGAAATAAAAAAATTCATTGAAATTAATAAAAATAGAGACACAACTTACCAAAATATTTGGAATGCAGTTAAAGCAATGTTAAGAGGAAAGTTTATAGCACTAAATGCCTTTATCAAGAAGTCAGAAAGATCTCAAATTAACAATCTAACATCTTGCATAGAATAGAAAAAAAAAGAGAACAAACTAATCCCAAAGCTAGCAAAAGAAAATAAATAATAAAATCAGAGAAGAATTGAACAAAATTGAGACACAAAAATCCATACAAACGATCAATGAAATAAAGAGCTAATTTGTCGAAAGAATAAACAAGATTGATAGCACTAGCTACATTACCAAAGGGGGAAAAAAAGAGAAGATCCAAATAAGCACAATCAGAAATGACAAGGATGACAACTGATCCCACAGAAGTACAAAAGATCCTCAGAAATTATTATGAACACCTCTAAGCACACAAACTAGAAAATCTAGAGGACATGGATACATTCCTGGAAACACACAAACTCCTAATATTAAACCAGGAAGAAAGTGAAAACCTGAACAGACCAACAACAAGATTCAAAATTGAATCAGTAATAAAAAACTTACCAACCAAAAAAAGCTCCGAACCAGACAGATTTACAGCCCAATTCTACCAGCTGCACAAAGAACTGGTATCAATCCTACTGAAACTGTTTAAAAAAAAATGAGGATGAGTGGCTCCTCCCTAATTCATTCTATGAAACCTGCATTAGCCTGATACCAAAATTTGGCAGAAACACAATAAAAAGAGAAAATTTCGGGCCAATATCCATGATGAACACAGACACAAAAATCCTCAACAAAATACTAGCAAACCAAATCCAGCAGCACATCCAAAAGTTAATTCACCATGATCAAGTAGGCTTTATTCTTGGGATGCACAGTTGGTTCAACACATGCAAATAAAAAAATGTGATTCACCACATAAACAGAATTAAAAACAAAAACCATATAGTCATTTCAATTAGATGCAGAAAAAATTTTTCAATAAAATCCAACATTCCTTCGTGATAAATACCCTCAACAGACTAGGCATCAAAAGAACATATCTCAAAATAATAGCCATCTATGGCCAGGCACGGTGGCTCACACCTGCAATCCCAGCACTTTGGGAGGCGGAGGCAGGCAGATCACCTGAAGTCAGGAGTTCCAGATCAGCCTGACCAACATGAAGAAACCCTGTCTCTACTAAAAATACAAAATTAGCCAGGCATGGTGGCGCATGCCTGTAATCCCAGCTACTCGGGAGGCTGAAGCAGGAGAATCGCTTGAACCAAGGAGGCAGAGGTTGCAGTAATCTGAGATCGCACCATTACACTCCAGCCTGGGCAACAAGAGCAAAACTCTGTTGCAAAAATAAATAAATAAATAAATTAATTAATAAAAATAATAGCCATCTATGACAAACCCACAGCCAACATCATAGTGAATGAGCAAAAGCAACAATACAAACAAAACAGCATGGTACTGGCACAAAAACAGACACACAGACCAATGGAACAGGTTAGAGAACCCAGAAATAAAACCACACACCTATAACCATCTGATCTTTGACAAAAGTCAACAAAAGCAAGAAATGTGGAAAGGCCTTCCTATTCAGTAAATGGTGCTGGGATAACTTGCTGGCCATATGCAGAAGATTGAAACTAGACCCCTATCTTTCACCACATACAAAATTTAACGCAAGATGAATTAAAGACTTGAATGTAAGCCCTCAAAGTAAAAAATCCTACAAGAAAACCTAGGAAATACCTTTGCTGACACTGGCCTTGGCAAAGGCATTTTGGCTAAGTCCCCAGAAGCAACTGCAACGATAACAAAAATTGACAGGTGGGACCTATTTGAATTAAAGAACTTCCACAAAGCCACCTAGAAACTACCAACAGAGTAAACAGACAACCTACAGAATGGGAGAAATTATTTGCAAACTATGTATCCTCCAAAGGTCTAATAATCAGAATTTATAAGAAACTTAAACAAATGAACAATAAAAAACAAATCACCCTATTTTAAAACAGGCAAAGGACAAAGTGAAATATTAAAGTGTTCAGAGAAGGCCAGGCATGGTGGCTCATGCCTATAATCCCAGCACTTTGGGAGGCCAAAGCAGGCAGATCACCTGAGGTCGGGAGTTCAAAACCAGCCTGACCAACATGGAAAAACCCCATATCTACTAAAAATACAAAATTAGCCAGGCATGGTGGCGCATGCCTGTATTCGCCAATACTCAGGAGGCTGAGGCAGGAGAATCCCTTGAACCCGGGAGGCGGAGGTTGCAGTGAGCTGAGATAGCACCATTGCACCCCAGCCTAGGCAATATGAACAAAACTCTGTCTCAAAAAAAAGAAAAAAAAAAGGGTTCAGAGAAAAACTCTCCAACCTAGATTCTGTACCCCCCAAAATTATCCTTCAAAAGTGAAGGAGAAATAGACTTTCTCAGACAAAAATTGAGGTAATTTTTTGGCAGTAGACTTCTCTTACAAGACACGTTAAAAGTTCTTTGGAGAGAAGGAAAGTAATATAGGGTAGAAACCCAGATGTGAAGAAGGAAAAAGTGAAGGCAACATAATAAATTATTTTTCTTATGCTTAATTGATCTAACAGATAACAGTTTGCTCAAAATAATAATAGCAACAATGTACTGAATTATGTATGCTTATGTATACATTTTGTGCATATAAATATATATACTTATGTATGCTGAAAATATATAATGACTACAATGATATAAAGGACAGGAGGGAGAAATTAGGATCATTTTATTACCAGAAAATATCTTCACATTACCTTTAAAGTGGTATAATGTTATTTGAAAGTGGACTTGGATTAGTTATAAATCTGTATTGCAAAATCTAGGGCAATCACTAAAAAAAGTAAAAACAGAAGTATAATTAATATGTTAAGAAAGGAGAGAAGGCCAGGCGCGGTGGCTGTAATCCCAGTACTATGGGCGGCCAAGGTGGGTGAATTGATGGAGGTCAGGAGTTAGACCAGCCTAGCCAACATGGTGAAACCCTGTCTCTACTAAAAACACAAAAATTAGATGGGCACAGTGGCGTGCATCTGTAGTCTCAGCTACTTGGGAGGCTGAGATGGGAGGATCACTTGAGCCCAGGAGGCAGAGGTTGCAGTGAGCCGAGATTGTGTCACTGGCACTCCAGCCTGGGCGACAGAGTGAGACTCTATCTAAAAACTAAAACAAAAACTACAAAAGACAGAAAAAGAGTGGAAGACCAAAAAAAAAAAAAAAAACCAACAACAGGCTGGGCATAGTCGTGCACACCCTTGTAATCCCAGCACTTTGTGAGGCTGAGGCAGGAGGATCATCTGAGGCCAGGAGTTGGGGGACCAGCCTGGACAACATAGCGAGACTCTGTATCCACCAACTTTTTAAAAATTAGCTAGGCATGGCAGCACACACCTGTAGTCCCAGTTACTCAGGAAGCCAAAGCAAGAGGATCATTGAGCCCAGGAGTTCAAAGCTGCAGTTAGCTATGATCACACTGCTGCACTCTAGCCTGGGTGACAGAGTGAGACCCCATCTCAAAAAAGACAAGAAAAGAAACAAAGAACAAGACAACAAATAAAAAACAATTAACAAAAATGGTAGATATTAATCTACCTATAAAAACAATCACTTCAAACATCAATGGTCTAAATGTACCAAATAAAAGAGACTGGACAGACTAAATCAAAAAACAAAACCCAATTGTATGTTGTCTACAAGAAACTCACTTTAAGTATGTAAATACAAATAAAGTAAATGGATGTAAATTATATACCATACTAATACTCAAAAGAAAGTAAATATTGCTATATTAATTTGACAGAGCAGGCTGTATGTCAAGAAAAATGAACAAGTATAAAGAAGGGCATCATAGCCAAGCACAGTAGCTTGCACCTGTAATCCCAGCTATTCGGGAGGCTGAGGCAGGAGGATCACTGAAGTCAGGGGTTCAGGACCAGCCTGAACAACCTAGTGAGTACATCTCCAAGAAAATTAATAATAATAGTAATAATAATAAAAGAAGAGTATTACATAATGATAAAGGGGACAATTCTCTAAGAGGCCATATACTGTGTGCCTCATAATATCTAGAAACATGCATGCATCTAACAACAGAGCTTCAAACTACATGAGGTAAAAAACAACAGAATTGTAAGGAGAAAGATGAATGCACTATTATAGCTGGAGACTTCAAAACTCTTCTATCAGAAATGAACAGATCCTGCAGCCAGAAAATCAGTAAAGACATAGCTGAACTAAACAATATCACCAATTAACTAGATATAACTGACATCTATAGACTACTTAAACCAATGACAGCAGAATACACATTATTCTCATGCTCACACAGAATATTCACCAAGACAGATCACATTCTGAGTGCTATAAAACATACCCTAACAAACTTAAAAGAATAGAAATCATACAATGTCTGCTCTCAGAACACAGTGGAATTAAACTAGAGATCATATTAGAAAGACAACTGGAAAAATTCTGAAATACATGGAGATTAATATAATGCACTTCTAAATAACACATGAGTCAAAGAACTATCATAAGAAGTTTTAAAATATTTCACACTAAATAAAAATAAAAACATAACATCAAAATTTCTGGGATGCACTGAAAAAGGTGCTTGAAGGGAAATTTATAGCACTGAGTGCACGTATTAGAAAAGAAAGATCTAGGCCGGGTGCAGTGGCTCATGCCTGTAATCCCAGCACTTCTGAGAGGCCGAGGCGGGTGGATCACGAGGTCCGGAGATCGAGACCATCCTGGCTAACACAGTGAAACCCCGTCTCTACTAAAAATACAAAAAATTAGCCAGGCATGGTGGCAGGCGCCTGTAGTCCCAGCTACTAGGGAGGCTGAGGCAAGAGAATGGCGTGAACCTGGGAGGCGGAGCTTGCAGTGAGCCGAGATTGCACCACTGCACTCCAGCCTGGGTGACAGAGGGAGACTCCATCTCAAAAAAAAAAAAAAGAAAGATCTAAAATCAATAACCAAAGTTTTTACTTTAGGAAACTAGAAAACAGAAAGCAAATTAAAGCAGAAGAGAAGAAATAACAAAAATTAGAGCAGAAATCAATCAAACTAAACATAGAAAATCAATAGAGAAAATTCAAAATATTTGCAAAAGACATATATGATGAAAGACTGATATCCAAATATTTGAAGAATTCTAAAAACTCAACAGTAAGAAAACAAACAACCTGATTTTAAAATGGGCCAAAAACTTCTGACACCCCACCAAAGAAGATATACAGATGGCAAATAAGCACATGAAAAAGTGCTCCATATCACACATCATTAGAGAAATGCAAATTAATGACAATGAGATGTCACTACACACCTATTAGATGGCCAAAATCCAGAACACTGACAATACCAAATGCTGGTGAGGATGTGGAACAACAGGAACTCTCATTCATTGCTGATGAGAATGCAAAATGATACAGCCACTTTGGAAGAAAATTTGGCAGTTACTTACAAAAACTAAACATACTCTTATCAAATCCAGCAATAATGCTCTTTGGTATTTACCCAAACAAGTAGAAAACTTACACCTATACAAAAATCTGCACAGCAACCAAGATATCCCTCAGTAGGTGAATGGATAAATGAACTGTGGTACCTCTAGACAATGGAATATTATTAAATGTTAAAAAGAAATGACCTATCAAGCCATGAAAAGATGTGGAGGAAACTTAAGTGCATATTACTAAGTGAAAGAAGCCAATAGTGTATGATTCTAAATATATGACATCTGGAGAAGGTAAAATTAAAGAGAAAGTAAAAAGATTAGTCATTACCAGAGTTTAGGAGGCAGGGAAACAGTGCACAGAGGATTTTTAGGGCAGTGAAAATAGAGAGAGATGGTTCCTGACATACGATGGTTCAACTTACAATTTTTCAACTTAAATGGGTTTATCAGGACATAACCCCATCATAAGTTGAGGAGCACCTATATGCACATAATGGTGGATATACGTCATTACACATTCGTCCAGACCCACAGAATGTTCAATAAGAGTGAACCCTATTGTAAACTATGGGAGCTGGGTGATAATGATGTATCAATGTAGGTTCATCAATTGTAACAAATGTACACCTGTGGGGATGATGATACTGAGGGAGTACATGCATGTGTGAGGGCAGGCAATATATAGGATACCTCTATACTTTCCTCTCAATTTTGCTGTGAACCTAAAACTGCTCTTTTTAAAAAAGTCTTTTAAAAATTAGGGAAAAAAGTAAATTTAATATTTGCCTGTCTCAGGCTGGGCATGGTGGTTCACACCTTTAATCCCAACATTCTGGGAGGCCAAGGCAAGAGGACTGCTTGAGCCCAGGAATTTGAGACCAGCCTGGGCAACACAGCCAGACTCTATGTCTCTACAAAAAAAAAAAAAATTAGCTGAGTGTGGTGGCACACACCTGTGGTCCCAGCTACTCCAGAGGCTGAAGCCAGAGGACTGGTTGAGTCACAAGATCGAGGCTGCAGTGAGCTGTGTTTGGGCCACTGCTCTACAGCCTGGACGACAGAGTGAGACCTTGTCTCAAAAATAAATAAATAAATAAATAAATAAATAAATAAAAGATTTGCCTGTCTTACTTCAGGATTCTACACGTGTACCAAATTCTATTAAGACTAGAATGGAAATCTAACTTTTTTAGAAGTACTGATGGTTCCTGAGGAACCATCATTTTACTGTAGAAATTACTAGTGATCAGATTTGAAATCAAAGGAGAGAAGTGTTTTTTCTCTTACAATGGCACTGCAAATCTATACTTTTTTATTTGAGACAGGGTCTGGCTCCATTGCCCAGGCTAGAGTGCAATGGTGCCATCTTGGCTGACTGCAATCTCCGCCTTCTGGGCTCAAGCGATTCTCATACCTCAGCCTCCAGGGTAGCTGAGATGACAGGCGCACACCACCATGCTTGGCTAAATTTTGAATTTTTTAGTAGAGATGGGGTTTTACCATGTCTCCCAGACTGGTCTCAAATTCCCGACTTCAGGCGATCCACCCACCTTGGCCTCCCAAAGTGCTGAGATTACAGGCATGAGCCACCGCGCCTGGCCTAAACTATACTTATTAAAAAGAATAAAAAAACTGGTGTGTTGAGATACAGCACAAGAGATCATGAAAACTGAGGAAAAAAACAACAAAATAATTTTGTAATAAAAAAAGAAAATGGAGAAGTGAAGATAGGTAGGATATCATTACAAAACATTCATTTAAAGTTGAAGAAAAAGGAATCTAACAGATTAGAATGGCAATGACCACCTTTGCAGTTTCAAAGCAAATAAACTGAAAAACAAAGGATGAAGATAGTACAGCTGCAAATGGAGAGGGCGAAGAGACACACATAAATGTTTATACAGAGATGTATCTCTGAACAATGCTGTGAATAAAAGGACAGGCCTAATAAATTTTAGGGCTACACTTATTAGGAACACTTTAGAGAATAATAATAATAAGGTATAGAAGTACTATCTAATAGGCTTATAAATAGATAATTTAGTTTATAAGTAGCTAAAACATTCAAATACATTTGTAAAAACCAAGTAAAATTCAAAAGTCTTGGCCAGGTGTAGTGGCTCACACCTGTAATCCCAACACTTTGGAAAGCCAGGACGGGAGGACTGTCTGAAATCTGGAGTTACTCGCCTGGCCAACATGGTGAAACCCCATCTCTACTGAAAATACAAAAAATTAGCTGGGCATGGTGGCACCCACCTGTAGTCCCAGCTACTTGGGAGGCTGAGGCAGGAGAATCGCTCGAACCTGGGAGGTGGAGGTTGCAGTGAGCCGATATTGTGCCACTACACTCCAGACTGGGCAACAGAGCAAGACTCCATCACACAAAAAAAATAATAAATAATAAAATTCAAGAGTCTAGCTTGATTCATTAGAGAATTGCAGGTTACATCCAGAATATTTCTGAAAGCTTTGAAAAGAGAGTAATCTGATACAGCAGCATGGGGGAAGGTCACTCAGAAGAAAATATGGGGTGAAATGCTAAGGCCTTCACACTTTAGGGTCAAAGAGAAAGGAACATACTAGTAATGAGAGTTTTGCCTGAACTGAGAAAATCTAGGGTTGTTAAGTACAGAAAAGACTGCGAGAAAGAAAATTGAGAACTGAGGGAATGTGAGAACAGACAATATGTGAATTTTGAGAAGAGGAATTGATTTATTAAAAGGAACAAAATTAGGGGCAGGCTAATTCATCATAAAATATCTTTTTATCTTGTTAAAAAAAAAAATTGCGGCCAGGTGCAGTGGTTCATGTCTGTAATCCCAGCACTTTGGGAGACGGAGGTGGGCAGATCATGAGGTCAAGAGATCAAGACCATCCTGGCCAACATGGTGAAACCCCGTTTCTACTAAAAATACAAAAATTAGCTGGGTGTGGTGGTGTGTGCCTGTAGTCCCAGCTACTCAGGAGGCTGAGGCAGGAGAATCGCTTGAACCCCAGAGGTGGAGGTTGCAGTGAGCTGAGATCGTGCCACTGCACTCCAGCGTGGTGACAGAGCAAGACTCCGTCTCAAAAAAACAAACAAACAAACAAACAAACAAAAAACACCTTATCCCAGCTATCAAAAATTGAACATCAATTTAAAAATCAACGAATCCTATAAAGGGTTAGCCTCTGGTTAAATACCTTTTCCTTACACTCAGCCTTTTCATTGGGATCATTCAGTAAGAAGTCATTAGGCCAACATGACAGCAAGAGGAGCTCAGCTCCATAAAAATGTTATCAGAACGGTCCAGATTACAAAGCACCCTCAACAAAATGAAGCTGTGAGGAATAAGTATGCAGAAGGCATAAGTTAGGAAGCCAAGAGAAGAGAGTCAAGGACTGCCTCACTGAAATAGGGACCAGAAGATTAAAAATCAATTTATTTTTGGAAAATGAAGGGTTCTTAAGAATGGGATGTCATGTGGTTATAAGCAGATAGGAAAAATATTTTAGTTAATAACGTGAAAAATAAAATACAAGAAAAGGAGACAGCTAGCATCCAAGGGTCTCTAACTCATTCATAAAAGGTAGTAAACTGATCTTCAAGTTTTATCAAATAGAATCCTGAGTAAACCATAGACACAACAAGCAGGAGAACCTCCTGAAGGGGTGGCAAAGCTGTATCCTGCCTCACCTGGAAGCATCTCCTTGGGACCAAGTAGGAGAAAGGTGAAGTGGCACTATCCACACCAAGCTGATGCTGACATACCCTTCATGGGCTTGGCTGATAGTAAAACAGGTATCCTGGGATCTGTGCCACCCAGGAAGATGTAGCTCTGGCTGTACCTGTTTGTAGTCTCTACACCACTGAGTTGAGAACAACAACTCAAGAGAAATGTGGAGAAAACAGAAAAAGTCAGAAAAAGAGAGAGCCATCCTTTTACCTATTCTTTCTTCTCTAATTATTTATTTTTCCAGTATTGACAATAGGTGTTAATCTATCCACTGTTTTCCTGATTTACCATGTTGTGGAGATGCTAAGTTTGAGCTAAAAATTACTATAAAAACAGATCTATAATTTTACTAGCATCATTCTCTAATCAAATGAGCCAACTGGTAGAGAAACTTGGATACGCTTGGGGCAAAGGAAAATGATCATCCCTATTTAATTTTGTTTCAGATCAAACATTTAAATAACAGTAATATCAGAGAGTATATCATTAAGCTGAGAATACAAAGGTGAACACAAACTAGCAATATATTCAGGGTTTTATACCACTGGATTCATGTCAGAAAAAAAATTATTCATTCTTGTAATAAAAACAAATGGGGCCCGAGTAGTAAAATGGACTTCAAAAATGACAACAGGGCCAGAAATAGTTATTCTCTGAAACTGAAGCTAATATGAATCAACATATAATCAACAGTATTATTTTTAATCCATCCTGCAGTGTGATTTGAAGGCAGCTTCCTTACTGTGATTAAAATATAATTAACAACCAAAGACATGAGTAGAGACAACTCAGAGGTATCTGTTATTGGTAGTGTAAAAAAGAAAGGCAAATAGCAGACTTATGACAATACTTTCCAAAGCAGTAAAAATTCTGCTAATTCACACTCTCTCATCCTTACTCCATGAAAAAGAACTCCCAAAGCCCAATTAGTGTAAGTAATTACATACTTCTACCACTACTAACTCGTTATAAAATTTCCAAGAGAAAAATGCTCAGCATATTTATACCCGGCTGACACCAGTACATTCAATTAGTACTTAAAGAATGTAATTAAGGTTCAGGCAGATACGAATAAATTATAAATTATCATACAAATCATAAATTGTATATTCTACAAAGGGCTTACCTTGCAGCTTTTTCAAAACAGCAACTTCCATTTTCAGAACTTGTTTTGGTTGTTGAGCTGATTCCACCTTCAGTGCAACGTTTTCCCTGGTGAGCATGTCCAAGGCATCGTAAATTTCTCCAAAGCCCCCACCCCCAATCTTTCTCAACTGCACAGAAAATAAGAACACACACACTCAAAATTACTAGAAGATTCTAACTTGAAAGCAATTGATCTCTTATATTTAGAAAATGTATAATTTTACAATCTGTTTTTTGATAAAATATTTCAATATTGTTAAATTCACTATGTATACGCCAAGAAGAAAACATATGCCTGAAAATAACATCAAAACCTTTCCCCACAGGTTTATCCATAACAAAGTAATGAAATTATTTCACTCACAAACAATTTTAAAATTTGGTCGACAGCCAGCATCAGAAATGTCACCAATAATACAGTATTTGAAAGAATCACTTCCCACAAATGCCACTCAACAACCAGATTTGTTGTTTTAATTTTAAGGATGACTTTTTAAACTTTTTAAACTATGAAATCCTGGCTGAGTGCAGTGGCTCACACCTGTAATCCTAGCACTTTGGGAGGCCAAGGCGGGCGACTCACTTGAAGTCAGGAGTTCGAGACCAGCCTGGCCAACATGGTGAAACCCCCATCTCTACTAAAAAATACAAAAATTAGCCAGGCATGGTGGCACATGCCTGCAATCCCAGCTACTTAGGAGGCTGAGGCAGGAGAATTGCTTGAACCCAGGAGGTAGAGGCAGAAGTAAGCCAAGATCCTGCCACTGCATTCCAATCTGGGTGAGAGAGAGAGAGACTCCATCTCAAAAACGAAAAAAACAAAAAACACTACAAAATCACCCAGCCCTCTCACCACCACTTACCATTCTCTCTGAGGTACCTAACAGGGTCCACAGAGCAGGCAGAGAACTCTAGTACCAAACTATCCCAGAATTCACTATACATCTATTTATTCAAATAAGAGTAAAAAAAATCAATTTAAGCAAGTTTAACAAGCACTATTCTCTCTGATAAAATATGTTAGCTTAACCGGGGAATATCAGGATGCTGGTCTGAGTATCATAAGCAAGTTCTGAAGAGTCAGTGGCAACTGCACCTGTAGGGTCTGAAAGCTGGGTTGTGGGGGTAGATACTTTAAGCTAGATACAGCAATTTTTTTCCATTTCCTGAAACTAGGTTGTCTCCTTATCACATTATCCAACATCCAGGATGTGATATAATGTAGGAAGTCATCATAGGCACAGGGTCCTAAATCATAACCAGCTCAAGACACCCCAGCTCCATGTTCTACCTCTTTCTCCACTTGATCTTCACTGATTACTACATCTAGGTTAATTTATCTTCTGAATTTCTACAGTAATTATTTGTTTAATCATTCAATTAATCACTTTACCAGGCCATACCTCAGATAGCACTTGTATTATTGCCTTGTATTTTTTAAATTAAAGACCTGTCCATGAAATAACTTGTTTTTAAACTGTCATGCTGCTTAACTTTCCATTGTCAACGTCCTATCCTGCTACAGAGAAACTAAGCCTCTTCAAAGAGATGGCCATTTGTTCTATTCTATTTCCTGTGTCCCCCATAGCATTTGGCAAAGTGCTAACTTATAAATATAATCCTATATTTATTACTTTGCACATGTGAGCCATAATCCTTCTTTTTTTTTTATTTTTTGATTTTTTTAAATTTTTTGAGTTGGTATTCTCACACTGTTGCCAGGGCTGGAGTGCAGCGGCATGATCTTGGCCCACTGCAACCTCTGCCTCCTGGGTTCAAGCAATTCTCCTGCCTCAGCCTCCCCAGTAGCTGAGATTACAGGTGTGCACCACCACACCTGGCTAATTTTTGTATTTTTAGTAGAGATGGGGTCTCACCATGTTGGCCAGGCTGGTCTCAAACTCCTGATCACAGGTGATCCGCCCACCTCTGCCTCCCAAAGTGCTGGGATTCCAGGCGTTAGCCACCATACCCGGCCGATCCTGCTTTATTTTCATTTGGTGATGGGAAAGGAATACTACATGAAACTACAGGATGAGTTCAAGATTTTTTAAAAGTTCCAGAAGTGGCCGGGCACGGTGGCTCACACCTGTAATCCCAGCACTTTGGGAGGCCGAAGCGGGCGGATCATGAGGTCAGGAGTTTGAGAGCAGCCTGACCAACATGGTAAAACCCCGTCTCTACTAAAATTACAAAAATTAGCCGGGCGTGGTGGCAGGTGCCTGTAATCCCAGCTACTCAGGAGGCTGAGGCAGGAGAATCGCCTGAACCTGGGAGGCGGAGGTTGCAGTGAGCCAAGATCACACCATTGCACTCCAGCCTGGGCGACAGTGTGAGACTCTGTCTCAAAAAAAAAAAAAAATTGATACTTATGATTCTTTATATTTTGTCCATTCAATAAAACCTAGTGTAGCTTTAAAAACTCATAAACAGTACCAAACAGATTCCTTTCTAACTAAGGACTGGTAGAGGTAGCTTCATGTTTTACCTCACAAAACACCTTACCAAATGACAGAATAAAACATCTAGGCTGAAGTAAATGTTCTTGCTTCTTAGTCTATTTCTATTCCTGTAATGCCATTTAAACATCAATAGAGCATTTTTTAATTGGCCTGACAAAGCCCTAAGAAATTACCAAGGTTTATGAGACAAAGAGACAGAGGCAGTTTAGTATGATTGGGGAACACAGATTACAGGAAGAACAGAGGTAAGGTCTGTGGAAGATTGTATTTTCCAACGATAGGCACAACAATATCATCCATTCCTGCTCTTCTTCAATGTGAAGAAAACCTTTCACACTGATGAAAACAATGTGACCTTGCTACTCCTCCACCAAGAGGTAGAGTCCATTTTCCCCTTAACTGTTTTCATCAACAGAATAGGGCAAAGTGACACTGTGCCAGCTCTGAGGATTGCCCTTAACCAGCCTGGGAGCTTCCATTTCCTGTCTCTTGAAAGCTAGCCACCATGTAAGAAATGGGACCATCTGGCCGGGCGCAGTGGCTCACATCCATAATCCCAGCACTTTGGGAGGTCGAGACAGGTGGATCACCTGAGGTCGGGAGTTGCAGACCAGCCTGGCCAACATGGCAAAACCCCTTCTCTACTAAAAATACGAAAATTAGCCAGTGTGATGGCGCGTGCCTGTAATCCCAGCTACTCGGGAGGCTGAGGCAGGAGAGTCGCTTGAACCTGGGAGGCGGAGGCTGTGGTGAGCTGAAATCATGCCACTGCACTCCAGCCTGGGTGACAGAGCGAGACTCCGTCTCAAAAAAAAAAAAAAAAAAGAAATGGGACCATCTTCAGAAGACACAGCCACGTGGAGATGCCCTAGAAAATGAGCCACCAGGTTGGGGGTTGGGGGTTGGGGGTGAAGAGCTAAGGAACCCCAAGATACCAGACAAGTGAGTGAAGAAACCACATATAAATGGATCCTCTAACCCAAACAATCCTGCCAGTGCCACATGGCTAAGAGACAAATCACCCAGGCAAACTCTTCCCAAATTCCTACAGCACAAAACTGTAAGCAAAATAAGCCTCTAAATTTTGATGTAGTTTGTTATATAACAATAAATAACTAAAACACCATCCATAACAATGAGCTTGTCATTTTGTTTTAACTAAAAATGCCACTATGCCCTCCCAAATTTTGGAGATAAGTTTCTCAGATATATTAGTTCTAATTACCAGGACAAGGGAACCATGCCAATTAAGAGTTTCACTTGTCACCTTTTGATATGTCCACTGGAGAACAAACCAGCCTTAACACAGTGCTTACTATAATCCTCTCACCAAAGCAACACTCATGTCTGACTTACATAAAAGATTAGCAACTGCTGAATCTCCCTGCACCAGTCCATGATAATGACATAGTTTTCTTATATTTGGTCAAGTAAATTTTCAAAGCCTACTGACTTACCTAATCAGTAAAACACACTGTACCATACAAATAAAAAATAAAAATTCTATTTCTAAAGGGTCTTCTTTTTCCAATCTGTTCATAGATTAAGGAAACCATTAAAATAGCTTTGTGAAACCTACTAATGGAAAAAAACTTTGGTGGACTGTGTAGCAATAAAAAATATTTAAATATATCCCAAACAAAAATAGTTCCTTTAAGAAACAAGTAGTATTAGAGAGATGGCAGAGTCCAGGTCTAGGGAAAGAAAGCCATTGAAAGACTATTAGGATCCTGTCAAAAGAACTCAGAAGACAATGTGAAGTGTGTCCCCTTAGTCAAATAAGACAATTTAAACATTTATAAGGATAACTACCATGGACTGAAACACATCAAATTTGTTTAAATCCATGAATTCTTAATTATACTAAAAAACAAATCTAATTGATCACTTTTGGAGAATGGCAAGAAACCAACTCAGTGTTTTGAAAACTGGTAAATTAAAAAAGAGAAGCAAGTATTTATCTTGCTTTCCTAATCAAATTGTACCTCAAGATAATAAAATAATGGATGATAAAAAAAAACTTGTCCTTATAGATACATTTCAACTAATAAATGAATTATGGAATATCACCAATTTGCAATCCCTAAGTAATAGACCTAGGCAATGATCATCAATAGTGTTAACACCACAAAAAAGATAGACAGATGGACAATAAGATATTATATGCCTCCTAGTGAAGGCTCACAATAACATTTATGAAAAAGAGATGTCCCCATCTCAAAACAAATCTAAAGTCAGATCTAATCAAGCCTGTACATGCAACTATCAATTTACATGAAATACACAAGACAGAGAAACGTGTTAACCCCAAATGGAAGCAAATAGCAAAATCCAAACCATGGGAAAGTCTACACACAAATCACCTAATTTCTTCAGTAAATAACTTGTAAGGAAAAAAAAGAGCAATAAAGAGGAAGGAACCTAGAAATGAAAAGAAAAGTAATGGCAACTAATTACAATATCCAGATTTTATTTGTATCTTGATTCAGACTGTTCAAAATACTTTACAATCAGGAGAATGTGAAAACTAAAACTGTATTTGGTGATATTAAGAAATGATTACTTTTTTTTAGTACTACTACAGTATTTTAAAACAGTAGAAAGTAGCTGAAAAATACTACATGCTAACAGACAAAATGATACACAATCTTGGGGGAGGAGTCAGCAGGAAGAAATGATTATTTTTAAGGTATGATAATGGTATTATGATTATGTTTTTAAAAGTAAGTCCTTATTTTTTTGAGATACATGCTGAAATATACACAGAAGAAATGCTAAGGTTAAATATCGCTTCAAAATATTCTGGGAGAGAGATGAAACAAAATTAATCATACATTGATGACTATTTAAATTGAGTCATGAGTACATGGAGGTTCATTATATAAGTCTCTATTTTTTATGTATACTTACAATTTTCCTTAAAAAAAAAAAAAAGAGAGCAGCTCATTGTACTTCCTTTTATTTTTTTTTATTTTTATTTTTTTTTGAGACGGGAGTCTCGTTCTGTTGCCCAGGCTGGAGTGCAGTGGTGCAATCTCGGATCACCACAAGCTCCGCCTCCCGGGTTCACGCCATTCTCCTGCCTCAGCCTCCCGAGTAGCTGGGACTACAGGCGCCCGCACCACGCTCGGCTACTTTTTTTGCATTTATTTTTTTTTTTTTTAAGTAGAGATGGGGTTTCACCGTGTTAGCCAGGATGGTCTTGATCTCCTGACCTCGTGATCCGCCCGCCTCAGCCTCCCAAAGTGCTCGGATTATAGGCGAAAGCCACTGCGCCCGGCCAGCTCATTGTACTTTCAAACACTGTATTTTTTTCATCTGTTCAAAAATTTAGTACTATACGAAGCAAGAGTAAGAATTAGGGTATAAACAGAGCTTAATCATAGAAAAATAACTGTAAATAACTGCTTTAGGCATATAAGTAATGTATGTAATATTTCCTAATGAAATGCTATTTTTATCAGGATACCAAAAATTACCTCCGACATGTATACACACACACACACACACTCTCTCTCTCTCTCTCTCTCTCTCTCTCTCTGAGATGTACACTCACCACTTTCCATCTTTCTTTCACTAGGATTCCAACACTCAGGATATCTGGCTGCTCTCCTCCCCCGCTCATTGCAATACACTGATACGGCAGAACAGCTACACAGGCATCCAGTTCCCAAGGGTGGTTTCCATTTAACCTAAAACAACAACAACAAAAAACAGTAGCAGTATTTAGGGTTAACTAATCAACACAAATAACATTCCAGCATCAGGAAGCACTACTAATACTATACATTAATAGGCTATTTTGTTGGGAAGAAGGGGAAAAAGACCCAGAAATGTTTAATGCGTATTTTTAAAACCACGTATCTTTCTATTACAGATGCCCAGTGAAATAGCTAGGCATTACAAAGACACCATTAAAACACAGATATTATTTATAATAACTGAGATTGTTAGATTATAGGGCAAGCATGATGTCAATGGCACTTGAACTAGGTAGACAACTATCCTGAGTACAATATACTGCTGAAAAGACATAGTACCTAATTTACAACTGCTTATAGTTTGTAACTTAGAGCTTAATATCATTAGAGCTAATAATATTTTAATGTTACAAAATGCACAGGAAATAAATACTAACAAATAAAAGGGTTGTTGACCAAATCTCATTCAATGACATCGTAAGAAAAAGCGGATACTAATAAGATGAACAGCATACCTGTAGAAAATGAAGATAGAGCAGAAAAATATGGCTTAAAGGAAATGAAAACTGTAACCAGTCCAGGAATGAGAAAGATATTGATACAGAGTGACTTTCAAGATACATTGTTTAGTGAAAAAGGCAAGACAGTAAAGGGTTTATAGTGTGCTGTACTTTGTAGAAAAACGAGATAAATGTTGAGTATATTTAAGTATCTGCTTTTGTTTTTTAAAAAGAAAGAAAAAAAAGGAGAAATAAGCCAAAACTTAATGAAAATGATTGATTCTTTATAGCAGGAGTCAGCAAACTTTCTCAATACAGGTCTAGAGAGTAAATATTTCAGTCTCTAGGCCACATACTGTATTCTCTGTCATAGCTACTCAATTCTGCCACTGCAGCACAAAAGCCATACACAATTATGTAAACGAATGAGTATGGCTGTGCTCCAACAAAATCTTATTTACAAAAAAAAAAAAAAAAAAAGTGGGCCAAATTTGGCCTGCAGACTGTTTACCAACCTTTACTCAATAGCAAAAAAAAAGGCCAGGCGTGGTAGCTCACACCTGTAATCCCAGCATCTTGGGAGGCTGAGGCAAGAGGGTTGCTTGAGCCCGGGAGTTTGAGACCAGCCTAGCCAACACAGGGAGATCCCGTCTCTACAACAAATTTAAAAATTAGGCAGATGTGGTTGCACGTACTCGTAATCCCAGCTACTCAGGAGTCTGAGCCGGGAGGATCACATGAGCCTGGAAGGTTGAGGATGCAGTGAGCTGTGAAGGTGCCACTGCACTCCAGCCTGGGTGACAGAACAAGATCCTGTCTCCAAAAAAAAAAAAAAAAAAAAAAAAAAAAAAAAAGAAAAAAAGGATGGAAGGAGTAAGAAAGAAAGCCAGACTTCTGTGAATGCATCTCGTGATATAGTTTTGATTTTTGAACCATGTAAATGTTTTACATATGATTAAAAAAAAGTTCTAAACTCCAAATTCCAGAAAGGACCGTAACAACAAGTAATCATCAGAACTGGTGTTAAACCCATCCTAAGCCCATCAAAGGAAGCTTTGAATGAGTGATATCACTTCAGCAAGTCACCAGTCAGCAACAGCCACAATTCATAACCACATTTACATAATAAAAGGTCAATCAATTCCTAAATACTCCTACTTCACCAATCCCTGAACTCCATAATTCCTCAAATCCTATTTAAGACCAGCAGTTTCTTTTCTTTTCTTTTCTTTTTTCTTTTGAAACAAAGTCTTGCTCTGTCACCCAGGTCGGAGTGCAGTGGTGCAATCATAGCTCATTATATCCTTGAACTCCTGGGCTCAAGCAATCTTCCCATCTCAGCCTCCCAAGGAGCTGGGACTATAGGCGCGCACTACCATACCTGGATAACATTGTTTGTTTGTTTATTTTTAATAGACAGGGTCTCACTATGTTGCCCAGGCTGGTCTCAGATTCATGGCCTTGAGTGATCCTCCCACCTCAGCCTCCCAAAATGGTGGGATCATAAGCATGAACCACTGTACCTGGTTGGGCAGTTTGTTTCATTCAGAGAAATTAAGTCCTACAATTATGGCTCTCCCTTGTATATCGCACAATAAATTTAGCATTTTGTTCAGAAAATGAATGATGGCATATTCAAGACAAGAGACAAAAATTTTTTTAAAATACTAAAAATAAAGGACAATCTCTAAAAATTCAAAACAAACTGAAACCAATAACCTACTGCAATTCCCCAAAAACCTATGGAACTAAAAAAATTAAAAAATATATAAATAAATAATCCATTGCATCCATTGCATACTGAGTTTGTGCCATAGTCACACAGAAAACAATTACTTCAGCTGGGCATGGTGGCTCATACCTGTAATCCCAGCACTTTGGGAGGCCGAGACAGGTGGATCTCTTGAGGTCAGGAGTTCGAGACCAGCCTGGGCATTATGGCAAGACCCTGTCTCTACTAAAAATACAAAAATTAGGCCAGGCATGGTGGCAGGTGCCTATAGTCCCAGCTACTCAGGAGGCTGAGGCAGGAGAATGGCGTGAACCCGGGAGGCGGAGCTTGCAGTGAGCCAAGATTGTGCCACTGCACTCCAGCCTGGGTGACAGAGTGAGACTCCGTCTCAAAAAAAAAAAAAAAAATCAACATTCTCCACAGAATTTAAATAAGACTCAAATTTAAAAAAAAAAAAAAAACTTTTAATGTTGAGCATACAATCCAAAATTACCAAGCATACAAAGAACCAAGAATATCTCAATTTACATATGAAAGCACAATCAATAGATGCAAATGCCAAGATGACACAGATTTAGGACTTATCAGGAAAAATGTTCCAAAAAATAAAGGTGAACACCCTAGAAATGAATAGAAAGATATAAAGTCTCAGTAAAGAAATAAGAGACATAAAGAAAGAAATTAAAATTTTAGGCCAGGCGCGGTGGCTCATGCCTGTAATCCTAGCCCTTTGGGAGATTGAGGCAGGCAGATCACAAGGTCAGGAGTTCAAGACCAGCCTGGCCAACATGGCGAACCCCCATCTCTACTAAAAATACAAAAATTAGCGGGCATGGTAGTAGGTGCCTGTAATCCCAGCTACTCAGGAAGCTGAGGCAGGAGAATCGCTCGAACTCAGGAGGTGGAGGTTGTAATGAGCCGAGATCACACCATTGCACTCCAGCCTAGGCAATAGAATAAGACTCTGTCTCAAAAAAAAAAAAAAATTTACAAGTGAAAAATACAGTAAATGAAATTTTAAAATTTCACTGGATGGGGTCAATAGAAAAATGGCAGTGTCAGAGTAAAGAGTCAGTAAACTGGAAGATAAATCTATAGAAATTACACAATCTGAAGATAAAAGATTTTTATAAATGAATATAGACCCCAGGGACTAGTGGGACAATACCAAAAATTCTAATATTTGTGCCATTAGAGTCGTAAAAGAAGAGGTAACAGTTCAGGACAGAAAAAAATTAAAAAATGGCTAAAACTTCACAAATTTTGTGAAGGAAATAAAACAACAGATTGATGAAGCTGACTGAATACAATAAGCACAACACACACAAAAAAAACAACTCTTAAACATATCATAACCAAACTGCTGAAAATTAAACAGAAAAAAATATATACTTAAAAATAACTAGAAAACAGCCAAGCACGGTGGCTCATGCCTATAATCCCAGCACTTCGTAAGGACGAGGCAGGCAGATCACCTGAGGTCAGGAGTTCGAGACCAGCCTGGCCAGCATGGTGAAACCTTGTCTCTACTTAAAATACCAAAAAAAAAAAATATATATATATATATATATATATTAGCCAGGTGTGGTGGTGCATGTCTGTAATCCCACATACTCGGGAGGCTGAGGCAGAAGAATCACTTGGACCCAGGAGTTGGAGGTTGCAGTGAGCCAAGATTGCACCATTGCACTCCAGCCTGGACAACACAGTGAGACTTCATCTCAAAATAATAATAACAATAATAACGATAACTAGATAAAAAGAATATATTACTTATAGGGTAACAATGATTTAACTGACTGTGGATTTCTCATCAGAAATCATAAAGGCAAGCAAGAAATAGAAACACATATTTAAAGTACTAAAAGTAAAGAACTGTCAACCCACAATTCTATATCCAGAGAAAATATCCTTCAGAGATAAGGACATTCTCAGATAAAGGAAAATTAAGATTATGTGTTGTCAGCAGACCTGCTCTTAAAGAATTGTCAAAGAAAGTTCTTCTGAGAAAAGGGTAATTATAATACAGAAAAATCTGGAATAACAGCAATGGAGGAAGAGCAATAGAAATCCAGGGAAGTATAAGAGCCTGATCTTCTCCTCTTGAGTTCTCAAAAATATGCTTGTAAGTTAAAAGCAAAAATTAAAAACTAGCTGAAGGGATTTCCAATGTAAACAGATATAACTCATAACACTACTCCAAAAAAAAGGTAGAAGGCTGGGCGCAGTGGCTCACACCTGTAATCCCAACACTTTGGGAGGCTGAGGCGGGTGGATCACCTGAGGTCAGGAGTCCGAGACCAGCCTGACCAACAAGGAGAAACCCCGTCTCTTCTAAAAATACAAAATTAGCCAGCTGTGGTGACACATGCCTGTAATCCCAGCTACTCGGGAGGCTGAGGCAGGAGAATTGAACCCAGAAGGTGGAGGTTGCGGTGAGCTGAGATCACAACATTGCACTCCAGTCTGGGCAACAAGAGCAAAACTCCATCTCAAGAAAAAAAAAAAAAAAAAAAAGGAGAATGCTAAAGGGACTCATGATTGTGGTTAGGTTTCTGCATTATTTCAGGTAATGTAATATTCATATTATGTAATATTTATATAACATATTTAATATTTAATGTAATAACTCTAAGTAGATGGTAAAAAGTAGATATATTGTAAGCCCTATAGCAACCGCTTTAAAAACTACACAAAGAGATATCAGGAAAAGCGAAAAAAAAAATAAATAAAGTGGAATACCAAAACATGTTAAGATAATCCAAAAGTAGGCAGAAAGAAACAGAAGAACAAAAATAAAGGGATAAACATAAAACAAATAATAGAATGGTTGACCTGAATCCAAACTTACCTGTAATTACCTTAAGTATAAATGGCATAAACACACCACTGAAAAGACAGAGATTAGCAGGATAAATATGATTCTATAAGAAACTCACTTCAAAAATAATATGTAGGTTAAAGTGAATATACTTAAATACCACTGAAAATAATAACAATAATAATACTATTATTATGTAGGTTAAAAGAAATGGGAAAAAAGTATACCATGCAAATATTAACAAAAGGAAAGCTGGAGTATCTATTATAATATCTGACAGTGTTGACTTCAGGGCAAAGAAAATCACTGGAGATAAAAGAGATACAGAACTATGGAAGAGCCAATTTACAAAGAAATTATAAATATGTATGCACCTTAAAAAGACCATCAAAACACATGAAATAAAAATTAATGAACTGAAAGGAGAAACAGACAAATCCGTGGTTATAACTGGAGTAGACAAATTCATAGCTACAACTGAAGACTTCACTCCTGTCCCAAAGAAATAACTAGACAGAAAATTGGCAAGAATACAGAGGCTAAAACAGTACCATTAGGGTATAATTGTAAAATACATTTGGTTGTGATATTGTGGCTTTTATTAATAATAAGAAATATAAATATTTGGTCTTTGTCCCTGGTTCTTGTTCAGCGCTCATAAAGCCCTTGTAATTTCTGAAGTGACTGGGGTGATAGGAGCATCTTTTGGTATAATATTTGGTTTTTATACTCGGTTCCTGAAATAGCTCCAGATAGATAAAAGATGATAGGGGTGGATTTTGTTATTCATAACAAGCCCCTTTCAACCACATCTGGGATTTTGTTAATAAGGTGACTTTGGGAAACCTTTAAAGATAGACGGCTGGTTGCCAGGGGAACCAACTCTGTGATTAGAGGGCTGGAACTTTCGGCCCCACTCACAAGCTCTGGGGAGGAGAGAGATGCTGAAGGTTGAGTAGATTTCCAATGGCTAATGGTTTAATCAATCATGCCTTAATGAAGTCTCCATTAAAAACACAAAAGGACAAGTTTTGGAAACTAATAAGTGTCAGGCCTCTGAGCCCAAGCTAAGCCATCATATCCCCTGTGACTTGCACATATACATCCAGATGGCCTGAAGCAACTGAAGATCCACAAAAGAAGTGAAAATAGCCTTAGCTGATGACATTCCACTATTGTGATTTGTTTCTCCCCCACCCTTAATAAGGTTCTTTGTAATCTCCCCCACCCTTAAGAAGGTTCTTTGTAATTCTTCCCACCCTTGAGAATGTACTTTGTGAGATCTATCCCCTGCCCACAAAACATTGCTCCTAACTCTACCACCTACCCCAAAACCTATAAGAACTAATGATAATCCCACCACCCTTGCTGACTCTCTTTTTGGACTCAGCGCACCTGCACCCAGGTGAAATAAACAGCCTTGTTGCTCACACAAAGGCTGTTTGGTGGTCTCTTCACACAGACACGTGAGACATTTGGTGCCGAAGACCTGGGTCAGCGGGACTCCTTCGGGAGACCAGTTCCCATCCTCACTCTCACTCCGTGAAGAGATCCACCTACAACCTCAGGTCCTCAGACCAACCAGTCCAAGGAACATCTCACTGATTTTAAATCGGGTAAGCGGCCTCTTTTTACTCTCCAACCTCTCTCACTATCCCTCAACCTCTTTCTCCTTTCAATCTTGGCATCACCCTTCAATCTCTCCTTCTCTTAATTTCAATTCCTTTCATTTCTGGTAGAGACAAAGGAGACACATGTTATCCGTGGACTCAAAACTCCAGTGCCAGTCACAGACTCAGGAAGGCAGCCTTCCCTTGGTGCTTAATCATTGCAGGGACGCCTGCCTGATTATTCACCCACGTTTCAGAGGTGTCTGACCATGCGGGGATGCCTGCCTTGGTCTTTCACCCTTAGCGGCAAGCACCGCCTTTCTGGGGGGCAAGTAGCCCCTGACCCCTTCTCTCCGTGTCTCTACCCCTTCTCCACTTTCCTGGGTGGCAAGCACTCCCCATCCCTTCTCTCCATGTCTCTACCCTTCTCTAAACTTGCCTCCTTCACAATGGGCAACCTTCCACACTCCATTCCTCCTTCTTCTCCCTTAGCCTGTGTTCTCAAGAACTTAAAACCTCTTCAACTCTAACCTGACCTAAAATCTAAGCGTTTTATTTTCTTCTGCAATACCACTTGGCCCCAATACAAACTCGACAGTAGTTCCAAGTAGCCAGAGAATGGCACTTTTGATTTGTCTATCCTGCAAGATCTAGATAATGTTTGTCGAAAAATGGGCAAATGGTCTGAGGTACTTGTCCAGGCAATCTTTTACACATTGGTCCCTCCCTAGCCTTTGTTCCCAATGAGACTCGTTCCAAATCTTTCTTCTTTCTGTCCTATCTGTTCCTTCAGTCTCCACCCCAAGCTCTGAGTCCTCTGAATCCTTCTTTTCTACGGACTCATCTGACCTCCCCTGGCTGCTCCTTCTCCCCAGGCTGCTCCTCGCCTTCTCCCCAGGCTGCTCCTCGCCAGGCAGAGCCAGGTCCCAATTCCTCTTCAGCTTCTGCTCCCCCACCCTATAACCCTTCTATCACCTCCCCTCCCCACACCCGGTCTGGCTTACGGTTTCGTTCTGCGACTAGCCCTCCCCCACCTGCCCAACAATTTCCTCTTAAAGACGTGGCTGGAGCTAAAGGCATAGTCAAGGTTAATGCTCCTTTTTTCTTTATCTGACCTCTCCCAAATCAGTTAGCATTTAGGCTCTTTTTCATCAAATACAAAAACCCAGCCCAGTTCATGGCCCCTTTGGCAGAAAACCTTAGAAGCTTTACCGCCCTAGACCCAGAGGGGCCAGAGGCTGCCTTATTCTTAATATGCATTTTATTACCCAATCCGCTCCCGACATTAGAAAAACTCCAAAAATTAGATTCCGGCCCTCAAACCCCACAACAGGACCTAATTAACCTCACCTTCAAGGTGTACAGTAATAGAGAAGAGTTGCAACTACTTGACTCTGCTGTAAGAGAAAACCCCAGCCATAGCTCCAGCACACAAAAACTTCAAAACGCCTAAGCCACAGCGGTCAGGCATTCCTTCAGGACTTCCTCCCCCAGGATCTTGCTTCAAGGGCCAGAAATCTGGCCACTAGGCCAAGGAATGCCCACAGCCTGGGATTCCTCCTAAGCCGTGTCCCATCTGTGAGGGACGCCACTGGAAATTGGACTGTCCAACTGGCCCAAGGCTCTGACTTACTCCTTCCCAGATCTTCTTGGCTTAGCGGCTGAAGACACACTGCCCAATCTCCTTGGAAGCCTAAGATGTTTTGGGTAACTCTTAGAATGGAGAGTAAGTCCGTCCCCTTCTTAATCAATACGGAGGCTACCCACTCCACATTACCTTCTTTTCAAGGGCCTGTTTCCCTTGCCTTCATAAGTGTTGTAGGTGTTGACAGCCAGGCTTCTAAACCTCTTTATACTCCCCAGTACTGGTGCCAACTTGGAAAACATTCTTTAATGCACTCCTTTTTGGTTATCCCCACCTGCCCAGCTCCCTTATTAGGTCGAGACATTTTAACTAAATTATCTGCTTCCCTGACTGTTCCTGGGCTATAGCCACACCTCATTGCTGCCTTTTTCCCCAGTTCAAAGCCTCCTTCACATCCTCTCCTTGTATCTCCCCACCTTAATCCACAAGTATAGGATACCTCTGTTCCCTCCTTGGCAACAAATGATGCATCCCTTACCATCCCATTAAAACCTAATCACCCTTACCCTGCTCAACGCCAATATCCCATCCCACAGCACACTTTAAAAGGATTAA
The DNA here is from genome assembly GCF_028885625.2 of Pongo pygmaeus. Lineage (NCBI taxonomy): Eukaryota > Metazoa > Chordata > Mammalia > Primates > Hominidae > Pongo > Pongo pygmaeus. The sequence continues at coordinate 48,120,433 of NC_072389.2, forward strand.
AGCCTGTTATCACTTGCCTGTTACAGCATGGCCTCTTAAAGCCTATAAACTCTCCTTACAATTCCCCCATTTTACCTGTCCAAAAACCGGACAAGTCTTACAGGTTAGTCCAGGATCTGCACCTTATCAACCAAATTGTTTTGCCTATCCACCCCGCGGTGCCAAACCCATATACTCTCCTATCCTAAATACCTCCCTCCACAACCCATTATTCTGTTCTAGATCTCAAACATGCTTTTTTTTTTTTAACTATTCCTTTGCACCCTTCATCCCAGTCTCTCTTTACTTTCACTTAGACTGACCCTGACACCCATAAGGCTCAGCAAATTACCTGGGCTGTACAGCTGCAAAGCTTCACAGACAGCCCCCATTACTTCAGTCAAGCCCAAATTTCTTCCTCATCTGTTACCTATCTCGGCATAATTCTCATGAAAACACACGTGCTCTCCCTTCTGATCGTGTCTGGCTAATCTCCCAAACCCCAATCCCTTCTATGAAATAATAACTCCTTTCCTTCCTAGGCATGGTTAGTGCGGTCAGAATTCTTACACAAGAGCTGGGACTGCGCCCTGTAGCCTTTCTTTCCAAACAACTTGACCTTACTATTTTAGCCTACCCCTCATCTCTGCGTGCAGCAGCCGCCACTGCTTTAATACTTTTAGAGGCCCTCAAAATCACAAACTATGCTCAGCTCACTCTCTACAGTTCTCATAACTTCCAAAATCTATTTTCTTCCTCCCACCTGACGCATATACTTTCTGCTCCCCGGCTCCTTCAGCTATACTCATACTTTGTTGAGTCTTCCACAATTACCATTATTCCTGGCCCGGACTTCAATCTGTCCTCTCACATTATTCCTGATACCACACCTGACCCCCATGACTGTATCTCTCTGATACACCTGACATTCACTCCATTTCCCCATATTTCCTTCTTTCCTGTTCCTCACCCTGAACACACTTGGTTTATCAATGGCAGTTCCACCAGGCCTAATCGCCACTCACAAGCAAAGGCAGGCTATGCTATAGTAGCTTCCACATCTATCATTGAGGCTACTGCTCTGACCCCTCCACTACCTCTCAGCAAGCCGAACTCATTGCCTTAACTCAGGCCCTCACTCTTGCAAAGGGACTATGCATCAATATTTATACTGACCCCATATCCTGCACCACCATGTTATTTTATAGGCTGAAAGGTTTCCTCACTACGCAAGGGTCCTCCATCATTAATGTTTCTTTAATAGAAACTCTTCTCAAGGCCTCTTTACTTCCAAAGGAAGCTGGAGTCATTCACTGCAAGGGCCCTCAAAAGGCATCAGATCCCATTGCTCAGGGCAACACTTATGCTGATAAGGTAGCTAAAGAAGCAGCTAGCGTTCCAACTTCTGTCCCTCATGGTCAGTTTTTCTCCTTCTCATTGGTCACTCCTATTTACTCTCCTACTGAAGTTTCCACCTATCAATCTCTTCCCACACAAGACAAATGGTCCTTGGACCAAGGACAATATCTCTTTGCAGCCTCACAGGCCCATTCTATTCTGTCTTCATTTCATAATCTCTTCCATGTAGGTTATAAACCACTAGCCCACCTCTTAGAACCTCTCATTTCCTTTCCATCTTGGAAATCTATCCTCAAGGAAATCACTTCTCAGTGTTCCATCTGCTATTCTACTACTCCTCAGGGATTATTCAGGCCCCCTCCCTTCCCTACACATCAAGCTCAGGGATTTGCCCCCGCCCAGGACTGGCAAATTGACCTTACTCACATGCCTTGAGTCAGGAAACTAAAATACCTCTTGGTCTGGGTAGACATTTTCACTGGATGGATAGAGGCCTTTCCCACAGCATCTGAGAAGGCCACCGCAGTCATTTCTTCCCTTCTGTCAGACATAATTCCTCGGTTTGGCCTTCCCACCTCTATACAGTCCAATAACAAACCGGCCTTTATTAGTCAAATCACCCAAGCAGTTTCTCAGGCTCTTGGTATTCAGTGGAATCTTCATACCCCTTACTGTCCTCAATCTTCAGGAAAGGTAAAACGGACTAATGGTCTTTTCCCAAAAACTCGCCAACCAAGCAAGTAATTACACTGAACCCCCTTGGGCACTGTCTAATTGGATGTCTTGGGTCCTCCCAATTCTTAGTCCTTTAATATCTATTTTTCTCCTACTTTTATTCGGACCTTGTATCTTCCGTTGAGTTTCTCAATTGATACAAAACCGCATCCAGGCCATCACCAATCATTCTATATGACAAATGCTCCTTCTAACAACCCCACAATATCATCCCTTACCCCAATATCTTCCTTCAACTTAATCTCTCCCACTCTAGGTTCCCATGCCACCCCAATCCCACTTGAAGCAGCCCTGAGAAACATCGCCCATTATCTCTCCATACCACCCCCAAAATTTTTTGCCACTCCAACACTTCACTATTTTATTTTTCTTATTAATATAAGAAGACAGGAATGTCAGGCCTCTGAGCCCAAGCTATGCCACCATATCCCCTGTGACCTGCACGTATACATCCAGATGGCCTGAAGCAACTGAAGATCCACAAAAGAAGTGAAAATTGCCTTAGATGATGACATTCCATCATTGTGATTTGTTTCTCCCCCACCCTTAAGAAGATTCTTTGTAATTCTCCCCACCCTTGAGAATGTACTTTGTGAGATCCACCCCCTGCCTGCAAAACATTGCTCCTAACTCCACCGCCTATCCCAAAACCTGTAAGAACTAATGATAATCCCACCACCCTTGCAGACTCTCTTTTCCGACTCAGCCTACCTGCACCCAGGTGAAATAAACAGCCTTGTTGCTCACACAAACCTGTTTGGTGGCCTCTTCACACAGACATGAGACAATAAGCATATCCATATGTTGTGAGGGTAGTGTATCCTAACTTCATGAGGAAAGAAACTCCTGCTCTGAGGATCCTTCCAGACTTTGCCCTATGTATCTCTTCATCTGTATCCTCATTTATATTCTTATTAGATAATAAACCAGTAAGCATAAATAGTTTCCCTGAGTTCTGAGAGCCATTCTAGCAAATTGCACTTCTCTGTCATTTGCCAGAAGTACTCAGTATAGTAGTAAGAACAGTTTATTTTTTCCTATCTTACATTTTGGTGTCAGAGAATTGGTATTCATCTCCAAATTCCTGGCAGTGCTTGGAATTTCCTAAGTGACATGAATGCCTTTGTTATGCTAATGAAGTGACTCCCAGCTTCAGGATGGGGGCTGTCACCTGAAAGCATATGATTACATGACTAGAACTTTCATCTCCACCTCCCAACTTCCAGGAAAAGAGTTACTAGTCATTGAGTTCAATCACATGGCCAGTGATTTAATCAACCATGCCTACTTAATAAGCTCTTTTTGTTTGTTTGTTTTTTGAGATGGAGTCTCACTCTTTTTGCCCAGGATGGAGTGCACTAGTGCGATCTCGGCTCACTGCAACCTCTGCCTCCCAGGTTCAAGTGATTCTCCTGCCTCAGCCTTGTGAGTAGCTGGGATTACAGGTGTGCGCCACCATGCCCGGCTAATTTTTTTTTTGTATTTTTGGTAGAGATGGGGGTTTTACCATGTTTGGCCAGGCTGGTCTCGAACTCCTGACCTCAGGTGATCCACCCGCCTCGGCCTCCCAAAGTGCTGGGATTACAGGCGTGAGCCACCACGCCCAGCTTTTTTTTTTTTTTTTTTTAAGAGATGGGGTCTCACTGTCGCCCAGGCTGGAGTGCAGTGGTCCAAACATAGCTCATTGCAGCCTCGAACTCCTGGGCTCAAGCAGTCCTCCCATCTCAGCTTCCCAAGTAGCTAGACTACATGCATGTGCCACCACACCCGGCTCATTTTACTTTTTGTAGAGACAGGGTCTGGGTATGTTGCCCAAGCTGGTCTTGAACTCCTAGACTCAAGCGATCCTCCCACCTCAGTCTCCTAAAGTGCTGGGATTACAGGCATGAGCCACTGTGCCCAGCCCTGAACTCTGTATATTAAAAACTCTGTAAATCTTAAATTCAGCTGGATAAAAAAGAAAAAAAGAAAAACTCTGAACAACAAGGCTCAGGGAGCTTCCTGGTTGGTGAACATACTGATGTACCAAGAGGGTGGTGCACCCTGGCTCCACGAATAGAGAAGCTCCCGTGCTTGGGAGCCTTACAAACTTATCATATAGTCCTCTTCATCTGATTGTTCATTTGTATCCTTTATAATAAAAAGGTAATTTTAAGTATAGCACTTTCATGAACTCTGTGAGTCATCCTAAGCAAATTATTAAACCCAAGGGGACTGTGGGAAGGCCCAAACTTATACTCAACCAGGGAAAATTTGAGTGGCTTGTGGCTCCAGTCTGAAGTGAAGGCAGCTTTGTGGGACTGAGCCCTGTAACCTGTGAGGTCTGCATTAACTTGAAGCAATTAGTGACAGAATTAAAGTGAATTATAGGACACCCAGATGATGTCAGTGAACTTAATCAAACACAACCATCAAACAACTGGAACTGACATTTATAGAACACTCCACCCAACAAAAGCGGAATACACATTCAAACTCACAAGGAACATACACCAAGAGACTATATAATATCCCAGGTCACAAAACAAATTTTAGCAAATTTAAAAGAACGGAAATCATACATACTATGTTCTCTGATAACAAGCTAGTATATTCTAGCTCAATGTTATTAAGCTAGAAATCAATAACGGCAAGATAACAAGAATACAAGCACTTGGAAATTAAACTATAACAACAAGGCAAGGTGCCTGATTTTTATATAAATAACACTTTACTGGAACTAAGCCATGCTCATTCATTTATATGTTGTGTATGGCTGATTTTATACTACTAGGGCAGAGTTAAATAACTGCAACACAGACAGTATTACACTTAGGCCTAACATATTTATTATTTGGACCTTTAATAAAATGTTTGGCTGGGCACGGGGGCTCACACCTGTAATCCCAGCATTTTGGGAGGCCGAGGCAGGTGGATTGCTTGAGCTCACGGGTTCAAGACCAACTTAAGCAACATGACAAGACACTGTCTCCACAAAAAATATAAAAATTAGCCAGGTGTGTGGCACTCATCTGTGGTCCCAGCTACTCAGAAGGCTGAGGTGGGAGGATCACTTGAGCCAGGAAGTTGAGGCTGCAGTGAGCTGTGATTGCAAGACTGCACTCTAGCCTGGATGACAGAGCAAGACCCTGTCTCAAAAAAAAAAAAAAAAAAGAAAAAAGAAAAAAAGAAGCCGGGCGCAGTGGCTCACGCCTGTAATTTCAGCACTTTGGGAGGCTGAGGCAGGCAGATCACCTGAGGTCAGGAGTTCAAGACCAGCCTGGTCAACATGGTGAAACCCTGTCTCTACTAAAAATACAAAAAGTAGCCAGGCGTGGTGGTGCGTGCCTGTAATCCCAGCTACCTGGGAGGCTGAGGCAGGAGAATCTCTGGAACCCAGGAGGCAGAGGATACAGTCAGCCGAGATCATGCCACTACATTTCAGCCTGGGTGACAGAGCAAGACTCTGTCTCAAAAAAAAAAAAAAAAAAAAGAAAGAAAGAAAGAAAAAAAAAGAAAATGTTTGCCAATGCCTGTTCCAAATAAGCCATGGTTAAAGACAAAGTCCCCAGGCAAATTAGAAAATATTTGAATTGAACAAAAAGGAAAATAAAACATATGGTATGCAGCTAAAGCAATGGTTAGAGGAAAAACTATAGCACTGAAAGCTTATATTAAAAATGAGGCCAGGTGTAGTGGCTTAGGCCTGTAATCCCAACACTTTGGGAGGCCAAGGCAGGAGGACTTGAGGCCAGGAGTTCAAGACCAGCCTGAGCAACCTATCCAAGACCCTGTTACTACAAAAATTTTTTTTAAAAACTTAACTGCGTGTGGTGGGTGCCTGTAGTCCCAGCTACTCAAGAGGCTGAGGCGGGAGGATAATTTAAGCACAGAACGTTGAGGCTCCAATGAGGTATGATCACTCCATTGCACTCAGCCTAGGTGACAGAGATGCTGTCTCTTAAAATATATATATAATACTAAAATAATTTTTAAATTGAAAATAAGCAAGAAAGTTAACTAACAAAACTCAAGAAAGAAAACAAACTAAACTCAAAACAAGCAGAGGAAACAAAAGACAAAATAATAATAATGAAATTAAAACCAGAAACGTCCTAGAAAAAAAAAAAATCAATGAGACCAAAAGCCAGCTCTTTATAAAGATCAATACAATTTATAACCTTTTAGGAAATCTGGGAAAAAAGAACTCACAAATAATCAATATTAGGAATGAAACTGGGGTTATCACTATAGACTCCACAGACATAAATATATAATTAGTAAACATAATGAACAACATTATACACAGAAAGTGAACACAGACAACCATCAAAAACTATAAACTACCACAATTTACCCAAGGTGAAAGGGACCTCCTTAATAGTCCTACTAAAAAAATATGGGCATGATATGGTTTGGCTGTGTCCCCACCCAAATCTCATCTTGTAGTTCCCATAATCCCCACATGTCATGGGAGGGATCTAGTGGGAGATAACTGAATCATGGGGGCGGTTACCCCCATGATGCTGTTCTCATGATGCTGAGTGAGTCTCACGAGATCTGATGGTTTTATAAAAGGCAGTTCCCCTGCACACGTTCTCTTGCCTGCTGCCATGTAAGATGTGCCTTTGTTCCTCCTTTGCCTTTCACTATGATTGTGAGGCTTCCCCAGTCATAACTATGAGTCCATTAAACCTCTTTTTCTTTACAAATTACCCAGTCTCAGGTAAGTCTTTATTAGCAGTGTGAGAACGGACTAATACAGGCCTAGATTTTTTTTTCAATGGCAAATTCTACTAAACATTTAAAGAAAAAATGAAACAAATGTTATACAATCTCTCCAAAAAAGAAGAGGAAAAAACACTTCCCATCTCATTTTATGAGTCCAGCATTAACCTGATATTAAAACTAGTCAAAGGATGGGCATTGTGGCTCATGTTTGTAATCTTAGTACTGTGGGAGGCGAAGGCGGGTGGATTGCTTGAGCCCAGGAGTTTGAGACCAGCCTAGGCAATATGGTGAAACTCCATCTCTACAAAAAATACTAAAAATTAGCTGGACGTGGTAATGCACACCTGTAGCCTCAGCTACTCAGGAGGCTAAAGTGGGAAGATCACCTGAGCCCAGGGAGGTCGAGGTTGCAGTAAGCCAAGATACCATCACTGCACTTCAGGCTGGGCAGCAGAGTGAGACCTGTCTCAAAAAGAAAACAAAAAATAAGAGACCCATATCCCTTATAAACACAGACATGAAAATTCCTCATAAAGTAGTAGCAAACTGAATCCAGCAATACATAAAACGAATAATACACCACAATCCGGCATGGTTTATCCTGGGGATGCAAGGCTGACTCAATATTCAAAAATCAATTCATGCAGTACAGCAGATTAATAGTCTAAAAATGAAAACCACATGACCTATCATTTGATATAGGAGAAGCATTTAACAAAATTCAATATTCATTCATGGTATAAAACTCTCAGCAAACTAGGAATAGAAGAGAATTTTCTAAACCTGATAAAGGGCATCTAAAAAAACAAAGTTCACACAAACTGTCAGTTTTAACACAATTCCAATTGAAATCTAAGCAGAATGTTTCATATAAATAAGCTGACTCTAAAATCTATGTGGATAAGCAAAAATTACCCAAAATCTTTATTAAAAAATAAAGTTGGAGGAAACACACTACATGATTTTAAGTCTTACTGTATAAAGCTACAGTAATCAGATCAGTGAGCTACCTGCAAAAGGACAGAAATATAAACACATGAAATAGAAAAACAGTCCATTGAGGGCAGAGGGTAGGAAGTGGGTCAGGATCAACAAACTACCTATTGGATACTATGTGTATTACCTGGGTGACAAAATAATCTGTACACCAAACCACTAAGACACACATTTACCCATGGAACAAATCTACACATGTACCCCTTGGACCTAAAATAAAAGTTAAAAAGAAAAAAAATAGAATGTATACCTCAAAAAGATTTTTTTTTTTTTTTTTTTTTTTGAGACGGAGTCTTGCTCTGTCGCTCAGGCTGGAGTGCAGTGGCAGGATCTCAGCTCACTGCAAGTTCCGCCTCCCGGTTTCACGCCATTCTCCTGCCTCAGCCTCCCAAGTAGCTGGGATTACAGGCGCCCGCCACCACGCCTGGCTAATTTTTTGTATTTTTAGTAGAGACGGGGTTTCACCATGTTAGCCAGGATGGTCTCAATCTCCTGACCTTGTGATCCGCCCACCTCAGCCTCTGAAAGTGCTGGGATTACAGGCGTGAGCCACCACACCCGGCCATCAAAAATATTCCATTACCACTATCTAATCCCAGAACATTTTCACCATCCCCAAACAAAACCCCATACCCATTAGCAGTCACTCCCTATTCCCTTCTTCTCTCAGCCCCTGGCAGTCACTAAATCTTTCTGTCTGTATGGATTTGCCTATTCTGGGCCAAATGATATTTGACAAAGATGCAAAGGCAATTCAATACAGAAAAGACAGGCTGGGTGTGGTGGCTCACATCTGTAATCCCAACACTGGGAGGCCGAGGCCTCAAGTGGATAACCTGAGGTCAGGAGTTCGAGACCACCCTGACCAACATGGAGAAACCCCATCTCTACTAAAAATACAAAATTAGCTGGGTATGGTGGCACATGCCTGTAATCCCAGCTACTCGGCAGGCTGAGGCAGGAGAATTGCTTGAACCCGGGAGGCAGAGGTTGCAGTGAGCTGAGATCGTGCCATTACACTCCAGCCTGGTGACAGAGCAAAACTCTGTCTCAAAATAATAATAATAATACAGAAAAGATAGTCTTTTCAACAAATTATGTTGAAACGATTGTATTTCCATATGTAAAAAACAGAACCTCTGTCTAAATCTCACACTTTTCACAAAATGTAACTCACAATGTATCACAGACCTAAATGTAAATATACAACTTCTAGGGCAGGCATGGTGGCTCACACCTGTAATCCCAGCACTTTGGGAGGCTGAGGAAGGACTATCACTGGAGGCCAGGAGTTTAAGAACAGCCTGAGCAACATAGCAAGACCCCATTTCTACAAAAGATTAAAATAAAAACAATTAGCCAGGCATGGTGGTACGTGCCTGTAGTCCCAGCTACTGGGAGGCTAAGGCAAGAGGATCACTTAGAGGCCGGGAAGTCAAGGCTGCAGTGAGCCATGATCACACCACTGCACTCCAGCATGGGCAATAGAGTGAGACCCTGTCTCCAAAAAAATAAAATAAATAAATAAAACTAAAAGATTTAACATGTAAAAGGTTTACTATTATTAAATTTTTTTTAATTTTTCAGTTTTAGATTTTTTTTTTTTTTTGAGACAGTCTTGCTCTTGTCGCCCAGGCTGGAGTGCAATGGCACTATCTCAGTTCACTGCAACCTCCACCTCCCGAGTTCAAGCGATTCTCCTGCCTCAGCCTCCCGAGTACCTGGGATTACAGGCGCCCGCCACCATACCTGGCTAATTTTTGTATTTTTAGTAGAGACAGAGTTTCGCCATGTTGGCAAGGCTGCTCTTGAACTCTTGACCTCATGATCCGCCTGCCTCGGCCTCCCAAAGTGCTGGGATTACAGGTGTGAGCCACTGCGCCTGGCCAGTTTTAGTTTTTAATATAGTAACTATCAATAGATACAAATCTATGTTAAAGAAAAAGAATCTTTAGAGTACCAATAATTTTTAAGATTAGTAAGAGATCCTGAGAGTTTGGGAATGGCTAGATTATGTAATAGAGATCTATAATCATTTTTTTTACTATTAATAACCTTGATTTATGGTATATATATGAATGAGTGAACACTTTTTAATACTCTACTATCTGAACTTTTACCAATCATTCTTTCAATAAACAAACATTTGACAAGAACCCCGACAACAGGTGAAGGAAATATGAGATGAGTAAGTCATGCTCCCTAGCCTTTTAGACAGGGTAGGAAAAAGATCTGATCTCCAGGGCAGCCTGACACATTAAGTTGAGAAGGATCCTGAAGCAAAGTCTGGGCTAAAAGGAAAAGATGCCATTATTGATTAGTCGGTCTTGGAAGGACAATGGCAACATTCATCCATTCGACAAGTATTTATTGAGAACATATGATGTGTTTTAGGCATTTTTCTTTAGAACAAATTCACAAGGAAAACCCATACAAGACAGGAGACAATGATAAAAATTTGCAAGTTGGACAGAAGATGTACAAGAGGTAACTTATTTAATGAATCTGAGAAAACTGAACTTATACCAGTAGTGGTACACGCACACACACACGGAACTTCCAATCAGCTTCACTACTCTTAAAAAAAGAGATAACCATCCAGGCGCAGTGGCTCATGGCAGTAATCCTAGCACTTTGGGAGGCCAAGGTAGGCAGATTCATTGAGCCCAAGAGTTTGAAATCAGCCTGGAAAACTTGGTGAAACTCCATATCTATAAAAATTTTTAAAAATTAGCCAGGTGTGATGGTGCGTGCCTGTTGTCCCAGCTACTTAGGAGGCTGAGCCAGGGATGTCGAGGCTAACTGCTTATGATGGCCTTCTCAAGTAAATGGGTAAGGGGATGACAAACAACTCCTCAAATGAGTAATCAAGGTTCAAGTTGTCATGACAATGGTCATTTAAACCATTCATTTTGCCATAACTGATCCATGACCAGACCAAACAGAAAATACTGCACTTCTGGCCAGGTGCAGTGGCTGATACCTGTAATCCAGCACTTTGGGAGGCTGAGGCAGGAGGATCACCTGAGATCAGGAGTTCGGGACCAACGTGGCGAAACTCCATCTCTAAAGAAAATACAAAAAATAGCCAGTCACGGTAGCATGCACCTGTAGTCCCAGCTACTCGGGAGGCAGAGGTTGCAGAGAGCCAATCGTGCCACTGCACTCCAGCCTGGGCGGCAGAGTGAGACTCTGTCTCAAAAAAAAAAAAAAAAAGAAAAGAAAAAAAAAGCATTGACAGAGTCATAATAACTTAAACTCTGAGTACTGGCCTAACCAACATTAAACTCTGAGTACTGGCCTAAACTCTGACTACTGGCCTAACCAAAATTAAGATATAACATTATTGGAAAAATAAAAGGATCTAACTGTGCATGTGTAGTAGGAATGAGATGGGCAGCAAAAAAGTTAAATCATCTTCCATAGTGGAAAGCTGGTAGATAATGACTAAAACTGAAAAATTAATCAGCAGTAACACAAGCATCTTAGTTTGAGATGTGGAGGTAAATACCAAAAGTACTGAAAGTGGATACTTCCCAAAGGATGAAAATGGGACACAGTGGAGAAGCCAGAAGACTCCTTTTTTAATAACAACTTGTATATAACCATTAAACTTTAAAAATTATGTGCTGTTAAAACTCTAATAATAAAAACTAAATTTAAAAAGCAATTTGTAGAATTTTTTTTGGCAGGGGAGAGAGAGAGGGTCTCGCTCTGTCACCCAGGCTGGAGTGCTGTGGTGTGATCTCAGCTCTCTGAAAACTCCACCTCCTGGGCTAAAGCATTCCTCCTACCTCAGCATCCTGAGAAGCTGCAACTACAGGCACATGTCACCTTGCCTGGCTAATTTTTTTCATATTTTTTTTTGTAGAGATGGGTTTTACTATGTTGCCCAGGCTGGTCTCGAACTCACGAGCTCAAGCGATCTGCCTGCCTCAGACTCCCAAAGTGCTGGGATTATAGGCAAGAGCCACTGTGCCTGGCCAATTTATAGAACATTTAAAAATAAAAAGTTTCTCACACATGTAATCCCAGGACCTTTTGGAGCCGGGGTAGGTGGATCACTTGAGGTCAGGAGTTCAAGACCAGCCTGGCCAACATGGTGAAACCCCATCTCAACTAAAAATACAAAAATTAGCCAGGTGTGGCCGGGCACGGTGGCTTACACCTGTAATCCCAGCACTTTGGGAGGCCGAGGCAGGCGGATCACGAGGTCAGGAGATCGAGACCATCTTGGCCAACATGGTGAAACCCCGTCTCTACTAAAATACAAAGAAATTAGCCGGGCGTGGTGGTACGTGCCTGTAATCCCAGCTACCTGGGAGGCTGAGGCAGGGGAATCACTTGAACCCAGGAGGCGGAGGTTACAGTGAGCTGAGATCTGCCACTGCACTCCAGCCTGGTGACAGAGCAAGACTCCATAGAAAAAAAGAAAAAAATTAGCCAGGTGTGCTGGTGGGCGCCTGTAAAGTTCCCAGCTACTCAGGAGGCTGAGGCAGGAGAATCACTTGAATCCAGGAGGCGGAGGTTGCAGTGAGCCAAGATCACGCCACTGCACTCCAGCCTGGGCAACAAGAGCAAAACTCCGTCTCAAGAAAAAAGAAAAGAAAAGTGCACTCTAGCCTGGGTGACAGAGCAAGACTCCATCTCAAAAAAAAAAAAAAAAAGAACTTTTATTTTCTCTTTTTTCAGATGGAGTTTCACTCTTGTTGCCCAGGCTGGAGTACAATGGCATGATCTCGGCTCACTGCAGCCTCCACCACCCGGGTTCAAGTGATTCTCCTGCCTCAGCCTCCTGAGTAGCTGGGATTACAGGCACCCATCACCACGCCCGGCCAATTTTTGTGTTTTTGGTAGAGACGGGGTTTCACCATGTTGGTCAGGCTTGTCTCGAAACTCCTGACCTCATGATCCGCCTGCCTCAGCCTCCCAAAGTGATGCGGTTACAGGCGTGAGCCACCGCACCCAGCCTAGAAAAGTTCTTCATGTTTTAAATTAAAAACATAAAACAGTACATATGTATGATCCCATTTCTATTAAAAATGTGTACACATAAATAAATTATGCACAGAAAAAACCTGAACTGAAATTTACCAACTATTAACAGTAGTTATAGGCCTGGGTATGGTGGCTCACGCCTTTAATCCCAGGACTTTAGGAGGCTGACACAGGCCGATCACTTGAGGTCACTAGTTTGAGAATAGCCTGGCCAACATAGCCAAACCCCATCTCTACTAAACATACAAAAATTAGCTGGGCATGGTGGTGCGTGCCTGTAGTCCCAGCTACTCGGGAGACTGAGTCAGGAGAATCGCTTGAACCTGGGAGGCGGAGGTTGCAGCAGTGAGCCGAGATCGTGGCACAGCACTCCAGCCTGGGGAACAGAGCCAGACTCCATACCCCCACCAAAAAAAAACAGTAGTTATTTCTATGTAGTATGGTTATTTTCTGGTGCATGGGGGAATTCCTCTTTTGTAAATTTACTACAGAAACATGTATTTTTACAATTAGAAGGAAAACTTTTTAAAAGTTAAAATATTTAACTCTCCCATACATGGTCAAATGATTTTCAACAAGAGTCCCAAGATCACTCAATGGGGAAAGGAAAGTCTTTTCAACCAATGGTGTTGGGGAAACTGGATATCCACATGTAAAAGAAAAAAGATGGACTCCTACCTCATACCATACACAAAAACGTACTCAAAATGAAGCAAGGAAGTAAACCTAAGAGCTAAAATTATAAAATTATTAGAGGAAGGCCGGGCACAGTGGCTCACACCTGTGATCCCAGCACTTTGGGAGGCCGAGGCAGGTAGATCACCTGAGGTCAGGAGTTCAAGACCAGCCTCACCAACATGGTGAAACCCCATCTCTACTAAAAATACAAAAAATTAGCCGGGCATGGTGGTGCGTGCCTGTAATCTCAGCTACTCGGAAGGCTGAGGCAGGAGAATTACTTGACCCTGGGAGGCAGAGGTTGCAGTGAGCTGAGATCACACCATTGCACTCCAGCCTGGGTGACAGAGCAAGACTCCATCCTGAAAAAAAAAAAATTATTAGAGGAAAACATAAGGGTAATGTATTCAGACACTGGATTTGACAATAATTTCTTGGATATAATACCAAAACAAAACAAAACAAAAAATAAATTTGGACTTCATCAAAATTAAAAACTTTTGGCCAGGCATAGTAGCATGTGCCTGTAGTCCCAGCTACTTGGGAGGCTGAGGTGGGAGGATCTCTTGAGCCCAGAAGTTCAAGTCCAGCTGGGCAAAATAGTGAGACCTCGTCTCTAAAAAAAAAAAAAAAAAAAGAATGTAATTAAAAAAAATTTAAAACTTTTGTGCATCAAAGAATACTATCAACAGAGTGAAAAGACAACCCACAAAATGGGAAAAAATATTTACAAATCATGTATCTGATAAGGGATTAACATCTAGAATACATAAAAAACTCCTAAAACTCAATCAACAACAAAATAACAACCTGGAAGAAATGAACAAAGGACTTGAATAGACACTTTTCCAAAGAAGATATACAAATGGTCAATAAACATGAAAAGATAGCCCTAACATCACTAATCATTACAGAAATGCAAATCAAAACCACAATGAGGGCCAGGGGAGGTGGCTCACGCTTGTAATCCCAGCACTTTGGGAGGCCGAGGCCGGCGGATCACCTGAGGTCAGGAGTTCAAGACCATCCTGGCCAACATGGTGAAACCCCATCTCTACTAAAAATACAAAAATTAGCCAGGCGTGGTGGAGCACGCCTGTAGTCCCAGCTACTAGGGAGGCTGAGGCAGAACTGCCTGAACCCAGGAGGGAGAGGTTGCAGTGAGCCAAGATCGCGCCATTGCCCTCCAGCAGGGGCAAGAGAGTGAGACTCCATCTCCAAAAAAAAAAAAAAACCACCGCCGGGCGTGGTGGCTCACGCCTGTAATCCCAGCATTTCGGGAGGCCGAGGTGGGTGGATCACCTGAGGTCGGGAGTTTGAGACCAGCCTGACCAACATGGTGAAACCCCATCTCTACTAAAAATACAAAATCAGCCAGGCGTGATGGCAGGTGCCTCTAATCCCAGCTACTTGGGAGGCTGAGGCAGGAGAATCTCTTGAACCCAGGAGGCGGAGATTGCGGTGAGCTGAGATTGTGCCATTGCACTCCAGCCTGGGCAATAAGAGCGAAACTGCGTCTTATATATATTTAAAAAAAAAACACAATGAGACACCAGTTCACTTCCATTAATATGGCCATTATAAAAAATAAATATGGCAGGTGCTGGTGAGGATGTGAAAAAATTAGAGCCATTCTGCATTGCTGGTGGGAATATAATATGGGACAGTTACTGTGAAAAACAGTGCGGCAGTTCCTCAAATAATCAAACAGGGCCAGGCGCAGTGGCTCAAGCCTGTAATCCCAGCACTTTGCAGGGCCGAGGTGGGAGAACTGCTTGAGCTCAGAAGTTTGAGACCAGCCTGGGCAACATGGCAAAACCCTGTCTCTACAAAATATACAAATATTGGCAAGGCGTGGTGCCATGCACCTGTAATCCCAGCTACTCGGGAGGCAGGAGAATCGCTGGAACCTAGGAGGCGGATGTTACAGAGAACAGAGATCGCGCCACTGCACTCCAGCCTGGGCAACAGAGTGACACTCTGTTTCTCAAAAAAAAAAAAAAAAGAAAGAAAGAAAGGGAATTCTTTTTAATTTTTTTTTTTATTATTTGAGACAGTCTCGCTCTGTTGCCCAGGCTCTGTTGCCCATGAGCCACTGTGCCGGGCTGGGAATTCTTACCCATGCTAAAATGCAGATAAACCTTAAAGACATCACACTAAGTGAAATGATTCAGCACAAAGGGATGAATATTATATGATTCCACTTATAATAGGTATCTAGAGTAATCAATTCAGAGACAGAAAGTAGAATGATGGTTACCAAAGGCCATGGTGAGGGGGTATGGAAAAGTAGTGTTTAATGGGTATGGAGTTTCCATTTAGGAAGATGAAAAAGTCCTACAGATAGATGGTAATGATGGTTTCAGAACAATGGAAATGTACTTAAGGCCACTGAACTGTACACTTTAAAATGCTTAAAAAGAAAATCTTATGTATATTTTACCATAATAAAAAGAAAGTTTAAATTTTAAATAAGACTACTAGGCACTCCTCAGATGTAACTATAAAAGCCAAATAATTTTCACTATCTCACTCTAAATTACCAGTGGAAAAATCATGTGACGAATGGGTGGAGTCCTTCAGTACACTGAAATAAATCTAAGAATAGACTTGTCCCAATTAGGAACTGAACACTAGGAGAAAGACCAGGAATTCTACAAGACACCCAGGTTTGGCTGACTGCTTCTAAAAATGGCTCTCAATGACCCTCATCTCCTGCTATTGATCCTTTCCCTTAAGTGTGGGCTGTATCTAGTGACTTACCGCTAATGAACAGAATACAGCAAAAGTGATAGGATGTTACTTCCCAGATAGGTTATAAAAGACTGTGACATCTATCTTGCTCACATTCTCTCTCTCTGGCTCTTTCCACTTACTTGCTCTGATTAAGCGAGCTGCCATATCACCCTATAGAAAGGCCCACATAGCAAAGAATTGAGGCAGCTTCTGCTAAAATATTACATGATTCTGCTTATAATAGACCAACAGCTAGCAAGGAACTGAGGCTCTCAAACAAACTACAGGAATTGAATCCTGCCAACAACCATCAAAATGAGCTTGGAAATAGAACCCTCCCAAGCTGGGTCTTGTGATGGCTGCAGCATACCTTGATTGCAGCCTATGACTGACCCTGAAACACAGTATCCACCCGAGTCATACCCAAAATCTTGACCCACAAACATCGTGAGATAATAAATGTTGTTGTTTTAAAACACTAAGTTTTGAATAATTTGTTATGCAGCAATAGATAACTATATACCAGGCTTCACTGGTAATGGGGTGATAGTTTCTCAAAGTTATGCACGACCACAGGTTCCTTTTTTGTTCTAGATTATGGATTATACCCGAAAAATTAATAACTTAGCTACAGTACCAATATTGCCAAGAATTATTTTATATTTATTTTTTCAGTAAGACTTACAATAAAAAAAATCTTGGTGCAAGAACACTAGATACTGCAAGACAGAAATTAAATAAATTCCTCCTTGGTAATATCCTTAAATGACCTAACATAGGAAGTAAATCGCGTGCTAATAATGAATTCGGACAAAGATGCTAACTCTGGAGGTGTTGCCAAACAGACCCAAAGAAGATCAAAATATGGACAGAACATACTAAATGGAGATTCAACTTGTAAATGTAGAATAACGTGGTGAAAAGTCATTTGAAAAAATCTGCTGGGTAGAAAAAGACTACAAAAATAGCCAACAAATTAATAAGTAAACACTGACAATCCCCTAGATTATAAACTCCTTGAAGATGAAGACCCGTATCATAATGATTATCCTCTGCCATAACCAAGTACTGAGCTTTGCAGTTAATCAATAGATATTTGGTGAAGTTAATTCAAGGGCTCAAAATGAGACATCAAACTGTATTTTTTTTTTTTTTTTTTTTTTTTTTTTTTTGATGCAGGGTCTTACTCTGTCACCCAAGCTGTAGGGCAGTGGTACAATCTCAGCTCACTGTGACCTCAGCCTTCTGGGCTCAAGTGATCCTCCCACCTCAGCTTCCCAAGTAGCTGGGACTACAGAAACACGCCACCACGCCCGGCTAATTTTTGTACTTTTTGTAGACACATGATTTCGCCACGTTGGCCAGGCTGGTCTTGAACTCCTGGACTCAAGTGCTATCCGCCCATCTTGGCCTCCTAAAGTGCTGGGATTACAGGCCTGTGCCACCGCACTTGGCCCCAAACTGTATGTAATTTAAATCATATAGATTCGCATATACAAATAGAGTAAAAAAGATAAAGTAGAACAAAAATAAGAATGATAAGAGGCACAAAGGGAAGTTTTTTGTTTTGTTTTGAGACAGAGCCTCACTCTGTCACCCGAGCTGGAATACTGTGGCATGATCCCAGCTCACTGCAGCCTTGACCTCCTGGGCTCAGATGACCTTCCCGCCTCAGCCTCCCAGGTAGCTGGGATCACAGGCAAACACCTAGCTAAATTTTTGGAGATACAGGTTTTGCCATATTGCCCAGGCTGGTCTCGAACTCCTGAATTCAAGATATCTTCCCAACTCGGCTTCCCAAAGTGCTGGGGTTACAGGCATGAGCCACCATGCCCAGCCGGGAAATAGCTTTTAAATTGTGTAGGAACTTCAAGAAACATAAGCCAGACCAAACAAGACTTAATGAAAAGAACTCCCTAAAAGAGTATTATCTGAGATATTAACATAACACTATAGTAAGTTTATTGTCTTCTAACTCCAGGAACTCCTCACAAAATAGAGATTAAGACCAGACTACTGTACCTAGATTCAAATTCTGGCTATTGGGCCCATTACTTAACTTCTCTGTACCTCAATTTCCTCATCTATTAAAAAAAAGGGTAATGACAATCACTAAGCATTAAAAGTGCTAAGATATATGTAAAGTGTTTATTCATCACAGTGCCTAGTACACTGACTGTGCTCAATAAAATTGGCCGGGCATGGTGGCTCACACCTGTAATCCCAGCACTTTGGGAGGCCAATGCAGGCCGATCACCTGAGGTCAGGAGTTCAAGACCAGCCTGACCAACATGGAGAAACCCTGTCTCTACTAAAAATACAAAATTAGCTGGGCATGGTAGTGCATACCTGTAATCCCAGCTACTCGGAGGCTGAGGCAGGAGAATCGCTTGAACCTGGGAGGTGGAGGTTGTGGTGAGCCAGGATCGCGCCATTGCACTCTAGCCTAGGCAACAAGAGCAAAACTCCGTCTCAGAAAAAAAAAAAAAAAAAGTAGTAATTACTTACGTAATTCTGCATGTTTCCTAAACAACAGAAGAGAAACAGTCACATTCACAGACATAATACTGTCCAAAATAGTTCCTGTACCACTTGAATATTAAAGAAAATGATCATATTTGCACAGAGGCCCAGAATTGAAACCTATTATACAAATACTACTTATCAAATTCATATAAAAATATTTTTCTCAGCAAAAGAAAACTACCATACTAATATGATTACAAATTAAATTACAGCATTTGCATTGCTATAATTTTACTTTTAAAGTTATTAGTAATAGAAAAACCCCTATCTTTCACCATATACAAAAATCAAATCAAAATGGATTAAAGACTTCTCAAATCTAAGACCTGAAACTATGAAACTACTAGAAGAAAACACTGGGGAAACATACCAGTACACTGGTCTGGGCAAAGATTTCTTGTGTAAAATCTCAAAAGCACAGGCAAACAAGGCAAAAATAGATAACTGGGATTATATCGAACTAAAAAGCTTCTGCACAGCAAAGGAAACAATCAACAAAGTAGACAACCCACAGAATGGGAGAAAATATTTGCAAACTATCCATCTGACAAGGAGTTAACCAGAATATATAAGGAGTGCAAACAACTCAATAGCAAAAAAAATTAAATAATCTGATTTTTAAATGGGCAAAAGATCTGAATGGACATTTCTCAAAAAAAAAAAAAGACATACAGGCCAAGAGCAGCGGCTCATGCCTATAATCTCAGCATTCTGGGAGGCCAAAGCAGAAGGATCACTTGAGCCCAGGAGTTTGAG
This sequence comes from Pongo pygmaeus, assembly GCF_028885625.2. Lineage (NCBI taxonomy): Eukaryota > Metazoa > Chordata > Mammalia > Primates > Hominidae > Pongo > Pongo pygmaeus. Next base: position 48,139,906 of record NC_072389.2, read on the forward strand.
GCCAGCCTGGGCAACACAGTGAGACCCTGTCTCATTAAAAGAAAAAAAAAAGAAATACAAATGGCCAACAGATATATGAAAAAATGCTTAATATCACTAATCATCAGAGAAATGTAAATCAAAACCTCACAAAATAGAGATTAATGTGATATCATCTCACCCCAGTTAAAATGGCTTATATGAAAAAGGCAATAACAAATGCTGGCAAGGATATGGAGAAAGGGAAACCCTCATACACTGCTGGTAGGAATGGAAATTAGTACAGCCACTATGGAGGCGCTATGGAGGTTCCTCAAAAAAACTAAAAATAGAACTTCCATATTATCCAGCAATTCCACTACTGGGTATATATCCAAAAGAAAGGAAATCAATATAGCAAAGAGATATCTGCACTCCCATGTTTATTGCAGCACTATTAACAACAGCCAAAATGGAATCAAACTAAGTGTCTATCCAGATGAATGGATAAAGAAAATGTGGTATACACTATGTGTATACACATTCAAAAGAATGAAATGCTGTTATTTGCAGTAACATGGATGGAAATGGAGGCCATTACATTAAGTGAAATAAGCCAAGTACAGAAAGACAAATGTTGTATGTTTTCACTCATATGCCAGAGCTAAAAGAGTAATCTCATGAAGACAGAGAGTAGATTGGTGGTTACCAGAGGCTGAAAAGGGGACGGGGAGGCGGAAGAAAGGAGAAAAAAAGAATATAAATGTATTTATTGTTACTAAACTGTACATATAAAATGGTAAAGATGGTAAATCTTATTTGCATGTTTTACCTCAATTAAAAAATTTTTTTGGCTGGGCATGGTGGCTCACAACTGTAAATTCAGCACTTTCAGAGGCCAAGGCAGATGGACTTGAGCCCATGAGTATGAGACCAGCCTGGGCAACACGGCGAAACTCCATCTCTACAAAAAATAATAATAATAATAATAATAATAATAATAATAATAATAATTAGCCTGGCATGGTGGCATGTGCCTGAGGTCCCAGCTACTCAGGAGGCTGAGGTGGGAAGATTGCCTGAGCCCAAGAGGCAGAAGTTGTGGTGAGCCAAGATCATGCCACTGCACTCCAGCCTAGATGACAAAGTGAGACCCTGTCTCAAAAAAACAAAGCTTTTAAAATAAAGCTATTTTTAGACTGGCAAAAGTACAGATTAGGACAGGCAAGGTGGCTCACACCTGTAGTCCCAGAACTTTGGGAGGTTGAGGTGGTAAGAAGTCGCCTGAGGCCAGGAGTTCAAGACCAGCCTAGGCAACATAAGATGCCATCTGTAAAAATTTAAAAAATTAGTCAGGTGTGGTGGTGTGCATCTATAGTCCTAGCTATTCAGAAGGCTGAAGCCGGAGTATTGCTTGAGCCTAGGAGTTCAAAGCCACAGTGAGCCATGATTGTGCCACTGCATTCCAGCCTGGGTAACAGAACAAGACCCTGTCTCAAAAAAAAAAAAAAAAAGTATAGATTAGTTCTCAAATGTGTTTTAACTTGAAGCAAATTTTGAGTACTCACCCATATAAAGGAAGCATTATCATAGTTAACATCAAAGAAGAAAGTATTTAAATTAAAAAGTGAGGACTTTTGTACACCTCTAATAGGAATATACTTTGTTGCTGCTTGCTAATCGTCCAGTGTACATGCCAAGGGAATGTACTTTGAAAATGGTATTGTACTGTATTATAAAAGAAAGCTGAAGATAATGTATACCCTATGACTCAGCAACTCCTTTACTAGGTATACATCCTAGAAATACTTTTTCCCCATACACACCAGCAAACAGGTACAAGAATGTTCATAGTCACATTGTCCATAAATGGTAAAAACTACAAACAACCCAAATGTCCAGCAACAGAAGAATGGATAAATTATAGTATATTCGTCCTGTATATATATTCACATAGCAGCTTCTTACTGCTGCTGTAACAAATATGACAAATTTAGTGGCAAAAACAACACAAATTTATAATCTAATAGCTCTAAGAGGTCAGAAGTCTGGGCTTCTACTGGGCTAAAGCTCTAGGGAGAATTTATTTCCTTACCTTTTCTAGCTTCTAGAACCCACCTGAATTCTGTTTTGTTGTTGTTGTTTCTTTGTTTTGTTTTGTTTTTTAAGAGACAGGGTCTCACTATGTTCTCCAGGCTGGAGCGCAATAGCTAGCTATTCAGAGGCTCAATTATTACACACTACAGTCTCAAAGTCCTGCGCCTAAGCGATCCTCCTGCCTCGCCTTCCAAATAGCTGGGAATTCAAGTGCACCACCAGGTCCAGCTTGCCTGAATTATTTGATTTACGGCCTCATCCCCCACCTTCAAAGTCAGTAGTATAGCATCTTCAAATCTCTCTCTGACTTTTGCTTCCATTGTCACATCTCCTTATCTCTCTCTAACAAAGTATATGCCTCCCTCTTATGAGCACCCCCTTGTGATCATATTGGACCCACCCAGATAATCAAGGAAAATCCTCCTCTCGCAAGAGCCTTAATTTAATCATCTATGCAAAGTCTCTTCTGCCATATAAGTTAACATATTCATGTGCTGGGGATTATGACATGAACATTTTGGGGGGCCATTATTCCACTTACCGCAAAACTAAACTAAAAAGAAAATGAAGGAAATATTGCTATACTGAACTACATGAATGAATCTCACAAACAACACTGAAAAAAAGTAAGCAAGACAAAATAATATACACAATATGAGCCCTTTTACATAAAGTCCAAAAATAAGCAAAACTAAACTATGTTAAATGGAGATGCAAACATAGATAGTAAGTCTACAAAGAAAAGCAAAAATATTATTATCACGAATATCATAAGAATGGACACCTTTGGGGTAAAGAAAGCAGGTGAAAGCCAGGCAGCTTACACCTGTAGTAATCACAGCTACTAGGGAGGCTGAGGATCACTTGAGCCCAGAAGTTTGAGACCACCCTAAACAACACAGGGAGATCCCATCTCAACAAAACAATACAAAACAAAACAAAAAAGGCAGGTGAGATCAGGAACGGGATTCTGAGATGCTGGCAACGTTTTATTTATTGAACACTGGCTTTATAATTATTCCTTAAACTGCACATATATGTTTTATATACACCATGATTAATATATCTTATAAAAAGAATAGTAACAGATAATAGTTATATAAACCAGAAACAGAAAAAGCCAGACATAGAATAGATTAGGCAACAATAATCTAGCAGTGTGAGAGAGAGCAGAAGAGTGCCCCATCTACACAATAAAAAAAAAAAGGCCAGCTAACCTGTGAGTTGAGCATGAAGCAGAAATATAGGTTTGGGGTAAAGAAGCAACCTTAGAAGCACGCACACAATTTACGTCCTCCTAATAGAATACACATTTCTTGAAGTCAAGAGCATCTACTCATTCACTTCTACTCATCTAGCATCTAGCCTAATACCTACCATAGAATCTTTCACTAAATGAAATATCTTTCACCTCTCATACAGCTGAATGAAACTAAACAGTCCTCTGGCAAATAACTGGACAGTTGATTTGAAAATTTAACATATGCTCATTCAATAAATTGTCATGAATATAGGGAAAAGAAAAAAGAAGCATAATGCATAGCTTTGCCCTCAATGAGTTAACAATCAGGGGAAGAAAAGTTATTATTTCAAAAAATAATTATTTCCAAAATAATCTTTGAATGAGAACACATAATACAAAAATAGAAATTAACAGTAACTATCTGGGTGTAAAAGGTAAAAAAATAGGGGCCTGGCACGGTGGCTCATGCCTGTAATCCCAGCACTTCGGGAGGCCGAGACAGGCAGATCATGAGGTCAGGAGTTCGAGACCAGCCTAGCCAACATGGTGAAACCCTGTCTCTACTAAAAATATAAAAATTAGCCAGGCATGGTGGCAGGTGCCTGTAATCCCAGCTACTCGGGAGGCTGAGACAGGAGAATCGCTTGAACCCAGGAGGCAGAGGATGCAGTGAGCTGAGATTGTGCCATTGCACTCCAGCCTCGGTGACACGAGTGAAACTCCGTCTCAAAAAAAAAAAAAAAAAAAGGTGAAAAAATAGAAAAAGTTAACCTACATCAATTTGTAAGGGCCAAATGCATACAAAAAATCGAACGGGGAGGTTAATACTAGCTAGGATTGTCATACAAAGTTTCTTGCAAGAGGTGGATATGATTTGTAGAAGACGTCTGGTCGATTGCAAAATAGCCACACATTTCTCCCATTCCCGTACATACATTCCTTTGCAATGTGTCCTTGATATTTTGCAATGTGTCCTTGATATATATCCCATCGAGAGGTACGATTGTGCTGGGCACTGTGGCACATGCCTATAATCCCAGCTACTAGAGAGGCTGAGGCAGGGAGATTGCTTGAGCCCAGTAGTTTAAATCCAGCCTGGGCAACATAGCAAGACCTAGTCTCTAACAGAAGAGGTAGATCATTCCTTTGGTTCCTTTCTCCTTCTCTGAAACTGGGGTTGGCCATGTGATTTGTTTTGGCCAATGGGACATTAGCAAACATGACCCAGAATCCTGAAAAGCACTTATACACTGGACTTGCCCTCTTTTGCTACTTTTGGAGCCCAGACTCATGAGAAGAAACTCAAGCTAGCCAACTGCCTCATATAAATGAGAACAAACAAGACCAAAACAAGTACTATTCAGCTGAGCCTAAACTGCCAACCCACAGAACAGTTAACTAATAAATAATTATTGTTTTAGCCTCTAAATTTTGAGGTGCTTTGTTTCAAGACAAAAGTTAACTAAGGAGGTATGCAAAGGCACAGAAGAGGAAATAAGCATAACATACAAGTGCATGGGAAAATAAATGATAAGATTAGTCTACATCAGGGGTGTCCAATCTTTTGGCTTCTCTGGGCCACAGTGGAAGAACTGTCTTAGACCACACATGAAATACACTAACGATAGCTGATGAGTTAAATACACACACACACACAAACACACACACATACACACACACTACAAAAGCTCATAATGTCTTAAGAAAGTTTACAAATTTGTGTTGGGCCACATTCAAAGCCGTCCTGGGCCACGTGCGGCCCATGGGCCGCAGGTTGGACAAGCTTGGTCTACATGAAAAGGGTGCTTATTGGGAGAAAGAATACACAGGCCTGAAAGGTTAACTGAGTTCAAACTGCAAAAACCAGGCTAGGAAGAGGACGGACATCATTCTGTTTCAGTCGGCAATGTGGCACAGGGTGGGCCTGAAGGCACCCCTTCAGGAGCTGGAGGATGATATAATGTAAGAGGAAAAACAGTCCATTTAGAAGACTATTACTATCACTATTATCTCTCAGGCTAAAGTAACAAACTCCTACATTTAGGAAGGAAACTAGATAATTCACCAAATAGCAGTTTTATAACTGTCATATAGTTTATATAAGATCCTACTCTTTGGCCAGGCCTGATGGCTCACACATGTAATCCCAGCACTTTGGGAGGCCCCAAGGTGGGTGGATCACCTGAGGTCAGGAGTTCAAGACCAGTCTGGCCAACATGATGAAACCCCATCTCTACTAAAAATGCGAAAAAATTAGCTAGGCCTGGTGGTGGGCGCCTGTAGTTCCAGCTACTCGGGAGGCTGAGGCAGGAGAACTGCTTGAACCCAGGAGGCGGAGGTTGCAGTGAGCCGAGATTGCCAGATCGCGCCATTGCACTCCAGCCTGGGTGACAAGAGCAAAACTCCATCACACACAAAAAAAGTATCTAAATTGTTACATTTTAAAATAAAACAAGATCATGTGTAGAAACAAGTTTACAAAGAGTACACACCAGCTAAATTTTTCAAGGCATCTAATATACTAATAAGCAACAGAAATAAGGTGCAAGGATAGGAAAAAACCAATGGGATTTTGTTTTTGTTTTTGTTTTTATCCCATAGATCTTAGCAAGAGCTCCTCTGAAGACGTAGTAAAAAGAAATGAAGATTTGTAAAGAACCCCATTTGCTGATGGCAAAAGAAGAGAAGGTAAGTTTATTCACCACTCGCGCTTCAATTGTTCTTTATCAACTTTCAGGGGAGGTAAATTATACTTCGGGCAACCTGAAATCTCTCTGAGCTCAATAAATCTAAGTAAAATATCTATTAAAAGTAAAGAGAGGCTGGGCGCAGTGGCTCACGCCTGTAATCCCAGCACTTTGGTAGGCCGAGGTAGGCGGAACACGAGGTCAGGAGCTCGAGACCATCCTGGTTAACAGAGTGAAACCCCGTCTCTACTAAAAATACAAAAATTAGCCAGGCGTGGTGGTGGGCACCTGTAGTCCCAGCTACTCGGGAGGCTGAGGCAGGAGAATGGTGTGAACCTGGGAGGCGGAGCTTGCAGTGAGCCGAGATCACGCCACTGCACTCCAGCCTGGGCGACAGAGCGAGACTCTGTCTCAAAAAAAAAAAAAAAAAAGTAAAGAGAAGCTTTACAGGTCAATATGGTTACAATTGCTGACAACAAAAGTGTAAACAACCTAGTTTTCCTCTCCCTGGCTACCATACTAGCAACACATAAACAAATTCTTCCCTTATAGGAAGTACAGTGTAACTTACATGACCAGATTGTTAAGGAAAACACTACACATTCCTTGGGTAAACAAAATCATTCCTCGGGTAAAATCTACTATAACCAAATCAACCGAGTAAAGCATTATGTCTATGATCTTCCCACTAACACAAAGAAAAATCAATACAGAAACTGTTCTGTATCTTCATTGCAATAACATTTTAAGTATATTAACTTCCTTTTTTTTTTTTTTTTGAGATGGAGTCTTGCTCTGTCACCCAGGCTGGAGTGCAATGGTGCTGTCTTGACTCACTGCAACCTCCGCCTCCCGGATTCAAGCGATTCTCCTGCCTCAGCCTCCCAAGTAGCTGGGACTACAGGTGCATGCCACCATACCCAGCTAATTTTTGTATATTTTAGTAGAGACAGCGTTTCACCATATTGGCCAGGCTAGTCTCAAACTCCTGACCTCGTGATCTGCCCGCCTCAGCCTCCCTAAGTGCTAGGATTACAGGCATGAGCCACCACGCCTGGCCTTAATTTCCTTTTTCAAAAACAGCAAAACTGGCCAGCCACAGTATAATATAATATATGCTAATATAGTATATCCTAATCACTTTTACATTTAATGAATCACCTATAAGCTGCTGGACCCTAGCTACAGAGACACTATAGCCATCTACTTGGAACACCTCTTTCTTGTAACCATGGCTTGTACTCTGGCTTCTGGTAACACAGTCCTAACTTCTCATGGTTCAAACAGAGAGTGTAAAAACATAACATAGGAACTCTGTCAGTATTCAAGTAATTGAGGCTTGAGAGAATCCAAAGTAGAAACCCATATTGGAAGGAGAGTGGGGACTCTTTAGGACAAAACTCTTCCAAGTGTTCTTGTGTTCTGAAAGAACTTGTCTAAAGCTGTTTCATGGGTTGTGTGGACATTTAATTTCAAATAGCCTTTTAAATTTAAAAACATTTTGTCATTATTTAATTATTTAACTAATTATAGGGATAATATATCCACTAGCCTCTGACTCTGGTGAAGTATGTAGAATGAACTGTGGCTGATGAAACAGAAACTTCTTCCCTGAACCCACCCACCTCTTGACTGTTAGGTCTGTTAAATGCTCATGCCTGCATCTTCCCTTCATAATACTTGGAACACTTTAACTCCTTCTTCTGCAAATGTCTGCTTCCACTATTTGTAAGCTCCAAAAGTGAGTAGATTATTTGTCTTGTTGGCTGTTAAATCTCCAACCCCTAGCACAGTAACATGGTAGATGCTTAGCAAGTATTTAATCAAGGAATGAGGCTACTGTTATACAGTAATCCCCCTTATCCATGGTTTCACTTTCTGCAGTTTCAGTTACCCATGGTCAACCACAGTCCAAAAATATTAAATGGAGAATTCCAGAAATAAACAATTAATAAGTTTTAAATTGTATATTGTTTTGAGTTTGGTGATGAAATCTCAAGCTGTTCAGCTCTGTTGCACCTAGGACGTGAACCATCCCTTTGTCCAGCATGTATCCGCACCGTCTGTGCTGCCTTACTGTTTGTCACTTAGTAGCCATCTCGGTTGTTAGATCACTGTCTCAGTACAGCAGTGCTTGTGTTCAAGTAACTAACTCTTATTTTACTTAATAATGGCCCTAAAACACAAGAGTAGTGATGCTGGCATATTATGATAACTGTTCTATTTTATTAGCTATTGTTGTTACTCCCTTACTATGCTTAATTTATAAACTTTATCATAGCTATGTATGTATAGGAAAAGCATAATCATCTATAGGGTAAGGTACTATCTGAGGTTTCAGGCATCCACTGGGGGTCTTGGAATGTATGCCCCTTAGATGGGGATGACTACAGTCGTTTAAAGTTTCACAGAGACCAAAGTAAGGTGGTAGCAATGGAAATAAAATGCAGAGGGCTAGGCATTGTGCCTCATGCCTATAATTCCCACACTTTGGGAGGCTGAGGTGGGAGGATTGCTTGAATTCAGGAGTTCAAGACCAGCCTGGGCAACATAGAGGGACCCCATCTATACAAAAAATTTTAAAATTAGCCAGGTGTGGTGGCACATGCCTGTAGTCCCAGCTACCCAGCAGGCTAAGGGGGGAGGATTGCCTGATCCCAGGAGGTCAAGGCTGCAGTGAGCTATGATCATGGCACTCCAGCCTGGGCAACAGAGCAAGACCCTGTCTCCAAAAAAAGAAAGCAAGCAGAGGTTTTGTGTGGGTAAGATCCAGGAGAAACAGGGAGCAAAAAGAAAAAAGAAAAAACAAAAGAGACAGAATGTGTGTTTTGATCCTGTATAACTAAATGATAATGCCTTTATTTATAGAATTAAGGAAGTTAAAAAGAGAACTGACTATTATCTTGGATATGTTGAATTTTTTAAGTGCTAGGGAAGTCCAGCAGAAATGAAGTCCTAATCTAGTTTATTATCTACCATATAATTTAGCCTCCAGATGATTTTTCTTAAATCAAATTTCCAAGAGAGGCAAGGCTCACATTATTTTCTTTGGTTATTCATTTTTTCCTATTTTCCTCCCCTCATCTTTGCCTTATTGGTCATTGAAAAATGTTTTTTGTTTTTGTTTTTGAGACAGAGTCTCACTCTGTCACCCAGGCTGGAGTGCGGTGGCACAATCTCAGCTCACTGCAACCACCGCCTCCGGGTTCAAGCAATTCTCCTGCCTCAGCCTCCCAAGTAGCTGAGATTACAGGTGCATGCCACCACACTCTGCTAATTTTTCTATTTTTAGCTGAGATGCGGTTTCGCCATGTAAGCCAGACTTGTCTCCAACTCCTGACCTCAAGTGATTCAATCACCTACCTTGGCCTCCCAAAGTGCTAGGATTACAGGCATGAGCCACCACACCCGGCTGAAAAATGGTGATAAAACTTTTAGATATTTTTGAAACTGAAGCACTTGGAGGATCAATAAATTTAAAAAGACTTTACAAACTTCATCTATAATATATAACGTGGAAAATTAAATGTTGGAAAAATATGAACAAAATACATTCTTTCAATGATCATATGGCTAGAACAAGATCAGGGAAACTGCAACTTCATTTTTTTAAAGGCAACTACTTTGAAACTGCAGAAAGAAAAAGACAAATATAAAAATATTAATTATAAAACCATTTTGGTAAAAACAAATATAATGGCAAATATGTTTTCTAATTCAAACACTTTACAATGCTGATTCTTGTTTTCAATAAAGATGTTAATTCTCTGTTTAAAAAAATAATGATTCTGAAAACATGGTTAAGTCTCGATAGCTTACCAAAGGAAGCTAAGAAGCTACTTACTAACTTCCATTCTTTAGGAGGCACTATTACATCCCAGATTCTTTTCAAAGGACACTTAAGTTTTTTACACTGGGAAGCTTTACCCTAACTGAAGTGAAAGCAAATTCCTATATACAATAAAAAACAGCTATAAACACTCCAAAACACCAAGGATTATATAGACAAAGGTTAAAAAAAAAAATCACAGGAAAAAAAATCCAAAATGTTCACAAAAGTTTGTAAGTACTATATGTTCACTTAAGCATCAAGAATAAAGTCACATGACATTAATGAAAATATACTAAGAAGTCTATTTAAAAATAACCTACTGAAAAGATGAAACTATCTAGCAAAATTGACATTCATATTATGTTATAATATAATATCAATCTGCATTATAAACCTATAATCAAGGATCACCAGACTTTAATGAGGCAGTTTTGAGTAGTAATATGTGTTGTCCTTATGCTCAAAATTTAGTTCTAAAAAACTGAATTTTTTCATATGAACTTAAAGGCTCTTTCACCAAATATAGACATATGATATTTAACTTGAAAGCTTTCAGTACTTTCAGCATAAAAGGTTCTACCCACTGAGGCCTGGGGAAAAAACTTCCACTACCACACATTGTTTACAATATGCTGGATGACAAAAAAAAAAAAAAAAAAAAGACTAGGAAATAAAACTGAATAAAATGTATTTAATTTCAAAAATCCATAAATATTGAAGGTATACTGCAATGTTACTAATCAAACAGAAATAGCTCCAGCTACATTTTGAGTGTCTCTCAAAAACCTCAATAAGAGCAAAAAATGAATACATGACTAGAGTAATTCTGAGTAGCATATCCTCAAATTGAAAACATTGTTTGCTATATATTTATAAAAGAATATTTCCTATAGGATTTTTTTTTAAGTGCGGAAAGAAGTAAGCTATAGCTATATTTTCCATAATTCTCAAAGACTTTTTATTTTGCTGATCAACACAGTCCTTACTAGATCAATAATGATCATAAACACTTTCCCTTGTCATAGATTTGTATTTATTTATTTATTTATTTTAAGAGATGGGGTCTTGTTCTGTCACCCAGGCTGGAGTGCAGTGGAGCGATTACAGATCACAGCAGCCTCAACCTCCGATCCTCCCCCTCAGTCTCCCTAGTAGCTGGAACCACAGGTGTGAGCCACCATGCCCAGCTAAATTTTTGTTTGTTTTTTGTAGAGACAGGATCTCCCTATGTTACCAAGGCTGGTCTCAAACTCCTGGGCTCAAGCGATCCTCCTGCCTTGGCCTCCCAAAGTGCTGGGATTACAGGCATGAGTTATTTTTTTTTTAAGCAGCAAACATTTATTATCTCACACAGTTTCTCAGGATTCAAATCTGAAAGTGTCTTAGTTAGGTGGTTCTGGCTCAGAGTCTCTCATGAGTTGCAATCAGTCAGTCATCTGGATATATGTTACTTTTTAAAGTTATAAAGCACATAAAAAAGTGGCTGCCCCCCACCAAAGTGAAATTTAAATTCCATGATCATAGCTAACTCGGATCTGTAATATTCATTTACTTTGAAAAACCAATAACTTATCGTTGCCATATTTTTAGTGCACTTTTTAGAGTAAAATACCCTCAGAAATGGTCTAAATTATGCAAACTTCCCTTCTAGTATTACATTTAAAGATATTTGAAGCCCCACATAATTGAGTTCAATTTGCTAAAGCAAATGAGGTCTAACCTCTTGAAGATTTCCTGAAGTATTAAAATAATCAACACTTAAAATCAAAAGAAGATACAACAATCTAAAGTCATATATAATGCAATAGAGAATTTACTAAATTATGTATTAACCATAGTACAAGATAATGAGCAAGATATATTATTCTCAGCCCCCTACCAATGTACAAATTTGCATCAACTTGATATTATATATTAAATTAATGAAGTTATGGACTTTAATTTCTTCTGTGTCTAAAACTGGAAGAGGGAAAAAAGCATTTCCTAACATTCTATTATAAAAGAAAAATGTTAAGAGAAACTTTCCTTTAAAACCATGCTTCATATGTCTCCTTCGGTGTCTTGATAAAATGTTATCATACAGGAAAACATAAGCTTCTAAATCAAAGATTTCCTTCAATGTTTTCAATTTGCATAGATCACAATACAATACACACTTATTATTTGAAATATTTTTTGACTTCAGACAAATGCCTCAAGATTAATCATATTAAGCTGTATTTGTCATCATTACTGCTTCTTTATTTAAAAAAAAAAAAGGAAATAAAGCAAGCAATACATAGCATTCAATTCCCTTGATAAGTTAAAATCATTTCCCCCTTCTACCCCCAAATGAACGTTATTCTATTCCATTTAGCCAAAGGTACACAGCCAACACATCTTTGTGGTATACTGTGGCAAATCAGGGTTTAGATACCGATGCAACTGTTATCAATGGCTCAGAACCAAACATTGTAACAAAACACACCAAGTGGATCCTCCCTCTGCGTGTATGTGTGTCTACATGTGCCCATTCATAACATGACCCTCCTACACACATAGAAACTCAATTTCTACTGAATTACAAAACATCTTCACATTATTAAAAGTGTGTAATAAAACTGTCCTCTTTAATGTTCAAAGAAAGAACAATTTCTAAAGCGATGAGCGAGAAGAGTTAATACCAGGATTGCTGCTACCCATCAACTTTAATTCAAAGCTAAGTACAACTCAATGTCATTTTTACCTCTACTGTAGCCTCGACGGATACAAAATTAACTTCGCTGTAGAATAAAGTATTCTGGCATCCCAATGGATTATTTACTTCTCCGATTTGACAGAACATATACGTGAGTCTTTTGTCCCTCCCACAGCATCCCAGGGTGTCAACATCATCTCTGCCACAGCAAATGACGAGCAAATCCCTCAGATCATTACTTCAGCACCCTAAGTACAAGAAAGTCGCGGCCTTCACTGTCGTTACAACACAGCAAACAGATTCAGTAGTCCCATGTCCCTTTCCATTATAGTTGGGGTGGCGGGGTGGGAAATAAGCGCTTAGATTTCCTAGGAATCCTTCGTGTTCGGTGCTGGTACCAGAAGTGGCATGAGTACAAGTGATATGTGGGTCACCCACAGAGAGAGACGCAGAACGAAGCTTCGTGACCCTCCAAGTTCAGTGAAGACACCCAAAGCCTGGGGCAAAACGGGGCGGCAGCCTTCGGGGAAATCCGGCAGAACCAGAACGATCTCCGAGATGGAGAGTGACGGGGTCTGGCACGAGCCCCGGGCTTGCAGCGACCTGAGAGTCCCCGGTACCCCTCCCCTCCTCAGCAGGCTCGGTCACTCGGCGAGGGGTGCGGCCGGAGGAGGGGGTCGGGGCTGGGGGAGGGCGGCGCCCTGGGGGGTCGGGGGGGTGTGTCCTACCTGGGCCGTGGCGGACGCAGGGGTTTCTGGAGGAGGGCTCTGGTCCAGCTCAGGACCGGGACCGGCTGGGGTTAACCCTCGGCAGGCGGGACCGCCACTGCCTGCCCATCCCCCACCGCCGACTGCAGCGGGACCCGAGCGCGGCTTCCAGGGCCGGCCGGCTGGGTAGTCCCCTGGGGTACCGTCTGCGTTTACTGGCGGCGGCGGCGGCTGCTGCTGTTACTGCTGCTGCCGGCTCCCCCAAGCCGCTGCTCTTGTGCCAGCACCTGCTTCCCCTCCTGCCGCCGCCGCCGCCTCGTCCCCACCGCTCCCATCGCCGCTGCGGCGACTACTGCAGCGCCCGCTGACCCGACCCGACGTTATTCTCCCCCCTCGTAACCCGGCACAGCCTAGCCCACCTGCCCTGCCAGCGCGCACGCCCACCTCTCCGCTACAGGTGCTGATTGGAGAGTGCGTTCCGAACTCGCAGCGTCGGTTGGCTAGCCCCATTGCCTATCACGAAGGGGGCGGAGAGTCGGGCAGAAACCGTCTCCGCCCCCCACCGGAGAATTGCCGCTATCTTCAGGTTTGCCTGAGAGGGCGAGTTACCGGGAAAGGAGCATCACAATGGCAGCGCGCATGCGCCTAGGAATTCTGGGCCTCGTAGTTCCAGCCATAGCCGCAACTCCCCGCCTGTCCCGAGGAGAGAAGTAGGGCTTCCGAGACAAGTAGTTTGCGCACATAGGTGTTCTCCTAGCGTGACAGTTAAATTGGTTATAGAGGGATGGTTGGGACCCCAGGGTTGAGCTTTTCGGAATAAAATCAGAAATGCTTTGTCACGATACGAAATTACACACTGAGGCAGTCGCGATGAAGGGCCCAAATCGTGAGGCCCTGCAAGCCTTAAGGATCCATCCTCTTCCTCAGCATCAGCGCTGACAGGATCCCGCAAATTGGCGCCGTCCCCAGAACCGCCTAACGTGAAGCTAATCACCTTTGGGGGACCGGGGAAGGGCCTTAGGTGTGACGAGGAAAGGAGATGGGCACTTCCATAAACGAATGTCAGCCTGGAGACCGGAGTGTCCCTACCGTTCACAACCCAAGAAAAAGATTTCATTCCCTTTGTGAAACACCACCAGCTAAAGACTCTATGGCCAGCCCCGGTGCACACCAGTATGCGATGCTGAGCAAGTGTATGCGGGAGGTGCTTAAAGACTTTCAAAGAAAAGCGAGGAGGGCGGAGCAAGGACGCTGTGCAGAATGCGTTTCTATTTAGTGTTGTGTCAGCCGCTTTGGCGAAGGAAAACCTTAAGATTAAGCACCTCTCCCATCTTTGCCCACCAATGTACAGTAGAGAAAACCCATGAAAAACGCTAAACAGCTTTCCTAAGATTATAAAACTAATCAGTAGCAAAACCAAAACTCAGGTCTCTCATACGCCCCACATCTAATGTCCTTTCTACTTAAGAATCACAATGATCCCCAGGGGTCTGCCATGAATAGAAAGAATGTAATGAATTAGGAACTTCATTTTTACTTTAAATCCTTTTCTTCACTCAAGTGACATTGTCATTAAAGCTGATTAAGAATATAGAAAGGTAAATGACTAATCCTATATTCAATCTTGGAACTGTTCCTATAGAATCTGTTTCTTCTTGCTCAGGAAGTGCCACAGCCTCTTGCCATTCTTTTTAAAAACAGCAGGCATCTCTACTGTCTGTCATGTCCAGATCCTTGGATTAAAAGCAGGACAAAATGTACATTAAAGGCAAGTGATGATGCAGCTCATCTTGTTCTATGCAAACATAAAGATGTTGCCAAATTGTTTTTTATTTCTACTAATTAAAACCATAAGTTACTTTTTCTATTACTATGTCTAATAGAGTATTTCATTCATTTCAGAGTATTGACCAATCACGTAATTTGAATAAGAAAACATTAGGGTTTCTGTAAATATTTTTCTTTAAAATTAAAGAAGTTGATACGGGCCAGGCACAGTGGCTAATGCCTGCAATCCCAGCACTTTGAGAGGCTGAGGTGGGAGGATCACTTGAGTCCAGGAGTTCAAGACCAAACTGGGCAATGTAAGGAGACATAAGGAGACTCCTTCTGCACATGCACACACACACACACACACACAAATTATCATGGAAACATGGATTAAAAAATTTTTTTAATTAGCCCAGCATGGTGGCATGCTGCTGTAGTCTCAGCTATTTGGGAGGCTGAGGCAGGAGGATCAATTCAGCCCAGGAGTTCAAGACCAGCCTGGGCAACATAATAAGACCTTGTCTCTACACACAAAAAATTTTTAATTAGCCAGCCCTGTCTCTACTAAATATACAAAAATTAGCCAAGTGTGGTGGCACGCACCTGTAGTCCCAGCCACTTGGGAGGCTGAGGCAGGAGGATTGCTTGAGCCCTGGATGTCAAGGCTGCAGTGAGCTATTATCGCATCACTGCACTCCAGTCTGGGCAACAGTGATCCCCTGTCTTTAAAAAAGAAAAAAAAGTTTATAGGGAAAAAATGTCCAGATTCATTGAAATTAGGCTTAGCAATAAAAGCCTCCCCTTTTCTCTAGTCTTTTCCATTTAAGAATTATTGAGCTGTCCCCAGAGATACTCTTTCAGTCAGGCTAAATGTCAATGTAATATGTTATTCAAGAGCTGGTACTGGAGTTTAGGAAACCCCTTTGAGATATAGATATAGATAGATCTCAAGTATATATATAAAACTCAAATATATATGTATATATCTCTTTTAAGAAATAAACTGAGCATAGTAGCTCACACTTGTAATCCCAGCACTTTGGGAGGCCAAGGCAGGAGGATCCGTTGAGCCCTGGAGTTGGAGACCAGCCCTAGCAACATAGTGAGACTCTGTCTCTACAAAAAATATATATTTTTAATTAGCTGGCCCCTGTAGTCCCAGCTACCCAGGAGGCTGAGGCGGGAGGATTGCTTGAGCCCAGGAGGTCAAGGATGCAGTGAGCTATGATTGCATCACTGCACTCCAGCCTGTGTGACAACTCAAGACTCTGTCTCTAATAAATAAATGTGGTAGCCAGCCTTCCAGATGGCCCCCAATGATCCCTACCTCACTTACTCTCATTCTTATTTATTCCTTTCCATACTGAATTGGACTGACCTGTGTAACCAATAGGATTTTCCAAAAATTATGGTGTGGGAATATCAAGGCCAGGTTATAACAGACATTGTAGCTTCTGCCATATGCCTTCTTGGATCACTCATTTAGAGAGAAGCCAGTTGTCCTCTCTTGAAGATACTCTAGCAGTCCCATGCAGTGGTCCCCTGGCAAGGAACTGAAGCATCTCATCAATAATCAGCACCAGTTTGCCATCTATGTTAGTGAGCCATTCTTAGAAATGAATCCTCCAGCCTCAGTCAAGCCTTCAGATGACTCAAAACCCAGCTGGCTTCTTAACCACCACCTTGTGAGACACTCCAAGCCAGAACCACCCAGCTAAGCCACTTTTAAAATGCGTTACTATATCACAGAAACTATGTGATATAGTAAATGTTTACTATTGCTTTAAGCACTAATTTTTGGGATAATTGGTCATGCAGCAAGAGATAACGAATACAGTAAGACTTGGGAAAATAAGAGAGAGGAATAACTCAAGTCTAAGGATGTGTCCCTGGATAAGTCTAAAGGAATCAGACAGACTCTAGGATCAGTCTTACAACATATTCAAAGATACAGTGTCCAAAGTTCAGATTTACATTAAAAAGTCCCCACATAGGACATAAAGCCCCCTTCAACACAGCTTGTTTTCTCTTAGCATGAAATAAATAACATATTGAAGAATCTCTTTCTTCTTTTACTTTCCTTCCATTTATGTCCTCTTCTGCCTTTACTTAGGTACCACTTTGTAACCTTCTTCCCATAATCCAAACAGAAAAGGATCTAGATGTATCATTTACATCACATTATTATTAGGATAGCACCACAGTGTGAATCAGTGTGCAACTCAAGGAGAAGAGACCTCTGCCCTTATCTCTTTCTATCTCTCTCTTTAGAAACAAATCTCAGAGTTGCACACGAGAAGTGGGTAAATTATATGTTATGTTAATTATATCTCAATAAATCTCTTTTTTAAACTCATTACGCAGTGCTTTGAAACATGAAACTCAATAGTGAACTGGTGCTCAAGCATTTCTGCAAACCAGCAAGCAGCCCTGTTTTTCAGTTTTTCAGCAAATAAGTTTCTATTTGAACGTTACTTAATCCACAAACAAAATCCCCACAAACAAGTTTTTTTCTTTTTTTCTGAGACAGTCTTGCTCTGTCACCCAGGCTGGAGTGCAGTGGGCGCAATCTCGGCTCACTGCAAGCTCCGCCTCCCGGGTTCACGCCATTCTCCTGCCCCAGCCTCCCGAGTAGCTGGTACTACAGGTGCCTGCCACCATGCCCGGCTAATTTTTTTATATTTTTAGTAGAGATGGGGTTTCACCATGTTAGCCAAGATGGTCTCAATCTCCTGACCTCGTGATCCGCCTGCCTTGGCCTCCCAAAGTGCTGGGATTACAAGCGTAAGCCACCACACCCGGCCCCCATAAACAAGTTTTTATAGAGCCTACTAATGCCATCTACTCTGATAGGCACTGGGAAAGCGCATTTGAATAAATTCAGTCCTGTCCCTCAGGGTTTCACAATGTGATGATTAGCAAACATGCAAATCTTATTACAATACATTGTAATAACTGCTATAAGAGAGGTATACAGCATATAAAGATACTCAAAGGCCAAATCCTTGGGGTTCTCTGAGAGCTTCATTTCTTTAAGTCAGTATCAGCTGCATTCTGATTTCGACAGAAAGGCATTCACATCAAATATATTCACTACCTCAAGTGTTCGTGTTTTTGAAACTTCATTCTTTTTTTTTTTTTTTTTTAGTGAAAAGCTTACTTTTAAGTAAAAGGCTTGATTTTTTTTTTTTTTTTTTTTTTTTTGAGATGGAGTCTCACCCTGTCACCCAGGCTGGAGGGCAGTGGCACGATCTTGGCTCACTGCAACCTCCACCTCCCAGGTTCAAGCAGTTCTCTTGCCTCAGCCTCCCAAGTAGCTGGAATTACAGTCGCCTGCCAGCACCCCAGAATACTTTTTGTATTTCTCGTAAAGACAGGATTTCACAATGTTGGCCAGGTTGGTCTTGAACTCCTGACCTCAAGTGATCCATCCCCTCAGCCTCTCAAAGTGCTGGGATTAAAGGCGTGAGCCATTGTGCCCGGCCTTGATTTATTTTCTTTTTTTTAAAACAGAGTCTTGCTCTATCACTCAGGCTGGAGTGCAATGGCACTGTCTTGGCTCACTACAACCTCCACCTCCCGGGTTCAAGCGATTCTTCTGCCTCAGCCTCCCAAGTAGCTGGGACCACAGGTATGTGCCACCACACCTGGCTAATTTTTGTATTTTTAGTAGAGACAAGGTTTCACTATGTTGGCCAGGCTGATCTCGAACTCCTGACCTCGTGATCCGTCTGCCTCAGCCTCCCAAAGTGCTGGGATTACAGGCATGAGCCACCGCACCAGGCCTTGATTTCTAATTAAAGAAATTTCAAGCAAAAATAATCAGGTAAGAGAAAATGGTGTTGAGGGGGCAAGGCAAAAAACTCTCAATTTGGGAGATATGAATTTATTGCCTTTTAGCCTATTGATATCAATTTGTGTTTAATGATGATGATTAAAATAGACCATAATATCAGAGAAGATTGACATTGATTAGACCTAGTAAAGTGAGAAAAGAAACTAAAAGAGTTTACATTCACAGAGTAATTCTAATTGTAGTTATTTCTTGATCTGCTTCCCGTTTAGGCCTTTTATGAAACACAGAGTAATTATATCATTAACTGTTAACTTTTTGCAAGTTTTATTAGAAGAGTGAATTATAGCTATACACATTTGCTCATATTTTTGTTGCAAGTTCATCTATATATATATCTTAGATATAGATAGATATATATCTAGATATAGATAGATATATATCTAGATATATAAATATCTATATCTAAGATATATATATATATATATTTTTTTTTTCAGAGATGGAGTTTTGCTCTTGTTGGCCAAGCCGGAGTGCAATGGTGCGATCTCAGCTCACCACAACCTCCGCCTCCCGGGTTCAAGCGATTCTCCGGCCTCAGCCTCCCTAGTAGCTGGAATTACAGGTGCCTGCCACCAGGCCCAGCTAATTTTTTTGTATTTTTAGTAGAGACGGGGTTTCATCATGTTAACCAGGCTGGTCTCGAACTCCTGACCTCAGGTGATCCGCTGGCCTTGGCCTCCCAAAGTGCTGGGATTACAGGTGTGAGCCACCGCGCCCGGCCCCATTAATATATTATTGTTGTATACTCATATTTTTTAAATGAGAAAGTAGTAGGGTGATGTTATGATTGTGCCTGTGACAGTCTGGAAAAAGTTCAGTGACTTTCAGTCTAGTTGAGGAACCTGCCACTCCACTCCAAACGCTGGACAGCTTTCTGTGATTTTCAGGCTCTTCTGGCAGGATCATTAACTGGCTAGCAATGCTAATAGCGCACCCTAGTGATAATAGTGTTCCACTGCAAGGTGTATTGAAGCAAAACTGGTCTTATATTTTTGACATTAATCAAAGCCGACTAGCCAGTGGCTAAAGATTTTAATCATTTTTAAAGACCTGATTATGCTCATGAAAAAGATAATCTTTTTTTTTTTTTTGAGACGGAGTCTCACTCTGTCGCCCAGGCTGGAGTGCAGTGGCACGATCTCGGCTCACTGCAACCTCTGCCTCCTGTGTTCAAGTGATTCTCCTGCCTCAGCTTCCCGAGTACCTGGGATTACAGGCATGCACCACCATGCTCAGCTAATTTTTGTATTTTTAGTAGAGACGGGTTTCCGCCATGTTGGCCAGGCTGGTCTCGAACTCCTGACCTCAGGTGATTCACCTGCCTCGGCCTCCCAAAGTACTGGGATTACAGGCATGAGCCACTGCGCTGGGCCAAAGATGATCTTAAAATATTTTTCCGGTGGTGTTATTTGGGAATTGTATGTTCTACAAAATAAAATATATTTGTAGATGGCAGATAAAATTTTCCAGAAATGTATTGAGTACCTACATCAAGGTTACCATAGGATATCCTATGGAAGATTAAAAATATATAAGATGTGGTTCCTATATATGCTATTTTGAATTATAGTTTTTGTACATCTTATTTTTATAGAATGTAGAGGGATAATTTCCTATACTGTGTATTCCCCATACCTTCTTCACTCTGTAAATATTAAGTACACTCAGTAGGTATTTTAAAATAATTAATGCAAAAAGTTAAATACTAATAAGTACAAAAATACAAGTGATGTCACATTGTATTATCTTTCAAACAAGTGCTATCAACACCTCTGGGTTTGCCTTTTTCTGCATTTTTCTGTATTAAGATGCTTTCAAAGAAAAGAAATGGTATCACTCTGTTGCCCAAGCTGGAGTGCAATGGTGCTAGTATAGCTCTCTGTAACCTTGAACACCTGAGCTCAAGCAGTTCTCCCACCTCAGCCTCTTAAGTAGCTAGAACTACAGCAGTGTACCACCTCATCTTTTTTATTATTATTATTTTGTAGGGCCAGGGCTAGCACTATGTTGCGCAGTCTGGTCTTGAACCGCTGGCCTCATGGTATCTTCTCACCTTAGCCTCCCAAAGCACTGGGATTTCAGGTTTAAACCACTGCACCCAGCAAAATGCTTTTTTATTTTCCTCAACTCTTATCCAGAAACACAACAAGGGTGATTGTTAAAACAACAAAGAAAATCCTTCAGTGTGGAGACCTCAGAATAGAGAGAAGAGAGAACAATCCTAGGAAATTTACCTTGGAAGTGGTAACAGCAGTATGGAGCTAGAAACTGGGCTTTTTGCGTTCCTGGGTCAGTCTGTCTGGTACACAGCATTCAAATATAGTCCCTGCTTATTCTTAGCGCGGCATCTCACTGTGTGCTCGCATGTTAAGCTTGCTCTAAACAAGTCAGGGTTGCAAGTCTGTGGGGGAATATCCAGATCCAGTTGGAGATGAGTTCTAGCCTTGCAGAAGGACAGTATACTTATTCCTCTTTTCTTTTTTCTTTTTTTTTTAGACGGAGTTTCGCTCTTGTCGCCCAGGCTGGAGTGGAACCTCCTCGGCTCACTGCAACCTCCGCTTCCTGGGTTCAAGCAATTCTCCTGCCTCAGTAGGAGGCAGTAGCTGGGATTATAGGTGCCCACCACCAAGCTCAGCTAATTTTATTTGTATTTTTAGTAGAGATGGGGTTTCATCACGTTGGCCAGGCTGGTCTCAAAACTCCTGACCTCAGGTGATCCGCCCATCTCGGCCTCCCAAAGTGCTGGGATTACAGGTGTGAGCCACCTCGCCTGGCCTCTTCTTTTCTTAGTAAACTGAAACTTCGTTTTTTTGCTCACACAGATTTTGAAAAAATTCGTTGCTGGGAAAATAAAAACAACTGGAAAAAATAAAAATTTTAAACTTTGAATTCTAGTTGCATGTAATAGGAAGTTGAGAATGAACTCAAGTACATTTTATATATGATAAAGGTGACATCTCAGATAGTTGGGACAAGGATGGACCCTCTTAGAAATAGTGTCCAGAGAACCAGATTAGATGGTTAAAAATAATAATAAAATTGAACCACAAACAGGAATAAACTCCAAATGGATCAGAGATCTAAATGTAAAAAATGAAATCATACAAGTACTAGAAGAAAATATGGATGAATTCCTTTAAACCTGGGTGTGAGAAGAGGCTTTCTAATTATAATTCAACATCCAGATGTAATTTTTGAAAAGATTGAAAACTTTAACTACAAAACATTGAAAGAACTTTTTATGGAATTAAAACTACAAAGTCAAAATCAGTGAGATAAAATATTTAAAATATATTTCACAGATAAAGAGCTAATATTTTGGATATATTAAAAATGCTTAAAAATCAAGGGAAAATAGAATTTAAAACAATAGAAAAATGGGCAAAAAATATAACGTACCTACTATATGGCTAAAATTAAAAAGACTAACAGCCTCCAATGTTTGTGAGGACGTGGAGCAACCAGAGCTCTCATACATTGTTGGTGGGAATGTAAATGGTACATCCATGTTGAAAAAAAGATCTGGACATTTCTTTCAAACTAAACATATATCTATCCTATGAATCAGCAGTTTGACTTCAAGATATGTACCCAAAAGAAATGAAAACATATTTTCACAAAAAGACTAACTCAAGAATGTTCAAAGTAGTTTTATTTATAATATCCCAAAATAGGAAACAGCTCAGGTCCAAAAGAGAACAGACTACAAACAGTACTATGTTCATAAGTGGAATATCACTCAACACTAAAAATAAACTAATACACAGAACAACATGGATGAATCTCAAAAACAATATGCTGAATGAAATAAGCCTTGCCAAAGCATCATATTATATGATTCTATTTATGTGAGGAAGTCTTATGGAAAAGAGAACATACTGGATTATTCCAGTTATATAAAACTCTAGCACAAGACACACTAATCTATGGTAGAAAAAAATTAGAACAATGGTTGCCTCTGAGTAGACAGGGGCTGGGATTAGCTGGTAAGAGTATAGAGAGTAATGATAATGTTCTACATCTTAATAGGGTTTTGGGTTACACAGGTGCATGCATTTGTCAAAATTCCATGAATGTACACTTAAGATTTGTGCATTTCATTGAATGTACATTTTATATCAAAATTAAAAACTGGCCAGGCACAGTGGCTTACATGCCTTTCCCAGCACTTTGGGAGGTCAAGGCAGGAGCATTGCTTGGGCCCAAGAGTTCAAGACCAGCCTGGGCAATATAGTGAGACCCCTTCTCTACAAAAATAAAAACAAACTAGTTGGGTATAGTGGCATGCGCCTGTAGTCCCAGCCACTTGGGAGGCTGAGGGGAGAGGATTGTTTGTGCCCAGATGGTTGGGGCTGCAGTGAGGTGTGATTGCACCACTGCACTGCAGCCTGTGCAACAGAGTGAGACCCTGTCTCAAAAAAAAAAAAAAAAAAAAGAAAGAAAAGAAAAAGAAAAAGAAAAAAACCTGCAAAAAATATTGAGTTCTAGTTAATTATATGCATGCAAAATACATTGGGGGGGATATGTATTAATTACTGCAATTGACTTTGAATTTCCTCCAAAAAATACGAGGGATTGATGAATGAATAGAAGGATGGATAGGTGGATAGATATACAATAAAGCAAGTATACCAAATTATTATTGGTAGAATCTTGGTGGTGGTATATGGATGGTCGCTATAAAGTTCTTTCAACTTTGCTGTATGTTTAAAAATATTCATAATAGACCAGTTTTGTGGCTTATTCCTATAATCTCAGCACTTTGGGAGGCTATCATGGGAGGATCACTTGAGGCCAGGAGTTCAAGACCAGCCTGGGCAACACAGTAAGACCCCATATCTACAAAATATTTAAAAATAATAAAAAATTAGGCTTTCATAGTGTTGCATGCCTGTGGTCCTAGCTACTTGGGAGGCGGAAGTGGGAGGGTCACTTGAGCCCAGGAGTTCAAGGTTACAATAAGCTGTGATTACACCACTGCACTCGAGCCTGGGCAGCAGAGTAAGACCCTGTCTATAAAAAAAGAAGAGAAAAGAAAATATTCATAATAAAATATTGGAAAAAAATATTTCACAACCATGTTAGGGAGCCATCTTGGAAACCAGTCCTCTGATCAACATCTACTTAAGATCCAGCAGGGCTGCAAATGCACGGAGTGTTCAGTTCTACCCAGGGCTGGGGGCAGTGCACACCACCTTTCTGTGCTGATGTAACAAATGAACACCAACCTAGTGGCTTAAACAACACAACATTTTTATCTTACAGCCTTGTCAGTCAGAAGTCCAACATGGGTCTTACTGGGCTTAAATGAAGGAGTTGGTAGGGCTGCCTTCCTTTTTAGAGGCGCAAGGAGAGAATTTGATCCCTTGCCTTTTCCAGCTTCTAGAGGCTGCCCATATTCCCCAGCTTATGGCCCACTTCCTCCATCTTCAAAGTCAGCAGCAACAGTGGGCCAAGTCCTCATGGTACGTCTCTCTGACCCAGGCTTCTGCAAGCCTCTTCTCCTTTTAAGAATCCATGTGATTAGCCGGGCGTGGTGGCTCACGCCTGTAATCCCAGCACTTTGGGAGGCCAAGGCCGGTGGATCACGAGGTCAGAAGTTTGAGACCAGCCTGACCAACATGGTGAAACCCCATCTCTAAAAATACAAAAATTAGCCAGGCCTGATGGTGCGTGCCTGTAATCCCAGCTACTCAGGAGGCTGAGGCAGGAGAATCGCTTGAACCTGGGAGGTAGAGATTGCGCCACTGCACTCCAGCCTGGGTGACAGAGCAAGACTCCGTCTCAGAAAAAAAAAAAAAAAAAAAAAAATCCATGTGATTAATTTGGGCCCACTTGGATAATCCAGAAAACTCTCCAGAAAGTTTGCACACATAATCACATCTATAAAGTCCCTTTTCCCATGTAAGGTAAACATGTTCACAGGTTACAGGGTAGAACATGGACATCCTGTAGAGGCAAGTGGACATTGTTGTGTGCCTGCCACAGGGAGTGTCAAAAAACAACATTCCTCCAAGAAGTAAAGCTTGAGTTCAACTCTTAAATTTTCTTGCATCTTTTAATTTGCATTCATAATATTATTCATTTATATATCCTTGCTTTTGTCATTTCTGCATTAATTATTTATTTCTATGTTAGAACTTGGGGATTTCTTCAAGAAATGGCTGTAAATCTCCTATGGTTTGTGTTATCTTTGCTAAGAATTATAACAAAACATTTGAAAAATTCAAATCAGGCTTTGATATGGTTTGGCTTTGTGTCACCACCCAAATCTCACCTCAAACAGTAATCCCCATATCCCCACGTGTCAAGGGCGGGACCAGGTGGAGGCAATTGGATCATGAGGGTGGTTCCCACCATGCTGTTCTCGTGATGGTGAGTGAGTTCTCACGAGATCAGGTGGTTTTATAAGCATCTGGCATTTCCCCTGCTTGTACGCGCTCTGTCCTCCCGCCTTGTGAAGAAGGTGCCTCCTGCTTCTCCTTTGCCTTCTGCCATGATTGTAAGTTTCCTGAGGCTTCCCCAGCAATGTGGAACTGTGAGTCAATTAAACCTCTTTCCTTTGTAAATTACCCAGTCTTAGGTACTTCTTCAGAGCAGTGTGAGAAGGGACTAATACAGGCTTATTTTGATGCTCCTTTAATTGTTGGTTTGACCTTGTGCCATTTCATACACTGGACACTAATTGTGTTGGTCTTTTGCAAATTATAAATCCCACTCTGCAGGAGCAAATTTATTAACTTTTACATGCCACCTAGCCTAGAGTCATGCACAGACAATAATTAGCAGAAAATAAAAATAAAAATTAGGCTGGGGGCGGTGGCTCATGCCTGCAATCCCAGTACTTTGGGAGGCTGAGACAGACTGATCAATTGAGCTTAGGAGTTTGAGACCAGCTTGGGCAACATGGCAAAACCCCAGCTTTACAAAAAATACAAAAATTAACCAGGTATGGTGGCGCATGCCTGTAGTCCCAGCTACTTGGGAGGCTGAGGTGGGAGGATCGCTTGAGCCTGGGAGGCGGAGGCTGCAGTGAGTCAAGATTGCGTCACTGCACTCCAGCCTGGGAGACAGAGTGAGACTTGTCTCAAATAAATAAATAAATAGTAAACATAGGGATTTCCCTATCTTTAAACCATATTAACTCACCTAAGTATTAATCCCTCATAGACCGTAAAACTGAGTTTCAAAACAATAGTAGCTGCTGTTCAAAATAGCTTCAGTATTTCTCTCTCTCTCATTTGATTCCAGCCCTAATTAGAATCAATGACTTTGATGAATGAAATCCACAAGGAAGTACATAGGAAGCAAGAAGGCAAGAGGGCAAGATTGGAACCTGGATAAAAGCCAACATTTGAAAGGAAGATGGAAGGACAGGATTGAGGAGAGGCCATTGGATAGGACAGTCTGACCTGTGTGAAAAGTGTTCCTGCTGAGCTCCCAGATCCTCTTTCCTTGCCTCTTGCTTCACTGTGTTTACTTTTACCCAGAGGCTCCTCCTGGAAGGATCTCAGAACAGTTTGGGTTATTCTCAGCTACCCCTTGCCTATTCTTTCCTGACAGGAAAAATTCTAGTCCACTCCAACTACAAATGTCAGGAGGACGATTTGGTAGACCGTCTTCTTTTTTTTCTGATTTTATTTATTTGTTTGTTTAATAGAAAATATATTCATATAGTGCAACATTCTAAAGGTCAAAAGGTATTAAAAAGAGTATATTGTGAGGCAGGAGGACTGCTTGTGCCCAGGAGTTTGAGACCAGCCTGGGCAACATAGTGAGGCCTTGTCTCTACAAAAATTAAAATTAAAATTAAATTAACTGGACATAGTCCTAGATGCTCGGGAGGCTGAGGTGGGAGGATTGCTTGAGTCTAGGAGGTCAAGGCTGCAGTGAGCTGTGATCATGTCACTGCACTCCAGCCTGGGCAACAGAGTGAGACCCTGTCTCGAAAAATATATATATATATATTTATTTATTTATTTATATTTATATTTATATTTATACAGTGAAGAGTAAGCCTCCTTTCCATCCACATCTCCCATGGATGTTCCCTGACTTTTATTACTGGTTTCTTATACATTGTATGGGAACCAGAGATAACCTCCAACCTCTCTTTTAGCTCTTAGTGTGCTCTTCAGCTGGATCTAAAAACCACATTGACCTGTGGTTAACCAGAGAAAAGTATACAAATTTTATTAGTTTTACATGTGTATTGCCTCCAGTTCCGTCTCTGGTGATAAGGACTGTTTTCTCACCCTGGTATAGACAGGGTGCCCTTCTCAGAAGAATCTTTATTTCTTGCTGCATGCAAAATTCAAACGGTATTAAAACATTCAAACAAAAGGCATTAAAACATTCAAAAGGTAGGAAAAGAGTATATTGTGAGGCAGGAGGGTTGCTTGAGCCCAGGAGTTCAAGACCAGCCTGGGAAACATAGTGAGATGCCATCTCTACAAAAAATTTAAAAAGTAGTCAGGCATGATGGCGTGCACCTGTATTCCCAACTACTTAGGAGGCTGAGAGAGGAGAATCCCTTGAGCCCAGAGTTCAAGGTTACAGTGAGCTATGATCTCACCACTGTACTCCAGCCTGGGTGACCTAGCAAAACCTTGTCTCTAAAAAAAAAAGAATAATAAGGCCGGGCACAGTGGCTCACACCTGTAATCCTAGCACTTTGGGAAGCCGAGGTGGGCAGATCACTTGAGGTCAGGAGTTCGAGACCAGCCTGGGCAACATAGTGAAACCCCGTCTCTACTAAAAAATACAAAACTTAGCCAGGCATGGTGGTGCATGCCTGTAGTCCCAGCTTCTTGGGAGGCTGAGGCAGGAGAATCACTTGAACCCAGGAGGTGGAAGTTGCAGTGAGCTAAGATTGTGCCACTGCACTCCAGCCTGGACGACAGAGTGAGATCCTGGTCTCAAAAATAAATAAATAAAATAAAAATAATAAAATGGATAATTATTATTAACTAAAGTCCATAGTTTGTCCAAATATCCTTAGTTTTTACCTAGTGTCCTTTTTCTGCTCTAGGATCTCTTCCAGGGTACCATCTCACATCTATGACTTGGCTATAACTTGGCCAGCTTTGAGGGATACTATTAAGTATGTTGTAGCTTGTCTCTATTGGAATGTGACATTTTTCTTATTATTAGACTGGAGTTAAGGGTTTTAGGGAGGAAAACCACATAAAGTACCATTTCATCATATCATATCAAGGTTACATACCATCAACATGATTCTATCACTACTGATATTTACCTTGCTCACCTGGTTGAGGTAATGTTTGTTAGGTTTCTTCACTGTAAAGTTACCCTTTTTTCTCCATTTCATATTGTATTCTTTGGAAGGAAGTCACTGTAGTCCATACTTTGGCTAGGCGTGATGGCTCTTAGGGAGGCCGAGGCGGGTGAATTGCTTGAGCTCAGGAGTTCGAGACCAGCCTGGGCAACATGGTGAAACCCTGACTCTAGAAAAAAATACAAAAAATTAGCTGGGCATGGTGGCACATGCCTGCAGTTCCAGCTAATTGGGGGTCTGAGGTGGGAGGATCCCTTGAGCCCAGGAGGTTGAGGCTGCAGGGCGTTGAGATCACGTCACTGCACTTCAGCCTGGGCAACAAAGTGAGACCCTGTCTTAAAAAAAAAAAAAAAAAAAAAA